>NW_021940744.1:2646432-2924924 GCF_001715985.3 Manacus vitellinus | reverse complement strand
GGTCAATACCTGCCCTTTTCAGGAGCACCAGGCTTGTGTTCAGTGTCCTCATTGTAGCCCACGAATCCCTCTAGGTGTTAAATCGGCCTCTCTGTCCTGATTCTTCTAATGAAGAATTAGCGTTTAATGAGAGATACAAATTATCCTGAGAGTGTCTATGTTACAAGCTCAGTTTGGCAGTGTTGCTATCCTGGAAATCGATGTTCTGTCTGAGTGCATGCTTTATCCAGAGCTGCTGAATCCCTAATCCTTACAATAAAGTCCTTTCCAAACAATCAGACAATCAGATGCACTTCAGTTCAGAAAATGTCTTTTAACCTCCCTGTATAGTACAGAAAACTGACAGAGTGTGTGCTCAATATAGCTTTGTTAAGCTATAAAGAGGACTCCTGCAATTATACAGATATAACATGAGACGGTTTCCCCCACAGGAAGATTATGTTGCCAGGGTAACCAAGAAAAGTCAGTTTAACACTGGAGCTCACATCTCACATTTTCCTCGTTTTCTGTATCAGCATTTCCCCATGATTGTTACATTATTTAGAACCAAAGAACTTTAATCAAAGTTGTAAACTTTCTGGAAGCAGTTGGAGTTTGCTTGCACTATGGGAAAATATTATTTCTCTATTCTAATAAGTAGACTTTAATTTAATCATAGAATCATAGAATGATTTGGGTTGATCTTTTTTCTGGTAGCATCATGGAAATCTCATGATTGTGATCTGCAAGGAAGTAGAGAGCATAGACCAGTGTGTTTAAGATAGTCAGCCATTCTCTCACTACTCTATTCCACAAATGAAAGGCAACCAACTGGCTAGTATTTTTAATTATCTAGAATTTGAATTCTAAATTACTGTTAAATCTATTAAGCAGAAAGAAAGAATTATTCTTGACATGATTAGAATCAAAAATTTGGTGGCTGTTTGCTTTCACAATATTGTAGTGAATTTCCATAATTAGAAACCTACTTTTGGGGTAGGCATATCTGTAATAATATCGAATTTTATTTTTTTTTTAAATCTTGAGTAGAATCAGGAAGTAAATTAAAAAAATTTACTTTGTCAATATCCTGTTTTTTTTAAAAATCCACTGTGTTTCTTTTAAACAATTTGAAGAGAGCAAAGAGAAATAATAACAAGCTTATTGGGGTCCAGTTTCTTTCATGGACAATAAATTTACCAAAATTCAATTTTAGAGAAGTTGTTTAGAAGTCACTATTGAATTTTGCAAACCTGGGTGACAAAGTATTTGTCTTCAGCAAGTAGGGATGGCAGACTTTGTAGTTCTGTTCTTTGCTTTAATAATTGTTCCTTCATTATCTCTTTTTCATCCTATTTGTTAAACTACAGATCTGAAAACAGAAACAGAATAATATCAAGTTACAGGTTGTGAATCGTGTTGACAGAAATGCCAAATAATGTTAGAAAATAGAGGGAATAAGAGATTAAATATGAGGGGATATTTTAAAGAAGTTTATGACAACTGCTTTGCTTTATAAATACAGTGTTATATTGACAACATTCCACTCTGCTGCACTTGCTTCTGCCTGAATACAGATTAAAATTATGCATCATAATTAATAAGGATTGATATTATTTAATATTCTTTATTCAAGAGAAAAACCAAAAGGCTGAGTGACTTTACACAGACAGGTAAGCAGGCAGGGGAAGAGCTGAATGCCAATTAACTTCTGACCGGTGAGTCAGAACTTGCCTGCATTTGGGAGTTTTACATTACAAACAGCCACGTTTCCTGAGGCAGGATCAAAAGCTCCCTAAAGACATTGTAGCCAGCAGCATCATTTTGCTTTCTGTTGGTTTTGGGGTGTGTTTGTTTGTGTAAGCATGCAGGCATTATATTGTACCTGAAAAAAAAATTCCCAGTCTTAGTGGGTGGTTCTGTAGAGAACGTTTTGGTGAAAGAGCTGGTCAGATGTTGGGTATGAGATCTGGGAAATATTCATTTCCACCTATAAAAGCAACACAGACGAGTTAGTCTGGGGTATTTCTCTTTTAGTTTGCATTGTTTACAATGGAAAACAAGCACTGATGAAGAATTCTATGTGAAGAATTCCTATAGAAGATAAATCAAGGGCAGATCATCCTCCAGCAGCAATGGATGTAAATCGTGGGGAGGTCTGCCCTTAACCCTCAGCTCTCCAATTTGTGTAATTATTGTGCTTTGCTGAAGATCAGATAAAACTTGCCAATGAGTGGAAGAATAAGGGCAGGAGGGTCCAATTTATTCCTCACCTGGCTGGTGAGGACCTTGGCTGCCAGCCTTGTTGTCTCCCTGGACTTACACTGAGACTCAGGACTTAGGTTATGAGAACCAGAATACCTTAAACAGCTCCTGCCTCAGGCAGTAGAACAGGAAAATAGTTTATCTGTTGCCTCAGACTATAAAAGTCCTATGTAAGTGTCTGCAGGAAAATAACTTGTCAAAATTGCCACCTGAAGAAACAGGTTTCAGCAAGCTAGAACGCTGTTTATTACATGCTTGACACAGGCAACAGAAAGCTGTGAAGAACTATTTTGGCAAGTACAAGATGATGAATGACTTCATCTCTTGAGTTCAAATGTTAAAGTGAGTTCCTTTTTTTTTGTTTATTTGTGAGTTCAGTGGTGATGGCACAAGTTCAAGCTAAGCAATGATTTCTATAATATTTTTAACATGTTACTCCTGTATGAATAAATCTGTAACAATGATAAAAAGCAGGTGACAGTTAAGAACTAAATCTTAGTTCACACCAAGTGTAGCAATGACATCCTGACTACCAAAACCAATAGTGAGTTATTAGCAGCCATCTAATATATAGCTAATAGTGTGCTTCATCATCTTATAAACCAAGCAGAATATACATGAAGCAGAGTAATTTGAGTGCAGTTAAAGAGGCCATGTCGATGGACATACACTGAATTTCTCAGTGCCCAATGAAATTCAATACAAGCAACCATACAAACAGGCTGTGTTTTATTTATTTTAGCTAGCAACTGCTCTCTGTAAACATCAGCTTGTGTATGATGTCAATAGATTTTAGCCACAGAAGAGCTACCATCCCCTGCATACAGAAACACATAACTGGCAAATGCAAGTAAAATTAAAATTAAAAAAATACTCCACAGTAAGGCAAACATCAAAATCTGTAATGATGTTTATACCTGACTTATTTTAAAAGGGACAGCATCTACAAACAGAATTATGAGACAAATTAGCTATAAACTAATAGGGTGGCTGAGGTCAAGGACTGCTTGTTTCTTAGAGTTTTGGGTTGTGTATTTTTGGCATCTAACCACATTGAGAACACTGCAACTTGGAAAAAATGGAGAAGGTAAGTTTAGCAGTTGCTTTTACACGGTGAATTATTCGGATCTCAGAGGCTTTAACGAGGTTTCCAGGTTACCTGGGTAAGTTCCCATGAAAGTCTGCTGGAGTCCTGGTCAGTGGAAGCATGGCTAGAGTATAGCTGACTCTTTGTGAAAAAAATCTGGCTCATGTGCTTTCCAAGAGTTGCCCCGAGACATAAATATTTATATTTGAAAATGAAAAAAACCACCACCCCACAACCCTTTTGTTTTCATGTAGTTTACCTTTTCCCTGCAGTGAAATTCCAATGGCTTAATGGTCGTCATGGAAATTAATAGCACCGTCCTCAGTGGTGGTTACTTCCCTGCAGGATAAAAGGAGTGGTGAGCTGGGAGGGAGAAAACTGTCATTATCTACAAGTTTCTTTGATAATTAGCAAATGCAGCAGCAAAGGTGGCAAGTATCAGAGGATAAATGACTTCACACTCTAATCAGTGTAATCTGGAAGCATTCCCCAGAATGAAGAGGCATTTCATGTGGATTTGATTTCTTTTCAAATACTCCTTGATTTGTCCTATGTCTAAAGAACATGGTTTTACCACTGCTTTACCAACTTCCTTGTTGTGAAGTTTTTCTAATGTCTAAGTCGAATCTTCCCTATTTTAAAATGTAAGTGGGTTGCTTTTTCCATCCAGTATGGATCCAGACTGTTCCATTTTTTCCAGTACTCATTTGTGTATTTGGACACTATTAACATATCATTTTCCCCTCCTTAATCTGTTTTACACAAAGAAACCCAAATAAATTCATGCTGTCCTTGTAGGTCTGGTCTCCATTGGTGTTGTTGCTTTCTGCTGAATTCCAATGATCCACATCCTTATCAAAGGTTACTGTCCAGAGCTGTACACTGTGATTCATCTCATGTCCCACTTATGCTATGTAAAAGCTTTATTTAAATATTTCTTCTCATAATCTTGCTAGTCACGCTTCTGTACACACATATAAAAATACCTTGTGTTTGTGGGGTTCAGCTTGTAAATATGGTTCCACATGAGGCTGTGTTTCTAAAGATAGAATTACTATGGAGTGAAAGAACTCCTGCTGTGTGATGGTCCTGAAATAATAATGTCTAGATTTACCTTCAAAGGAAGTAGAGGTGTCTTTAATTTAACAGCAAATTATTCATGAGTTTTATAACTTTATTTTTAAAACAGTTGATTCAGAAAATGGGCAAAACATCGACAACACAAAAGTATACCTCCTCTTACACATGCTGCTTCAGACATTCAAAACCAAGCAAGGTTCTGGAAAGCAGGCAGTTCCCAATTAAAATTAAACTTCAGGTCCATTTTGTCCTTATTTGCTCTGCAACTTTGTGCATCGATTCAGCAATTTCTTAAAATTTGATGCATCCTTATTATACAACTCAGTCAAATTTTAAAAAAATAGAAAAATATCTCTTAAACTCTTCGAAAAGAATTGGGCTTTTTTTCCCCCCATGTAAATCTGTAAATTTGAGTGTGGCTATTTTATTTGCAAAGAAGTAACTTGCAGTACTGCTCTTTCAAAAGAGGACTCCTTTCCTTCTTCCCTTCTTCCCTCCATTTGTACATTTCTACTAGAAACTTAAATTGACCTTTCAGAATTTCAGCAACAAATGTTTCATTTCAGCCAGCAAAATAGGTTTTTTTCTCTCTTCCAGGCTTTTGGGCTTTGTCTATTGCAACGCAATATATATGGTCTCAGTGTGATAAGAGAAATATTATGTTTTCATTTCTTCAACATTCCTCCACATTTGAGGCTTTTTTGTACTTCTCCTTTTAAAGTACAGAACTATTTAGAAGATACCAAAGGTGATATGGAACAAAACCCTTATCATTGTCTGCTTGAATTCTCATCCATAACAAATACATATAACAAATATTTTGTGCTCTGCAATTACAAAAATGGCTGTGATTATTTCATCAGGAACCATTGACAAATTAACATAAAATGGCATTAATGAAGAAACTATTATGTTTGTAAGTTTGAAGAAACTATTATGTTTCATCTCTATGATTATTATCTCTTAAAACCTCTAATCAGTGAGAGTGCACAAATGTATTTATCACTCCAGCCCCATTTAGTCTGAAACAAAAGTGAACAACCATCTCATACTGCACTTCAGTGTTTCTGGTTGTTATAATTCATTCTCATTTTGTGGTGATAAAGCAGGAAACAATTTGCCAAAGTGATCTTAACAGCTGTCAAATTATTCATGTTTCCATGCACACAATGGTTAAATATGAAGATCTGCAGTCTATTTTTTGCCTGGAATGCTACAAAAATGATGACCTCGATTGGATATCAGTCTGAATACCTTCTCTTTTTCACAAATTCACATTAGGACAAGAGGGCTCGGTCTCAAGCTGTGCCAGGGGAGGTTTAGGTTGGATATTAGGAAGAATTTCTTTACAGAGGGAGTGCTCAGCCATTGGAATGGGCTGCCCAGGGAAGGGGTGGATTCTCCATCCCTGCAGGTTTTTAAGATAAGACTGGATGTGGCATCAGTGCCATGGGCTGGGAACCACGGCGGGGTTGGATCAAGGGTTGGACTAATTAAAACTAATTTCAAAATTCCTAATACATTTCAATTTATTCGGAGGTAAAACCATCTAACCTATGTGGTCAAAACAGATGATTCGTAAGCATGGCACCACAGAAATATATTAACCCTTCCATCTCCTTTGCATATGTGTTTGAAATGTTAAATCAGTAGGAAAAGCTAGGTCCACAAAGAAGGTAAAACACCCAGGTATCCAGGCCCAGGAAAGGCTGAACTATGGTCTGTATGAATTTACAAGACAAAATGAAAAAACATTTTCTGCAGATAGAAGAATAGGAGAGAAGACTCATATTAATGGGAAAAAACTGTGTTTCTGTGCATGAAGAAATTCTGTGTGAAGTATTAGAGGTGGTATTAAACTAGTGTGTGATGCACCATGTAAGAAGAAGTAATTTGTAACATAAAATTTTCAGGACCCACTGGTTGGGGGTGCAATCCTAACTGACATGTTAAGATTCATATTAGCACAAAATAATTATAAAGTTATTCAATCATCCGGTAGAACAGATTGAACTATCAAATATCCAGCAAAATAGATCAACCATCAGGAAATAAGGCTGGGTATCAGGGAATCAGAAACTAAAATACTTCCAATAAACCTCAGGAATTTTGAGTGAACTCTCAAAGAGTTAAAGAGTAGAAAGCATGCAAATCAAATAGTGCTCATGAATCATGGCTATAAGCAAGTTTAGAGACCATTTGGGCATTAAAACCTGTAAAAACCCAGAAAAATTGGCTGAATATGTGGCATCTCAATACTTGATGTACTGGCTTTATTAGTCTGAACCTGCCATGGCTGCTGAAAAGAGTTTTAGAGAAAACCCACGGAGGAAAAAAAACGTCTAGAAGAGAGTTATATAAGCATTTTGCCTGATTTTATTAGGCAGTAACACATATATTAGGTAGGGATAGTGTCACAGAGAAAGCAACAGCAGAGAAAGAAGCCAGAAGGACAGAGTTTTAGCGCTGCTGCGAGCAGAAATGTGTCACAGAAATGTGTTGCTGGGTACACACGGGGTCAGTAACACTGAATTTCATTGACTGGACTCGACCAAATTACAGTTAGGGGAGACACCTAGTGCCTCCGGTACGGATTGCAACAATTGCTTCTGAAACTTCCAGTTTTCAAATAATCTAAAAAAATAAAAAGAGGGTTAGCGGTAGCACAGATTTAATTCTAACAAGTGGACGGTTTTGTAGAAAAACTCCCCGTTTACCGTAAGAAGAGATAAAATAACAAAAAGTTGCACGGATTTGTTTCCTTTGTATTTTTTTTTTCAGGATTTTAGATGATATTTTTCATTTCAGAAAGGCAACTTTTGGGAGTTTCAGGGAACGAGTGGATGAAGTAAACTAAGGAGCTTAATGTCATGTAGGATTTTTCGTTTCCAGATAAATATTTGCTTCTTTAACCTCATATCTTGGACCACATGGAAAACACTCCAAGGAAGGTCTCTGAGATGATTAACTCTTCCAGTAATCACATTAGGAGAAAACAGTGATAAAAGAAATGGTGGAAGGAAGATGTGCCTTAAAAGTCAGGGTGAGAAACAGAATTTGCCATGTTGCTTCGATGAAGATGAACTAGTCTTTGCAAAAGATGTTAAAACACGTAGGAAAAGATTTTGTGGCCATGTAAATTAAATAAATAAGGAAGAAGGGGAGGTGACTTGCTGTACAGTGGCATTTGATGATGAAGTTACCCTTTAAAACAGAGGGCTCCAAAATCGATACCATGGTTTAATTTTCAATAAGGAAGAGTTAATGAGGATGAGACTATGGAAATGACTGCAACTGGAAAACATTCAAAGGTCTCAGTGCATTCAATTAAAGGAACACAATAATCCTAAAAACATATTCCCATAACAGGGATTTTAAACAGGAAGCATTTCAGAGCAGATGATAAACAATTATCCTGTCTAAGAATGTGTTTACTTATTTTATAAAAACTCCTTAATAAGCTTAAAATATTGTCTTCTGGGCTAATTATACAAGAGAAATATGTAAGAGTATTAAAGAGAAGATCTTCATAATAAGTGATCTAATTGGGAAGATAGGTTTTCATAGGAACATACCAGTGGTATTACAGGTACTGACCTTTTTCAATATAACAATATTTTTTTCTTTTTTTTCTTGGTCCTGAAAAGTGTATGAAAAGAGGTGGTAACAATTAACACACAAATCCCAACAAGTATGATATTACTAATGATATATACAGTCCTTATAAATTCTGCAAAAATAGCCCTGAACTAAATAACCGCAGAGACCAAGATCAAAAATCATAAAATCAAATTCTTTCCACAGACAGGTATCACTATTGCAAAACCACAGAACATTCCGTTTGGTTTGTTTCCTTGAATTATTTTATTACTAGACCAAGCCATTTGACAGCATACAGCTTATAGACCTATGTTACCAGCTTATTTTTTAGAAATATTTAGTCTCAATTCCCACAAAACATAATGTTTTTCTTAAATCAAACCATTCATTCTTGAATGCAGGACCTGCAATGGTGGAAATACGGAAATATCTCCTGCTTTGCTTCACCAAGAATGGATCAGTAGTGAAAATAAACACTCGATTTCCAACAGCTGCAACCACTGGACTGTATTATTTTGTCTAACAGATTAAATACCTCTGCAGAGAAAAAAGAAGCCGTTCACTGCAAAAGAACCACACAAACCCAAACCAGCAGAGTATCTGGTGCAAAACATGTGGGGATCCTATTTCAGACTGTACAGCTGTGGGAACCACTGGAGTCTTGTTCTCTTCTGCAGGGTTTAAACTAAATTAGAAGAGGTGAAATTGGAGGCAATAGGCAAAAAATGAACTCTTTGGTATATCATTTTTATATTTTGTATATAGCATTTACACATATCTACAGTGATTTCCTCATATTTTTCAGTATTACCTTTTAGAAATGCACAGGGTATTTTGGAGAAGGTTTTTAAGGAATATTTGTGTTAGAGTTCAAAATACAGCATTCCACAATTTTTGAACTTTAAATCACTACAAGGATATTAAATAAAAGAGATCTGAACCTGTCTTTTGATTCAAGACTGAAATACCTCCATGAATTATTAGGCTTTAAAAGGTTTTACTTTTGTAAGAACGTAGAGCCAACCTAGTAAATAAATAAATGTTACAAGCTCCCCCCACCCCCAAAATACTAAGAGAGAAATTTTCAGGAGATGCCTTTCCAAAAGACATATGTTAACCAAGTTCATACTGTCTTGCTTCAAATACAAATTTGATTGGTTACCATGGTTAACCACAGCCATCAGGATATGCAGAATATTATAGCTTCTCCAATAATGCAGTTCCTACTCAGGTATGATTTTGTGGGCTCTGATTTAAGACGAGAAATCACTAGAAAATTACAGTTTCAAATAGAATTGCAAAAGTCATGCTGGGCACAAGAACTTTTAAAATTTCTTTGTATGTAATTGCCAGCACTGTTCTAATATACACAGTGTGTATGTAAAACTGGAATATAGTGAAGTACAATGTCAAAACTAATAACTTAATCTGCTATGAAGATCTGAAAAAGATGTCGTTCCTAAAGTTTCCTTCTAATTGTAATATTCCAAATCTCGTCATGGAATTATTCCACACTGGAAGGAGGTGGCCAGAGTAATAACCCAGTCCACAAATTAAAAAAATCATTTTACCTGACAAATGAGAGGAAATATTGCTGCATTATTCCACTCTTGCATTTGCAGATATCCAAGCTATCTGCACTTCTAGCACATAATTCAGCATATTACAACCTCTTTATCATTGTTTGTCTTCAGATTTTATTGTCTATCATAAATACCAGCTGTTAAGTCATTTTACAGAGTCTGTTGATGAACAGCTTCAATTCAGAGACTAAATTCAAAACCAAACACTTTCATGTATCTTTGGAATTAATAACCCAGCCCTGTGTTACTGAGTGAACATGAACATCACACAAATATTGGCTGCAGGATACCGAGGGACTGAAGTGAATGGTAACTGAGTGGGGAGAGGAGGGAAAAAATGTCTCAGTCTGTGTTTGCAATCACTGCTTAAAATTGTCAGTAAGATACTACCAAATTAGCAAACCTCACAGTTCTGGTTATCCTAAACCAAAAATCTCACACGCCACAAAATCGAGGAGAGTAAAATAAGCATCTCAATTTATGCTGCAGCTTTTAGATTCTTGGTTTAACTTGTGAGAAAAAGGGCAGAGGAGAAGAGAACATATAAGAGCCTGGATCAAAGGAAGGATTCAAAGGAGTATTTTCAAAGCTCTGTTGCTCAAAGATGCCACCCAGCCACTACCTGTCCCTCAAGGAGATGATCTTTCTGTCAGAAAAATTTCCCTACATAGTTATGTTTCTCCCAGCATGCATACACAGGGTCCCTGGTGTTCTCTGGTGACTCAACGTGGTGGTTTGAGATTCTTAGAAATCCAATTTCCAAGTTTAAGCTCCCCTCCCACAGTTTGCCCCAGTGTGAGAGGGTTTTCAGACAGGACACAACTACTCAGCATTGGGGGAAGGGGAAAATACTTACAAGGTTTATTTACATACATATATATATATATATATATAGGTAACAACTTAACTATCTTTTTCCGATGAAATAATATATTTACATTTGATTAAATTTCTCTTTTTCTTCAACAAGAGTCCAAGAAGAAAAGAGAAAAGTCCTTTTGCCACTTTTCAGGTCACAGTTCCTTCAAATTGTTTTCTGTGGTAATTTACCACTGGAAAACACTAGAAAAAATGATGTTGCCTTTTTAAGGCTTGATTTTTTTTCTACAGATATAATTTGATACAAACTATTAGCTACAACATCAATTTCTAGTTTAACCACATGTTATCATTCACGGGAAGATTAAGTAGCTGGCAAAGCAAGTTTTATAGAGAAGAAGCTGCCATTAGTAGAAGTATTATGCCCTTTTCTGTTTTTACTAGACTTGGGAATTCTGAGATTTGAGAGACTATTAGATATGTTAGAGTGCTTAGTGGGTTTTTTTCTTTTTTGTGTGTGAGTAGAAGGATATTTTATTGTGACAGTGTGCTACAAATAAATATAAATTAAAAAAAATAAAGATAAGTAAAAATCCATGACCTGAACTCAGTATGTCTACTTCATAAATATTGATTTGCACATTTCTTTTTAATCTGTGAGATTGAATCATTAATGAAGTTGAAGCCTTTTTATTAAAATGACTCAGAGTGAAAACAGGTAGAAGAAGGAGGAACAAAAAAGAGTCCAGTATAGGTCTCTTTATAAATGTATAAATGATGGCAGGGTAGCTACTTTCAGTCAGCTTCTAATTGCACTGTGAAGAGAGAGCCTGAGAAAGTCAAGGTGACAGCTGTCTGGAAAGAGGAGATTATGAAGGATACCAAGCACTAGGACATTCTGGGAAATCAGCACAAAAGGCCCAGTTTCAGTAGCTGACTGATGGAAGAAGAAAAGAAGAAGAAAATTCAAAAGGAAGAAGGAAAAAGAACAAAGAGAAGGAAAAGGAAAAAGAACAAAGAGAAGGAAAAGGAAAAAGAACAAAGAAGGAGAATGAAAACAAGAAGGAGAAGGAGGAGAAGGAAAGGAAAAGGAAAAGGAAGAGAAGATGCAGAAAATAAGTCTGTAAATATTTTCCAAGCACAAGGAGTACAAGAAGGTGGTTGGAAGTAGTCAGCATGGATTTATGAAGGAGAAACCATGTCTGGCCAAAGCTTTTCATTTCATCAATGGTTTTGTCTTCTACTTGGGGACAACAGAAATTTAAGAAATAGCTTTAACTTGAACTTGAACAACCAGTGTCAATAAGATTTGCATATATCAGAATTTCCCAGCCTGAGAACAAAAGAAAAAATAATGGTTGAAAGTTTTCCAGCTGGAAAGATTAAGTCTGATACCACTACAAATGTAGAAGTGACATTTTAAGTAGAGATGAAATGATGCAGGTCTTTTCCAAGTCTCCCAGTTTCACTATTCACTGCCTGATATGTACCCTGGCTTTATCCATTATATCTGGAATATACTTTATACATCCTACTAGACCTTTTGGTTATAAGATGTGTTCATTCACATGACAACAGAAGCACACAAGATGGCAGTAGGCAGCTGCAGAGGTACAGAACCATAATGCCTTTCCAATTCTCACCAATTCCCAGGAATTCAAATACATTTTCTAAAAAAATAAAACAACCCCCCCAAAAAAAGGCTTCTTCAGGAGTGAAAAGTCATTCTCTATTTAGGGAATTGTTCAAAACCCACTGTATGACTTTCTTTTGGGTGTGTTTTATTTTCCTTGCTTGAACATTTCTGTTAGAACAAGCTATCTCCAGAATTAGTTTTTGTTCCTAAGAAAAAAAAAATCTTTGGACCAGCTTCCACTTTTGAGAATAGTTTTCTTCGAGGTTTTGAATCAGAATGTTTTTGAGTGGAAAATGAGTTCACTCGTGAAATGTATCAGGAATTAAAAAAGAAAAAATAATTGCAGTTAAACTAGAAATCTATTCTTTGAATTAAATTAAATTAAATAATACATGTAGTTAAGCTTTAAGACAATTTGTTGGTTTGTCTTGTCTTGTGTTTAATGTCTATATTAAACAGGAGATTTAAAATGTTAATGCCTATATTAAAAAAAAGACAGCCAGGGAGAAACTCACCTTAAAATGCAAAGAAATGTAAGTAAACTGAAAGGTACACCATGCATTGATTTTTCTCAAGAGTGGGTTGGATTGGCCACTTCAGTGGGCATTTTTCCATGAATCCACAAGTAACTTCTATTGCATGGCTGCTGAAACAACTAAACTGTCACAGCATTTGCTTTCTCCTGGGAATTGTGGTTGGTGGTGCCAGCTGTGGTCAGAGTTCAGAAATCCTCAGCAATTGTCTTCTCCCACGCTGTGAATCATAGCTGCTGCTGTAGATGTATTTTAAAATGTCTTAATTTTAAGGAGGTTTTTAATGCTAACTTATTTTTTGCAATTTCCTACTCATCAAGTTTTCAACGTAAACATTATTAAACTAATTTTTTTCCATTTACCATGTTGTCACTGTGAGTCACCGGTAATTTTTTTTAACCTTATTATTTCTGTAACTTTCCTGGCTTGTTTGAAACTATCCAAATTAAGGTGAAGATTGTTACTGTGTTAGAGCAAGTGACAGTGCATATGAAATAGGCCAGTCTGCCAGTATATAATTTCTAAAGAATTTTGAATACTTAAATATTTCTTGAATTTATTCAGTTTGTGTCTTTGTAGTCACACTATGTGTGTTTTTTCAGGTACTTTCAATGACTATTATGAACTTGTTCATGTACTTGTTACAGCCAATTCTATTTTTTGTCTTTGCCTTTATGAGTGTATTTTGAAGTTCTTATTTTTGTTGCTTATTGAATTTTGACTATAGTTCAAATTAATCAGTTAGGAGATTTTATGCAATCTGGTAGATTTTTCAGTTTTTTCAGGGACATATTTTATATATTTGAATGAAGTTAATCTAAAGATTAAAGCCAGCAAGCTGGAAGTAAAAATCTCTGAGTTTGTGTCCTGCACTGTGTCAAATTGCTTGATCAAACACAAACACTTTTTCCCTTCTCCTGTAGACAAAAATAATTTTTTTTTCTTTTCTTCCTTCCATTTCTTTTAGATTAATGGTTGGGCAGAAGTATAAATAAATGCTTTATAACCGTGGAAAATGTAAACCTCCTGTATTTTGTGTTGGAATGACGATAGTGAAGCAATACTGGGATAAAAAGGAACACTTATGCCTCTGCTTATGTACCTTGCAAAAACAGTACGTGGGAGCTGATACACTAATGTAAATATAAGAAATATTAAGAATGCCAACAGATGGGCTAGTTGTAGAAATAAAAACAAAAATAGATTTTTGGCAAAATAATTAAAAAAAATATGTACAAAGACAAGTAACTTTTACAAAGGTTAAATAATGCCAAGCAAAAAATGCCTATGATTCATAAAAAATATACTGCTGTTACTCCCAGGAATCAAGTAACTTGGCTAGAAGCAGTAATAATTTATTGCCTTAAAAGGAAATCTTCATTAGGCCCAAACAAGCTATTTGATTGCCAGAGTAAAGATTGTTACAGGTTAAATTGCACACTCTAAGTGTCCCAGTCTACTCCAACATCTACCCTTCCTTCCCAGTAGATTGTTCTCTCTAATGTCCTAATGTCTTTATTGCTTGATCTAGTTTAAGAATTTTGATTCTGGTACTGTCCAGCATGGAGACATGTATTTTTCCTACCTCTTAGCAGCTATTTGAACAGCTTTTTATCTACTTCACATGTTCTTTGTAAAGTTATTCAGTCCCAACTCTTGCAGTCAGCCTTCTTAAAACACATTTCTTTTAGCTATAATTACCCTTACTGCTCTCCTCAGAACTCTCTTCAAAATACTGCATTGCTGTTCAGCCAATTTTTTTTTTTAGATGAAACCCACCAGTTCCATGGTGAAAATACACTAATATTTTCTTTGCCTGTTGCAAATAGTTCTTTCTATCCTAGTAAAACCCCACTTTTAAAATTATCTATGAGGAGTGGTTCAGGTTTAGATGACACAGACTGAGGCAGAGATGGATTTGAAGACCTCTTAAGGTCCACTGTTTAGAACCAGAATAACATTTTAAGAACCCAGTTCTTTTCTCATATCTTACAGACCACAACAGAACGTGGCCCTAAATGTGTGTTAAACTCTTGTGCTTCTTATTTGGCACCTTACAGGCTTTGCATCTTCCGTTAATTTCATTCTTTGTTTATTTTTAATTGTACTTTTTGTTATTTTTCTTTTTACTTTGCTTTGTTTACATGACTGTTAGAAAGACATTAGTTGCCTGAAATGTCAACAGATCATGAATGAAAGTCCATTTTGTTAACAGTTATAAATAGCAGCTTAAATAAACTTTTGTTTTAACATCCAAATATTGACATCTATGCAAGCAGGTCACTAAATCCTGAAGTCACACTGTACATACAAGATTGCATTAAAAAAAAAAATGAACCAATTTGCCAATTAAACAAATAAGATATTAGACATAATCTAGCATGGTATGTCTTTGATTGGTTTAGTTTTGTAATTTGGCAGACGATGCTTTACATGGAAACCTCATTAACAATTGCCAGTGGTTCTATTTGGGAAGACTAATTTGTACAGAACATTTTGGCTTAACGAGGTTCTAAGTGAAAATGAACTAAGATCTATTGAGCTGGTACATTTTAATTAGTACTCTAGTGCTGATGTTCTTCTTTGTAACTTGTAATTTTTGACTTCCAGTATAAATGACCAAATGATGCACAAAGCATTGACTGGGGATGGTGAACCCTATCACCAATTTTTCACTACAAAATATGTTTAAAGATTTGATTGTCTGTGCTATATTCTAGTATTAGAACATAAAATATAGCTCATTTTATCTATACTGATGATATACTAGTGATTAGAAGCTCCTTATTCAAGGCATGTATTATATGTAAAAGCATGTGTAAGATGTGTATAATGTAAATTATATCATCCTAGTTGCTTAGGGAATCTTCAAAATGAAAGCAGTTTTCAAAAACTTTCTCCTATCATTGTCCCATAAATAACTTTCCAAAGCAACAAAACTAAATGTTTATATTATATTATTTTATTGTCACTAATCGAGACAAAAGTTTTGAAAATATCAGGATATTCTGTGAATTCATTGTGATTTTATCAAAGTTTATGTTTAAAAACCTGCAAAAATCTCTTTTTTTTGGTCACAAAAATTAAGTAAAACTGCTGATCTTTGAATTTAAAAGTAAGATGGAAGTTTTCTCTCTTTTTTTTTTAAGCAAAATTCCTTGCAAAATATGAAATCCAAAATTAAATTTTTTCAAGGAGCCAGATTTTTTTTTGGGCAGGTTTCTTTCTTCTAGCTCTCAATACTGTTCTTCTGTTTCTCCAAGTGATTAAATTAAAAATAACTCTGACATATAAGTCAGTATGTACTTGTTTTGGCTTAAAGTCTTTTATACAGAGGACAAATTATAATTACATTTACTTGATGTGACCATTAAAAATCCAAACCTTTTGTAAGAAGAGAAAAATAAAGCTGTTTTCCTGATATATATATTAACTCTTTTGGTTTACTGATGGAAAGACCTGTAGTAAGTCTCTGGTTTTCACTCCCCTCTTTCAGTAGATTGTGATATGTTGTGCTATATTTAATCAATTGTGTATATAGGTTACAAGTAACAGTGGATTCACTAAAACTGTTTTTATGTACTATTGAATCTTGTAACATGCCTCAAGAACCTACTATGAAAATAAAGTCTATTTTACCTCACAAGGCTTTTCCAAGGAGTATTTTCTGCACAGACATAAAAGCTAGAAATGACAGCAAATGAGGTGAAGTGCACAATTCCAAGGTGTTTAGGACAAAAAATCCTGACAGTCACTTCAGTATTTTGCAGGAGCCCTCTGTTTCACTCACAGAAAAATGAAAAACAAGCAGAGGAATTTCTGATTGTTTAATTGCATTATGATCCCTTTCACGGTGTTGCAAAACTTAATTTTCAAAGAAGCTGTTGTCTCCAGTTCTCAAATTACATTATTCCTAAGCATTGCCCTCTAACCAGTGCTTCTGGATGGCAGAATTCAGAATGAAAATCCAGTAAATGAAGGCATTGCAAAGCATTAACAGGAAGAACAGATTAAAATTTTCAGCTTATGCAGTATTAGGAACTCAGATATTTCACATGTTCACCTCTAATTAGTTTTTTTCATTCTGATAGCTCCTATGGCTAAAATCTCCACATCCACACACCCAAATTCATTGCTATTCTGAGTTTTATTTCAGAAATTCACTTTTCACCAACTTCACAGGATACAATGATTCTTTGAGTAGTTGTCACCAAACAGCCACGAGGGCACAAACATTTTCAGGCAAGGATTTGCCATTTCTGCCTTTTTAAGGTCACTCTTTGCCATAGGTTCCATACCTTTTCTTTACCTTTCAAGAGTGATTGATCCTCTTTGGTCCCTGCTGATATTTCTCAAGCATATTTTTTTTCTCACCATGGTCAGGTTTGCTTTTGACATTGTTTTGCAATAAGTGTCTGTGGCCAACACAGGGCAGCCCTTGATCTCCTCCCTCAGAGCCACCCCTGCAGCCTCCACTCCCAAAACCTGGGCACCTAAATTCAACAGGGCAGCACTCACAGGATTTAAAAGGCCTTTTGAAATGTCAAAGTCCATAGCTTTTCACAAGATTGGCATCCTTTTTGTGGCTAGCACTAATAAGAGTGCTTTAAACATTCCAGGTTTGTGATTCAACCGTTTTCTTCTGAGAGTATCTTAAAGGCCTTTTCATCCTGCAAATTTAAATGGGAGTTCACTGCACCAATGTGCCAGTGCAATAAAAAAGTAAAGTTCATATAAGCATAACATTAATTGTGACAGTATCAATAAACTGATGCTTTTTGAATAAACTGTCATTGTAACTGTGCTGGCGAGGCAGATAAACCAAGATGCCAAGAGTTACTTTTACAATGTATGGAGAAAAAACCATGACATTTCCTCCACGTTTCAAATTCAAATGCAAAAACATTTGAACTTTGAACAGTGTAAAGAAAAGATGGTTTTGGCTAATATGATTCTCACTAGGAAAAGATAGGATAATAAATAATTTGTAAAGACTTTTAGACTAATGTAGCCAAAATAAAGGGAATCAAAAGAGAAAGTGGAGAACCTACAACAGATCTGTTTTCTCCCAATGTCACACAAGTTCAGCTTTTCAAACCACTTTCCATTTTCTTTTTATAATGCACCAGCATTATCTTCTGCCCTACAAATCAGTGTATGATTGTACTGTGAGTACTCACGAAAAAGCTCTTGTCTCTTGGAGGACTGGTGAGACATTCAAATATCTTAACTATTACACAAAATTTGACCTCACAAGTTATTTTATAGGGGTCATGATATTGCTGATAAAACAACAGTAGGATGCCTCCTATAGGATAGGAGCACTGGAAAATCTATTGTTAAGATCATAATAGCCATTAATGAATCCAACAAAAGTGAATCTCTTCAGAAACTTTTGAGCGAAATTAAGGGGTATTACATTTGCAGATCCAGAAACCCAGAGCACAGTTTCTAATTGTGTGCCAGTTTCGCAGTTCAAATAATTCAGCATTACTCTGTGACTGTAACCAGAACCACAGCAGAGAAGAATCTGACCTATATCATTCCCCAGATCAGACCTTTAAGTAAAATTCTTTATGTTCAATATTAGCCCAATTCTTGATTCTCATTAAAAAAGCTTATTAAAATGTAGTGAACAGTGAATTATCATTTCTAATAAATCACAATTATACTGATTACACTGTCACTATTAAAATACCTGTGACCCTTTGTTGAAGTCATATTATACTGAACACTCAGAAATGTAAGCTTCATGCAACATGAATAATGATAGCATGGCTAATAATGATACCTTGACTTCAGGCAGCTGAATTCAAAAATTGGGAAGACTGGTAGGAAAGAACTTAAATTAATTCTGCTGTATATTGTAAAAATAAAAATGATAATTAAAAACCCTGCCATTGCTAGAATGGCAATATGAACTGATGGGGCACTGTGAAATTGTTTGGTCAAGGATGTCACCAAAACAAAAATTCCTTTGCAAAAGCAGAGCTTTGAATGGCTTAATTTGTTTTCAGATATATTTTAAAATGTTGCTCGTCTCCCTCATTCGAGTCTGCTACTCATTTTTTTTTCCTAGATCAAGACCTTGAAAATAACAATTCATGCTACTCCTGTCGCTGTGGGGTCCAGGTGTGAGCAAAGGGGCATTCAGAAGAGTCTTCTGGGAATCGTGTATTCAGGTGGCAACAATTAACCAGATCTTGACATGGTGTTGAAATTAGATTCTTCCCCAGAAGACACCCTTCAGCAGAAGGGTTTATTCATTCCATTATGTTCTTGATAGTAATTTTTCTTAATAATCTTTTAGCTACTGTAATAAGCATCAGTCATGTCAGCAAGATTAAATGAGTAAGAGGCCCTACTAGTGTAATAAACAACTTCAGAGAAAATGAAAGATGGTCAGCTCATTATAGGTACATCAAATTAGCAACACTGCTTGGCTGAGGCTCTATAAAATTTGTTAGCTTATAAACACCATGAATCATGTTTGAATATTTGATCTGAAGAAGAGCTGTGTGTACTGGACTACTTACACTGGCATGCCAGTGGTTGTATGAGTAATCCAACATTGTTATTTTTTGGTAATACCTACTCACAGTTTGGACTAAAGGGCTGATAATCAGTCTTTAATAAACTAGGACAGATTTCTGAACTGTGAGGATGTTTTCATTCCAGCTGCAGTGCCATAGGGGCCTGGCACATTTAAGAGGAGGTATAGATGTGCTTGCTGAGCAAGCAATGTGTCAAAGGAGCTTAAAAGAGCTTTTGCTGAATACCATAACCAGGGACATGATACTGTATTTAGAAGCAGGCTTGATTCAGCTCTGACAGATATTGTGTTCTGTATTTTGTATATATATATATATATATATATAATACATTATTCCTTCAATGTATTTATTATAAGCTTGCATAAACAGAACTGAGCTCAGAATCTTCATTCACCAATCACAGCTCCATCTTAACTAAATCACTGACAAGATTAGGAAAATGTTTAAATCTCAGCTGTATCTACTTCTTAAAATCATTCTTTCCATGTAAGGTTTCAGCAACTATTTTAAGGAATTACAGGAATTTGAAAAGAGAGAACAAAATTTGCCTGCAGGATTTGATAATGGAGAATATATTAAGTTTTCAGGCAGTTCAGCAGATACTTTGGCTGATGATTTTATAACATATCCATTACTAGTAATTCTCTAGGAATCAAGCTGTAGTTAAATGGTGCTTTCAGTTGTTGTTAGTCTGTGGAGCAATAACCATGAGGATGAACAAGTGATGACTACAAAACTTATAACTTCAGGTGGATAAAAGTAGAGTTGCTGAAATCGTTATACCTGGATGGAGCTGTAAGAGCAAGGTATTGCAGGAAAAAAATCATTTAAAGGAGCTTTAACCATGACATAAAACATGCTGAGCCCAGAGTAACTTTCAAATCCATATCTGCAACAATTTATGACTGCTTGTTGTTTTTGGAACATCACAGACAGAATAAAGCTTGCTACAGACTCTTCCTGAGCTGAAGGTGAAGAAGCATTATGGTATAATTTCCTATTTTTTTTTTCCTAAATGTGTATTGCTAATGGCTTAAAATCCCCTTTGGATTCATCTTTATCTCACTGTTACTTCAGAATTACACCAAGGACATTTTAGATACATTTCTCTTATTTTGATCTTATTTTATCTGGATGGTAATATTAACCCCCTTGTAAATATGACACAGGGCAACTGCATTAATTTAGTAATGTCACAGATTTTTCCTCATCTAATCAGACTCAGGGGTGTGCTTTTTTGTGCTTGGCCAGTCTGTCTCTCCCCTCTGAATAATCCATATATAGTAAACACATATTTAGCTTCTCAGTGTTCATTGCCTGGTGTCTCTTGTATAGACTGGTTTCTTTATTTATCAATAGATGGCAAAGGTAATCAAAGTGGTTTCATACCAAAGGATGTCAGGAAGGCAGTGCACACGAGTGGTGATCACAGGACAAACATTTGCTTTTAAGGTTTTTAACAAAGAATCCTAGAATGCACAAATTTTTAAAAATCTATCATTGACTGGACCCTCCTTTTGTAGAATTCCACATCTTTTTTCAGGTGCCAAATCAGGCTGTGTAAATGTAAAGATCTCTTTTTAATTTATAAAAAATGTTCTTCATTTTATGAAGCTGAAACATGATTTCAGCTCTAAAATAGTGTCCTACTACTGTAGTGCAACTTCTCCTCACAGTGATATCACTAGACTGTCAAAACCTGGACTTAAAAACATGTATTTCCAAAGTAAAGTATTACAAAGTGTTATTATGAGAAGCCAGCTTCTGGCAAGGAAAAAGAAATCTATAGAAGCAATTCCAGTTAGAAGAATTTTCATGGTAATTTGCCTCCCCAGATGGCTTCAGGTTTCAGAAGCCAGTGAGCAGGGCCCTACAGACATTAACCCCTTAAAAATTGCATTTATAAATGAATATAATTGCTCTCTTAACTCCTTTACCTTATGGAAACATCATGTCAGTTGAGAATTTGACATCCAGGTTCTAGCTGGAAGTTATGTGGGTTGCAGAATTAAAAAAGCTTTTTGTGGAAAACACTGATATACAATCAACACCAGTGTTTCTATAGAAACTTGTTTTAATTACAGAATTTGCTTGTTTTAATTATAGAATAGAATACATTTCCATAACAGCCAGTTCTATTGTCTACAGATCATGGCAATTTGAATTTTCCAGAAAAGAAAATTAACTGCTTAACACAAATTGCCATGAATACTTAGAGGTAAAAAAAAAAAAAAAGATATTGGAGTTTTTGAAGATTTCTTTAAGATTGATCTTTGCAGGATAAAATAAATAGCTTAAAATGTGGAATTAGTTTCATTATATGTAATATTATATGCTTATATGTAAGCCCAGATGTTGTTCCCTGAAGAGAAGCATAACGTTTTTTTTGCAAAGTGAATAAACAATCTTTCAGTTTTCAAGTACAGAAATTATGCAGGCACTTAAAAAATGCATATTTCTTCTGGTTTCATTGTTTTTTGACCTAATACTCCTCATCAGTCACTCACAGAAGTAAAAGTAAATGCTTGGCTATAATTACAAATTTGACTCAGCCTGACCTGGGGGAATTTAGACCCCCACTATTCAGAAAAAAGGTGTTTGATAAACAGATTAGCTGTTGCCAAGCACTGTAGGTACAACTTAAGGCCTAATAAAGGGAAATTGTGAATTTGCCTTTACAATCACTAAGTAGGTGTTGTGAGAAACAGAAGTCTCCAGATAAACTAATTTTTCCAAATTAGAATTTATTATATAGTAGAAGCAAGCAGCGCTGGGTGGACAGACAGAATCTGGTTCCTAAATCTGAGGTTTTTTTGTTTGGTTGGTTTTTTGTTTGGTTTTTTGTTTGTTTTGTTTTGTTTTGGGGTTTTTTGTTTTGCTTTCGGTTTCTGTTTGTTTGTTTGGGAAGACTTGAATTCCCGAGTGTCTTTGAAAACTGGGATAAGGAGCATGACACTTCTTCCTCATCGTTTTGAGATGGGATGGATGGACATCAAGTTATGGAGAAATTCCCAAAGAAGCATCTGCTTAGCTTGGGTTATGTAAAAGTTGATGTTAATTCCTTCACATTAATTGATGTTAATTCCTTCACATTAATAATCTGTGTACTGATAAGAGGCACATAATTCCATTGCAAAGTTACCTGCAGCTGTGGAAACAGTTGAGGAATTCCTCAAAGGTGAGGAGAGCTAATGATTGTGCAATTTATTGTTTATGTTTTCAGCTGTTAAGAAAGCAAAATCTATGAATGTTTCCAGATCTGCATGAAAATAATCCTTCATAATTAAACTATATCTTTCTGAAGATCAAGGATACCTGTAACTAGTATTGAAATAATAATCATTTAGTCCTGTCAAATGCTTAGAAATGTTGCATCCAACAAAAAGGCTGCGCTGCTTTAACTGAAAAAATAAAGATCTGTAGTACAAAGGGAACTTTCTGATCTGTCTGGAAATGATAGTCTGCCTTAGGTGGGATATTTAAGACCCCTTCCTATAGAGGGCACTTGAAATTCCACTGAGTACACAACTCTAGCACATTCCATATTTGTGTTTCCATAACCAAGGCATGCACACACATACTGTGTCCTTCCCCCCCTCATCCATCATCTTCTCCACTCCTGCTTTTTTTTTTCCCCTTTGAAATCTTATCATTTCAAGTTAAAGAATCATAATTAACAATGAAAGTGATAAGACACAAATTTACTGCAAACCAGGGAAGACAGGATAAACAGCTTGTAGCCTATTTAAAGAAGTCCTCTCTATTTACCTATTACTGAATTCCTGTCTTGAGTAAAACCACTGATTTCTTGGAATATTTTCCTATGAGTGAAGAGCCAACTGGAATCTGTAATTTCAATCTTTTCACTGCAGTATAAATAAAGCAATTGTTCTGTTTCCATTCTTGCTCCAATAATTTAACTTATATTGTCAAATTACATGTTGTCTTCACCAAGAGAGTCCAAGCATAGCCCTGTGACAGTAATACCTGGCATTTATCAAACATTTCCACAGTTTCCTGAAGCACACCACTAATAATTATATTGTTAATTCCAGAGCAATTAATTTATCATTTTTTCCCCCCAATTTGCAAATAAGCAAATACAGATTAACCTTCTCATTCAGCCTCTGTTGCAGTCCCTGGGAGGAAACTTACTTCAGTTAGAAACAAATTGAATATATCAATATACTTATTAACTTGGACAGGTAGTTTAAGGCAGAAGAATATCAAGAAAGTAATCTTGTATATTAGTCCTTTTCCTCTTACTCTCACAAACAAAGTTTGTTTGAAATATTGTTAGAAGTCAAAACTGCCCTCTAACTTAATTTTATTTGTCTTTTCTCCTTGGTTATTCCTCTGGACATTTCAAATATTAGCAGAGGTTTGCAGAAAAAGACCACAGCCAAGAAAACAGGTCTCAGAGTTCTTTTTGCAGCATTACTTAAACAAATGATGACATTCTCTTTCAGACTTATTTTTCAAATTAATGCTCCTTTTTCAAATTGCAGCACTGTCTTTCTCTAGATTAATGATCTTCCTCTAAACTGGCCACTGGGGCTAAAGTTTTGGTACCTAATATTGAGAGTTACTCCAGTCTGTGTAATTCTTGGATGGCCTAAGGCAAGACTATTAACTTTTTAAGCCTTTTTTTCCTGGATCTGGTGTGGTTGGGAAACTGAAGTCTCTCAAGCTTTAAACAAACTCATGATGGCTAGAGCCAATAATTAGCATGTGGGCCTCTCTTATGTGCTCTCTGCAAGTCATGTTTTTATTTATGCAAGTTTTATTCAGGTAAGCAGCTCCCAGGTGATACAAACTCTGAGAGTGAAGGTAAGTGTGCACATAAAAGTGTGCAGCCTTCGACCCAGAATCTGATGACCCAGTTAAAAGTTAATAATGACTGTATAATTTTGAAAGCTTTTCCTATATAGTTGGCAGAAGGTTTCACCTCTGAAAAGCCTGTAACTCCTGGCAGTGTGAAAAAGAACGGCTTGATGAAGTCAATAAAAACCTGCAAGGGGTGGTAGTCAAACAGGTGAAATCCTAAGACTTAGGAGAACAGAGTGCAAAGTTATGGAACTACAGATAAGCTAAAATTGTAATTATTTAAAAGAAGGATGCAGAAACTGTTGATGCAGTTTAAGAACATTCCAAGGAGCAGCTGGCATTCATATTCCAGAAAAGATGATAGAAAAAATATTGACACTTCCATCTCCTTTATAAAGTTTACACCTTTTACTTTTAAACAAACACAAAAACCTTGCAAAGATGGAGATCGAGGCGAAGATCAGTTTTAGAAATACATTATTGACTTTTAGCTGGGTCAAATAATACTCTAGAATTTGTGACAAAACATCACACATTGATCAAAATGTGCAGGTTCTGAATGCTGGCTCTGCAAGACAGACACACTAAGCAGCTACCAAAGATATCATAGTGTCATTCAAACCAGTTATCATCCTGACTGGATGCTGTGTCTTGCTAAGACAAATTCTTATGTTTCAGAGAAGACAGAGAAAAATTTCAAAACCTTTGTTTTATTTCCAAGGGGAAAAAAATATTAAATCTGGATGATAAATGGTCTAAAAGCATGGGCTGAATTATATGTAAATATGATGTAATAAAGTAGAAACTATTTTCATATGCACTTGGAGAAAAAAACATATCTCACAATCAGACTTTGTTTTCAGTTTTGGGGAAGTCTTGACGAAGTCCTGCTGTATTCTTTGAAACTTTTTATTTTATTCCTTATTCATTCTGAAAGAATATTTATATTAAAAATAAGTCTTTGAGAGAGAGGATGGTTTCTTTGTCTGTTCTTTTTTGCTTCCTGTGTTTTCATGTTTTAGAAGGTGTTTCAATGCACTTTAGCACCATGTATTAGCTGTGTTTTTTGATAGCTGTATTCAGTTCTGTTCTAAAGCTGAAGGAAGTTTGGGTGCGTCACTCTCTTCAAAGAGATTTAGACAACACCATTTGGGCTCTTTGTACTTGCATTCAATGTGGCTGCATTTAAAGTAACTGGATTGCACCCCAAAATGGAAAGGATTGAGAAAGCAGAGGAAGCAAAAAGTCCAGTTTCACCGTTGTGTTCTGTAACTTCCATGTTGGGGAAGCTGCACCTCATTGTCCATGTCCAACATAAAGCTGGGATGAAAATGTACCAATGGAATGCTGAACAGAGCTTTATTTGGGCTGATGAGACTGTGCTGTGAGAATAAGAGCCATTAAAGGCTAAAAAAAGTTAGTTTTCTCTGGGGAAAACCTCTAAGTGCTGATGAGGAACAAAAAGTAACAAATGAGAACTTTTAGGGATATTTCTAAAAGATGGAGAGCATCATCTTGTTCAAAGATATCAACACCCAGAGATAGAATAGAGTAGATTTGACAAATAGGCTTGTTTGATAGAGCATAGCAAATATATCTTTATCTGGATGTGGAGGATGAATAATATTTCCAGGAAATAGAAACGTTTAGACTTAACATAGAATGTGATTGCCCAGTTTAGTTTACTTTTATTTTCAAAACCAAATGTTAATTGAAATTTAAGTAAAGATCATTCTAAAGTCTATATATTGATCTAGAACTTGAACAAATTAAAAAAAAACCCACATCCAATTTTCTTATTTTGCTCAATTTGCCTACAGAGCTCTTCAGTTTTGCAAAGACAAATTTCTTCTTTCTGTCAGAGCAAAAAGAAAAGGGTCTACCTGTAGATTGCATGCACTCTTCAGTATATTAATTTGTCAAGTTTTAAATGTTCTATTTTCTATACAAATGATGGGCTAAATAAATGTTCTGTTCAAGACTCAACTAAACAGAGTGACTGAGTGCAAAGGGGGAAATAGGAGGAGGAGAAAGAAATTAATAAATTATATGGATTAGCATGAGAACAAATAATAGAGGATAAGAAAGTGGGTGGCTATATTTCATCTCTTGTTGAGTCTGTTACCTAGGAAACAGAAGACTGAATGATTGTATAAATGACCCTGTGCCTGTGGACTTCACTTGATGTAATTATATAGGACTGCAATTTATGCAGAACAAGGAAGAAGATTGTCAGGAGCATTGTTTATTAGGCGAAATAAAAAGCCTAAAAAAACCCTATTTTCATTTCAATGAGGTTTTAAAGCATTTATTACCTAAGTCTTCTGTCTTTATTATCTAAGTTTCTGGCCTAACAAAACTATGCCATAAAAACTAACCAATCACCTCCTCGGTCTTTTGAAAGGCTTCTGTGGTGATTAGGGCACTAATCATTGACTGAACTCCAGCTCTCATCTTGTCAGGACAGCATTTTGACTACAAAAAGTTCCTTAATCTGCTATGTCTGCTGGCCTTCCACACTATTAGCTAGACCCTCAAAGCTTCAGCCCCTGCTTCAGGATGAAGGAACAGAATGAATGGAGTTTAATGTCATGCGAATTGTCAATTTGCAAACAAACAAATTATCTACTAAGTATTTACAAAGATAATTCTAGGGTGTCTGTCTAAGTCTATTAGAATTGCTACAATTATGGTAAGCCTCATTAATACTCTTGAAATTGGTTACATTCTTGCTGTAGGGGTATGATGGATATGTGAATTAGTTCACTTGTACTGCAAGTTACCGGAAGCTATAATAACATTAAAATTTAATATGTAATGTTTCTTTGGTTTTGATTATTTTCATTTTTATTGCATGTCCTGCCTCCTTGCCTAAGGCTCCTTACTTGGAGCAGCTATTCTTTATTGCTGTGTGGCTTTCTGTAAAGAGGAGGCAGCTAGAAACATGCTGGGAACATTTCAGTTACAGAATCTCATCTTCCACATCTAAATTTGGGTGTTTTTTTTGGTTATAAACTGTGCTTTCAGTCCTTGACTGTTTAACTCATACACATATATTTATGTTTCCTCATTCAACCTGATTTTACATATTTAAAACTCTTAGTGGGTTAACCTATGCTAGATTATATATTGTGCAAGAAACTGCATATTAAACTGATGTACTATTTGCTTAGGAAAAAAAAATATTTTTTCACATGTATTTTCCGTGATACTTACTATCTCCTAAATAACATTATGTCCTTTTGCAGATTTATCATTGGAGAATTGCTGTGTTTATTACAATAATGATTTTTCCTCTGTGGTAAAGACAATGTCCAGCTCCTCATCTCCCTTTGTCTGTGTGGGCCAGCTTATGGAACTGGATCATGACTCAAAGTTGGGTGATGATTAGGCAGGCATTTGACTCTAAAAGAGAAAACCTTTGCTTGCACTTAAGTAATTCACCCAGTTCTACTGAGCTTCACTAGACTGAAAGAAAAAATGAACAATGATGCAACTTTTGGTGTTCCTTTCTATGACTTCAGTAAGACCAGCTTGAGTATGTCTGTTTTAGCCATTTCCATGGCCAGAAATGTGCAGACTTTTGCAGACTTTCTGTGAGTGAAATACAAAATGATCATGCTGCCAAAGCAAATGCAGCCAAACCAGATGAAATCTACTCCCTCTTTCAAAGTCTGTTTGTTCAGGTTCAAAGGAATATGATGGATAAGAAATCTGATACCACTGAATTGCCAGAGGGGTTATGGACTCCCCATCCCTGGGAGTGTCCAAGGCCAGGTTGGACAGGGCTTGGAGCAACCTGGGCTAGTGGAAGGTGTCCCTGCCCATGGCAGGGGAGTTGGAATGAGATGATCTTAAAGTCCCTTCCAACCCAAACCATTCTATAAGTCTGTGAATCTGGTATATACTAAGTGTGTCCCTTCACATCTGATCCAGCAAAATTACTCCTTCCATGCCACAAGAGCTCTGCCACTCTCAGAGTATCATTATGGAGCAAGTAAGACTGTGAAACTTGCTGTAAAATTAATGACAGCAGGATCCTGACCTGTGCTCAAATTGTTCTTTCATCCTGGATCCAGCCAGCGAACTGGAACGGAGTGAAAACTGGAAGGTTTGATTCTGCTGACAAACTTTTCAAGCCTGATGTCCCAAAGACACAGTATTTACCAGGCTGACCTCTTTATGGATGATTGCTTCACTGAAGAAAACAAACACACCACCTTTCAAGTAAGAGTATGAAACTGTCTTAAAAAATAATACTACAATTTGTGCAACAAGTTAGAAAGCCCAGTAAATATATTCAATGATGAAGAGCCATTGTAGCTTGTGATCAGATTAATAAATAGTCTGCATTACCCAGGGTTGAAAGACTTAGGTCATGCTCCCATTAAAAAATCAAGTATTCTCAAATTGCTTTCAAACTTGCATCCATAAAAGTGAATTTTAACGTATGAACATAAAGCATTTCCTCATCTTTATGAAGAACTTTCAGATATTCCATATACAAAAATAGTTCCTACTAGAAATATTCAAACAAAAGGCTGTGCCTAATGAGTATTCTAGCAGGTCACTCACTGAAGCACGTGGAGTTAGCCTGTTGTTTTCTAAAGTATTCCTCTGCAGGATGGGAATTCTTATGCCAGAACTCACTACATTTTAGCTGTGACAAGGTCTGTTAATTCTTATGGTGAACTGGGTTGTGAGCTCCCATTTTCCTTGGACTCTTAATAAAAACATTAGTGTTATATTATTGTCAATTCCAGGATGGATGGAATTGTTTATACAACATTAGGACAAACCTCAGAGCTTTGCAGTCATCTGCCTTGTTCAAGAGATGAAACATAATTAAACAGAGGAGTTAATGTGAACCCGATCTCTGTTTCCATGTCATCAGTAGATTATGAAACTCAACCTTCATGAAAACAACTTTGGCCTTTACATTTGTATTTTTACTTGTACCTGGAACATCAACAAATCACACTTACTTTATCTCATTATCAATTGCTTGAACTCCAAAAATTTCTTGGACAATCTGTATTAACTGCTTAGCTCTGCCCAAAAAAAACTAGGTGATATCTCAGACCAATAAAATGGAAAAAGTAAATCACCATATGATAATTATTAATAAGGGTAAATTGAAGGAAATATGTGATTTGAAGATTAAATTCATCTTACCAGGATCAGAACTACATTTATTAAGAAGAACCTGACATATTATGCCTACATTTACCTGCCACCAAGGAATACTCTTTATGAACAGTAAAATGTCAAACTGGCTAACAGCAAGATTTTGCCTAAAACAAGTTATCTGAAGCTAGCCAATTTTGATCCCAGGGACCTCAGTCACTAGGCCTTTGATGTCATAATTAAGGAAAGGCAGATATTGGTAGATGCCCTTTGGGTTAGTTCTCACTGGATACCCAGCAGCATATATAAAAACGGCCAAAATAACCAGGAAAATTAATAAAAAGGCCATTTTATATGTTTTTCTTCCTTTGTTTCCCAAACAAAGCTATGTTTATATAAACAATAGGTTCTTGGCAGTTCTCCCGGTAGTGTTCCCAAACAATGGGCAGTGTTTGCACCAACTTGGCTCCCTTCCCAGACCTGTTCCCAAACAACCGTGGCAAAACCAAAACAAACCAGAGATAACCAGAGATAACTGGGCAGAAACACCAGATAAGGCGATATGGTTTGAAGCTGGCTCCCTGCCAAGTCTCCAAACCTTACCACCAGAAGTTGTCCCCCCCAAAAAAAACCTCAGGGAGAAGAGGAAGAAAAAAACTAAGGAAAACCTGAAACGAGAGAGAGACAACCAAAGTGACATATATAAATATATTTACACTTATGTACAACTGAAAAATACAATTTCGCAAGGGAAAGGGAAGGGGGAAGGGAAAGGGAACAAAACTGAAATAAAATATATATATATCCCAATTAGTGACCCAGTATCTAACAACTAAAAAAAAGTTAGCAAAGAAAATAGCTCACTGCTCTCCTGGGACAACTGAGAGTCACTCCTCAACGATCGCCGGCAACCTCTGACTCCAAAGTCGGCAAGGCCTAACCAGGCCTCACTAGGCCTCACTAGGCCTCACTAGGCCTTACCAGGCCTCGCTCCCCAACACGGTAGACTCAAGAGGAGGGAACTTGCACCTCCAAGCCGCCGGAAGGAAAGAGAGCAAAGGCCTCTCCTCCTTTCTTCTTATAGCCTGGTTTATGTAAAAATCGTAGGGAATGCTGGGTAAATCCGGGCCCTTCCTTGGTTACAAACTGGTCACCAAGGAAGGCCTAGCCCAAACCACCGCATGCTTTTAAAATAATTTTGATTCATAAAGGAAAATCTTTGAAGAAAACCTCAGCAAAATATGAGGTTAAAACATTTATTTACTACACTAAACAACCATATGCGGACAAAAGAAATTCTACACTTTTAGTTATGAAAGGGGAAAAAATATTTTAAGAGTACTATGAATAAAAAAATAGAATTTCAGGAGAGTCTACTTTTAAATCAGTGCTCCTCATCACTGTAGAACTCACAGAATCATAGAATGGTTTGGTTTGGAAGTAATCTTAAATCTCATTTCATTCCAACCCCCTGCCATGGGCAGGGACACCTTCCACTGGATATAGTGCCACTGGCTATGTAGGACATGATATATTCACATTCAAATATGATATTTCCCATGGTCACCTCCTGTTTGACAGAATCCACAAACATTTCAGTGAGGGGTCAAGAGATGGGTCATTTTATGGTTGCCTGGAATGGAAAGCTGTGTGGCATTTTTGTGACATATATTTTAAGGAAAAAATTCTCTTTCCTCTTCAGTGCTTTGGAACTCTCCATGCTGAGTTCAATCACAGCTCTTCGAAGTCATTGCTCCCTTACCCTGTACTTAACAGGGAACAAGAGTCATGAACTGTTTCAGTGCAGAGCAAGACAATGGGTGTGTGATCAACCACCAAACATTTGTGCTCTTTTTCAATTTGTAAAGTCTAAAATGCATCCCTCTCAACAATTCAATATTGGAATTCATCTCAAAAATTCTTACTCCTTCTGAAGTGAAAAATGTAATTTATGAGCAGAAGGAGAAGACACCAAAAATGAAAATTTATTGTGATAGACCACTTTTAAATTTTCTAATGTGGTCTTTCTGTAGACTCTGCTAGGAACTTCTCATCAGTGTAAGGCAAAAAGAAAATACAGCCTTTATAAAGGCAGAATTTCTATCTATATCAAAAGAAACAGGCCTTGGGTACATACTTCCACCTCCCACTTCAACAACAAAAGCGTATAAAATTCTGGAGCCTCACAGCTTACATGGCACCAGTGAATATTTGTATAAACTTTTCTCATCCTTTTCCACTACCATAAATACTTTATGCCCCATGGAGCAAGTACCTTCTTCTGACAGTGCTTTCTTATTTATACCCTGGTGTAGCTGTAACTTGAACAGATAGGCATACAACTTCATGAGACATAATTTGAGGTAAGGGACTAAATCTGTTAAAAAAATAAATAGAAATGAGAGAAATCTATGACTGAAGGAAAAGCAAGTGATCATTCCTTAAGAGCTTATTTTAATTTCCTACATAGGGAGGGCTAATGGGTTTTGAAGAAGAGGAAGAAGTTGTTTCAAAAGTAGAGGAAAAAGGACTGCTTTAAAACTGAAGTTAGTGACCAACCAAAGGTAAAGAAGGAATAAAAGTAATTAAGAAAATTGAAAGCATAGATTTTGAAACAGAAAATCAGCAACAGATCTTGTCAAACTGATTAGCAGCCTATGTAGCAGTGAAATTCAAGCTCTCTCCTAAAATCAATCTTACTTCCAATCAATATGTTCCTGCTCTTCCCTTAAGACATTATAACATTCTCATAATTTTCTTAAATTCTAGGTAGAAACCACTGAAGTATTCCCTTCTGTCTTGGGTGTCATGGCCAGTTTGAATCTCACTCAGCACTGTACAAGCACACCCAGTCATAATTACTGCAATGGAACACATTTTATGATGCATATTAAACTATTTTAACATGGAACATAATCCATCACCCATGTTCCACATTGTGTTGTTATTTATTCCCATGCAAATGAGTTGAATGATACATCTTTATGCCTCCTTTCAAAAGGAATAGATTATAAGAAATGAAAGAATAACCACATCTGTCATTCTAACATTACAAAAACATGTTAAGTCAAAGATATTTAATAAAGTACAGGTAGGTTACAGCTGATGGAAATACATTCTGATTCAAGAATTAAAATATTTTAAAGTATATGCTTTTTAATAGCAAGGATCAACTGATATACAAGTAAGATCCTCCTAAATTTTAGGATTAAATTCTCTAAGACTCCTAAAGTAATGAAGACACCCTGGTCACTGTCAGGAATGTATTAATTCATTTAGAAGGGTACCACACCACAGCTTTTCCATGTGTCAGTCTCTCAGATGTACAGAGTCCAGTAAACATGTCTGCTACATACTGGAATAGAAGAACCACATCTGTAAGAGTTAAAGAAAAAATAAATTCCTTTTTTGTCAGGTTTTGAAGAGAAACAGTGGCTGTATGCACAACCTGAGGCAGTCTTTGGTAGGAATGGGAGAATTATTTTCAGAACTATTGCAACTACAAAAACCAAAAGAGAAGGTGATAGATTCTGTTAATCCCAGCAAAGAAAGTACAGATATCCTGTCAGAAACTATGCAGGTTTCTCAAAAGCATATAAAGGGTAATAGTATCTAACTCTAACAAGATTATTTTCCTTTCTATGTGTAGCTGTCATTTATTTCTTTTGAAAATGCCTCCAAAAAAATTAAACTTTGACTTTTGGAGTTGGTCAAAAATTTGTCTTACGTTGTTGGAAGATTAACTAACTGCTCTACTATTAATGTGCCAGGAGTAATACTCATTATATACTGGAATACATGGCACTCTATTTGCAACCCCTTAATAGTAAATGCCATTTCCTTTTTTTCTTTTTTTTTTTTTAATACTGAACAATCGTAGGGTAAGGGCACGCAAAATGCAAAATAAATGTTACTACAGGAAAATCTGCTGGGTGAAGTTCAGCTAACAGCTCAGTTGCCCTTTTCCAGCTAATTGGGAAGATTGTTTGAAAAAGTAATTGCTGGGTTTTACAACATTCACCCAGAACTGGCTTGGAGGTGCATTAACATCTAAAAAGAGGATTTCTGTGCTTGTTGTTTTTCACAGGTAAGCTTCATGGATCAACCTTTTTGTTTGTTTGTTTGTTTCTGGAAATGCTACATGACATTTCAGAGAAGGGACTCTTTCTTCTACTTTTCAAAACCACTTTACCTTTCTGCATACATCAGGTGCTCAGGTTGCCTAGACCTCTCCAAAAGCTACAGTCAACTCCTCTGGATCACCAGCAAAATCTCACCAGGGGCTGTATTCTCCCTTGTTTCCGCATCAAGTAGGATTTTTTATATCCCTAATTTGCTCTTTAAGACCTCTTTGCTTTCTTTCCACACTTATTCCTCTCTTTGAAATTTGACTGTAACCAGTGCTGTGTCATGGTGCAGAAAAGGATTCTGAATTTTATTTTTTTACAGTAATTGATTATTCCATTGCAGCTAAATTTTTTACCATGCCACTCAGTATTTCCAACTGAACACAGACAGGATCCTTAATCAGAAGCAAAGACAGACTCCTTTTTGGTTTTCTAGTTTCAAACTCAAATGTGGTTCTCCCAGTTCTTCCTCCTGCTCATAATCCATAAGATGTGGTCACCCCAAGTAAATCCCACATCTGAATACTAGAACTGCTTCTTGGAGAGGAGATGGGGAGCTGTGGACACCCTGAGCAAATAGAACAAGCTAAAATAAAATAGAACAAACTAAAATTCTACTACAAAAGAAGTTTTGTTAACTGTGGCTCTTTAACCCACGTCACAAGTTAGGTGCTTGTAACCAGATGTGAAGGTCAGGGAAATAAATGATGTCAGAGTGGCTTGAGATGAATTTGTTAAAAATACCAATATTACTTTTGGCAGAACTAAATCAGAGACACTAGCCAAGCTAATAGAGGAGAAATACAAGAGAGTCTAAGATGGTGTCAAGATGATGTGCTGAAAGACATTTTGACTTATTTTTTTTGGCTTAATCCCTTTTAATTTGTGTGGACTTAAGAGCCTATGATCAGTGAGTAATTAGCTTCCAAGTCACAATTTGGAAATCAAATGCATTGCAATGTATACAAGAATATGAGTCTTAAGGCTGGAACGCCACAGAACCCGTTTGCCAGCTAGGGAAAGAGTTAAGAATTCAGAATAAAACTTTGACTTCTGTGATTAATTTCCAAAGGTATTTACATGGAGGCATAAATTGGTTCTGTATAAGAAGTCAGTTCCAATTTTGTTTCTATTTGTCACAGTCTATTAGTAAAACTTCCTTTTAAATGTACACTAGGAAAGCTGATGATGCCGAAACGATATTGAAAAATAGATTTTTAGCTAGGAAGATCAGAATATTCCAAGTGAAATCAGTGGAATTTCATATTGGCTCAGAGTCTTACTACTTGAATTCTTTCCTTTATCCAGACATAACTACCAATTTATTACCTGCACCAATAACAAATTTAATAACTGAAGCCAACTTGAGAAATCTGGCCAAGGGGCAGGATATCATTCCACTCCCTGGTAAACACCATTTTTCAGCAAAAGCTACCACTCTATTTAGCAGATAGAGTGTCCTGTCCTCTGCCAGGATGAGGATTCCTCAGCACCTGGGAATACCTGACATGGCAGTAGTGTGCCCTTTAAGTCACCTCAGATGGTGTGGGTGACACCCTACCTGTGTGACAGTGCTTGGCCAAGGGGCAGGATGGATGCCTGTGGGTGAACTGTGTCTTTAAAAACAGCAGGCTGGAATGATATCTAAAATAACAGGGGTCTAACTGTACTGGGCTGCCAGTCCCTCATTTGTTAACCTGCTTGTTGGAAACAGAACTTCAAGTCAGGAAAATTTCCCTGTGGATGCCAGGACATTAATTGCTTGGGCAAGAATTAAAATCAAAGTCAAGGAATCGTTGGTAATATGGGCATGTTGGATATAAATTTATGTGCTCTGGCAAAGATTCATGGGATTTCTATCTGGCATTGTTTAGATACAATTGCTCACTATCACTGACCATCCACTATCATATTGACAGATATTCAATTAATTTTAACATCAGAGTGAAAGATGAGCAGACCATACAGTAGGTTTACATACAGTTTAACAGTAGGTCATTAAAAAGACTGCAGCCTTCTGTTAGGGAATGAAAGAAAGCTATGAACTGTGCCCATCTCTAGAAGAATTCAGATTATTATTGTAACTGCAATCTAGTTAAAAGGAGACACTACTATTTTTGTAGGATTAAATATAACATGTCCAGTCCCAACAACTCAAATCAGAGTTGTTGTTCACAAGCATGAAAGCATGTGCTATAAAAAAGGAAGAAACCATTACTGGAACTTTTGTTCTGAACCAGCTAATCTGTTACTACTTGTTCATCAATTGATTTCGTTGTCAATATTGGCATTTAAGAAAATAGAAAAAGCAAAATTTCTAATTTCTCAGATAATAGAAACCTCCACCTTATTTCCTTCACTCCCATACCAGGAATTTTATTAATTCCTATTTATAATATGTGAAAAATTTGTTTACCAAATGAGGGAGAAGGAGGAAAACTGAAAAAAACTTATCAAATAACATTAATGATGAAACCTAAAACTCTTACATTTGCCTTTGAAGTCTGCCAGTCTTGTTCTGCAGCTACTGCATGAATGAAGATAAACTCAGTTATGGAAAGAAAAGAAAGGAATTCATCTGTTTAATCTTCTTATACTGATAATTGCAAGCTGTGATAATTCTTTATACTCTGTGCTTTTATTGCTTTCATATGACAAGGCTTAGAAAACCCTCAGTATTTTAGTTTAAACACATTCTGCTATTTTTAGGGATGGTTTCTTATGGTTTTCCTTGTGTTTTGCTGATCACCATATCTGGGTCAAGGACGGAAATGTCATTATTCTCAGACAGCTTCAGTTTTTCTACCTTGGTGTAAGAAACCAGATGGTAATCGAGTGCATATTTCACAAACCAAACCTGCCAAGGCTTAGGAGATGATTTTGGTTTCCCCTCTGCAGCCCTGTCGTGGTGGTCGAAGGTTTCACTTTGCACTGAGTACCAGAGGCTGAGAAAAGGTTATGGCATGGAGAGGAACAGGGACCAAAGCAGTCTCCTTGGCTTGAAAATGTAATTTTCCTTGCTTTTTTATTTGCAGGTGCCATTGATGTAGTGGACTGAACATCGCAGCAAAAAGGAAAACATCCTGAAGATTTATTTTTGCCATCACCAACAACTTTGAAGCAAACGAAATACATAAGTGCCCTGTCTTCCCATTCCACCTCTTTAAAGAGCAAGAGAACAAGCAAAAGAGAAAAAAAATAAATTAAAAAACCCCTCAGCTGCACAAAATCTTATAAAATCTACATCAGTTTATAACAGATTTGTTTAAAATCTGAGCCAACGTGCTTTTAAGACAGCAAGGGTATAAAACAAGGACTCAAACCTCATCTTACCAACCTAAATTAATTTATGCAAAAGTGTCTCATTAGATGGGTTTAAATTATAACCTGGATTTCAACACCCTCTGACACACTTCACAATCTGGAACATTTTTATTTCACACACACTGTGAATTCCTAACATGTAACATTGGTGAAAATGAGATCTGATGAGAAATACCCAGCCAAGACAACTTGGAATATTTGTTCACCAAATACAGAGGGTGAAACTCGGCCATACCAAGGAAAATGGCAGCTAATTATTGATACCAGTGCCATTCCTTTTCTCCATGTGCAATTTGCCTGATTATTTAATGATTAAAAAAAGCCCTCATGACAATATAATACTGGAGGTAATAATTAAAGACATTTTGTTTCCCTTTATTTCTTTTTGCATTCTTTTGACTGTTTGAAATGGTGTTTCTCTACCTTTTCTCTCTCTCTTTTTTTTTTTGAATCTGAAATATTCGAGTATAAAAAAACATAATGAAAATAACAATTCCAGTTTTCTCAAACCCAGGTTCATATGTCCCTGTTTGATGAGAAATTATATTAAAAAATCACAAAGCCAGAAAGATCAAAAAGGAATATTCAAAAGTCCAAACTTGGATTTGAAAGCTCCAGAATGTTCACCCTGCAGAAATAATCAACTTGGTAATTTAATATAGGAAATCTGATATACTTTTCTTCCATTTCTGTATTTTCACAGAGATACACCAAAGCTGAAAAACAAATTAAAAAACCTAAAAAAACCCCAAAAATCTCATTTTTAAATTTTTGAGAAGATTTTTCAGGTTTGTGTTGACACACCTTTTCTGACCACTCTGCTTTAGATTGCAATCAGGAAAAAAGTAAGATTCCCTTGCAAAAAAAGACCCTCTATAAGGTACACATGCAAAGGACAGTAGCTCTTAAGAAAAATTAATAAGAATCAGGCATCATTTACTCAAGGAGGCTTTTAAAATCTCCACTTAGTGTCACACTGACAAATTGTTTTCCAAGTTCAGAGATTTTTATGTAGTCAGGTCTTCTTTAATGAGACTTTCAAAGCCATTTTAAAGAACTAAAGTAAATTACTCACTATTCCCCTCTGAAACATGGCTGGAAAATGCCAATGACTCTTTTGATATGGATTCAATTAACTGGGTTCTTACTTTGGTTAAAAAAAAAGAATAATTCTTGTTCTGATTGCTAATTTTGCCTTTTGCAGTTTTGTTGTGGATATACTTGTTGCACATATTTTACTTTCATTTTCCTACTGTAAATGTCAATGTTCCAGCTTTACATTAACTGCCAATCTTTCATGTTTACATTTAATGCACACCTTATGCACAGTTTAGGGTCTATTTTTGTTGGTTTTTGTTAGAATAATTCATACCCCACTGGGGAGCAGTGAGCTACTTCTTACTGACTGCTTTATAATGATCCAGGGGTTTTTGGGGGCCTATTAGGAAATGTTCTTAACTTGATTTTAATGGTGAACACAACTCTAATTTTTTTTTCCATTTTTCTGAAAAATTTCAGAATTTTTACAAAGATAAGTGGGTTATTTATTATTACGATCACGATGGCTGTGGTTATTTTTATTATCTATTAATAAATTTAAACGAAATGGTAATAATTTATTAATATAATAGTAATAGAATGATAATGGATTTAAAAAAAAAAAAAAAAGGGCTGTTTCTGAACAGGGAATCAGGGAGGTCATAAATACCATTGGGGTAAAACAATCTTTTAGGGAACCATCCAAGTAAAGAATAGAACTGGAGTTGCTGACAGAGATCTTTTTTTTGTCCCATGGTGGCATAATTCAAGATTTATACAAAGTTCAGTGAAAAGCATGATTTAAAATCACTACCATATATTCTGAATATTTATGTGCTCAGAAGAAAAAACACAAATCAAACATGCTGGTAAAAAACTGAGCTGCGTAATTGCAATTCCTTTCAAAATAAATGAGTGCCCTTTCTCTTTCTCAAAAAGAAAAAAATATGAGATTAAAAAGGAAGAAACCCCAGGGTGAGTACTTCCCACCAAAACATCTGGCAAATAAACTGTCTTACCTGCTGAAATAATGACTCAGGACATAAATAATTCTTGGGCTCAGAAAACTGTGGCAAACGTGTTTATGAGTAAAACCTTGTGACCACTGAGGTACAGATGAGCCTTCCCTTTGACTATTTTGGGAGTAAAATTGTCACCTACTTTGTAGTTCTGACTATATTATTAGTGGAAGAAATACATTTTCTCAAGCTTTGCTGAGCGTTCAGGCTCAGTCTTGGTTTCTTATTTTCTTCTCTCAGTTGAAAAACATCCCAGCACCTCCAAACACCTTTAACTGGAATATATCTAGTGTTTGTAAATGATCCCACAAACCAGGACAATGACACTGTTTCTACTGACTGAGGCACAGCAACCATGTTGGCAACGTGGTATGTTCAAATAATTCAGAATGCCAGGACACTCAGCTCCAACTTTGGTAATGAATATTGGATATATTTAAGATGTCCTAGAATTATTCCTAGAATTGAGAAAAAGCATGGCTAAAGTTAAATAGTAGTGATTAAAGCCATCATGAATACTGTTTGTCAGGGTTGTTTTATGCATTTTAAAGGAATGGCCACACATTAAAAATGAGATCCAACATTGCAGGGTGCTCTAGAATGGTTTTCATAACCCAGCAAGACTAATAACCCAACAGAGAGCTCTGGAATCAGTATCCCTGCCTGGTGAGCTCATCCCACAGTGCTCTCAATTAACCACAGGCACAAACTGGCCCCTAGGAAGAGCATTTATTATTTGGTGTACTCTCAAGATCAGTGCCCTCCTCTGTTTCCACCTAGAAAAGTAAGTGGGAAAATGAAGGAGCATTAGGGGCACGATGGGTCTTCCAAACCAAATCCCAAAGCACCACTTTGGGGAGGTCTCAACATACCCCTCCTCTCCATGGAGTAGTCAAGGAAATTCTGGTCTCAGATATCTCTATATGCTGCACAAAGCCAGCATTACCAAGAATTAGTGGTCCAGCATAACTGGACTGACAGGAAAACTTCCTTCCTAATCTTACCTTGAATTAACACTCTTTTTTTTACCTCTCCTGACTTGTTAGAAAAACAATATGATGCTGAACATTTGTAACCTGGAGTCAATGAGGATATTACTTGGTCACACAAGGGCAAATCCTCTCATTTCAATTCTGACAAGGGAATGGATTAAGGTCTTTATCTTCACAGAGTGAAACACAAATATTTAATTCTGGTTTCCAGGCGCGGCTTTTTGAGATCAGTCACTGGGATAAAAATAAAAAGGGTGTACCCACAAATGAGAATAAATATTCAGGTTGCTTCATGAATATGGACAACAATGACAAGAAGAAGACATCAAAAGCCTTACAGGATTTTATGTCTTTAATAATTTAATTTTGCAGCAAAGTCAGTCGGTGGTTGGAAAGCAGGAAGTACACCTGCTGTAACCTGAGCAAAGGAAAAATATCTACTACTATTTTATTTGTCATCAAACACGTATTTTACAGTGCAAATCAGGTTTACAGATGGTTTTGACATGCTTATGGGGTTCCCATGAGAAGAGGAGCCCCAATTTTCAACACTGAAATGTTTTTCTAAGCATTCTTCAACATGTCAGTGAATCTATATGTGCTACAAAACTTTTCTGTGTGTGATCTTGGTCCATTGACTTTTCCTTTAGGCCAGAAAGTTGACTTTGCAAAAAATATAGAAGCTTAAAGATGCCTGAGACAGAGGAAAAATGTCACAGCAGTTGTAACTTGCCAACTAGTGCTGTGCAAAGCAGTGACAGTGTTTGACAAATGTAGCTGCTGGACACTCTCAGTTTGAGAATTCTGTCCAATCTGGAAATGTTCACTCCTGTGTTCATATATTTAGGACCACTCTGTCTCACATACTGAAAGGAAGTTCAGTTCTACATCATCTATAAACAAGGGGGTAAAACAATCTCAAGACCTGTTCAGTTAATTCTGAGGACTTCAGAAAGAATTAAACTGAAAAGCATTACTTCCCTATGGGACATAAAAAAAGGAACAGACAGCAACAGATTGTGATGGCATGACCTATGAATTACAGTAAAAATTTAATTTATATTGATATGAATTGGCCAAACTACCCATAAATTTAACGTTCTTTCTGTCTTCCTAACCTGAGAGACAGTGTGACATTTTGAAAGAAGACCAGCAAGATCTTTTCCCAGAGAAGTTGTGGCTGCCCCACCCCTGGAAGTGTTCAGTCTAAACCATATTTATACTGATAAATTTTATAAATTGCAGTAATAGGCAGTATGAAATATAGCATGGGCTCTCACAGGTAAGCATTCTCCCTCAACTATATCAGAGACTGCTGAAACTAAGTGCTGAATGAATACAGCAACTTCACTATAATATTAATTGCAGGTGCAGATGAAATGCTGTCATATTAACTAAATAGAAAAACATGATCTCTTTCAGGAACAACTGTGAAAGAACAATTTCCCTCTTTTAAAATGATTTTCAATTCCCTACCTACTGTGGCCACATTTTGTAACTTTTGCAGTCATTTGCAGTGATTTTTGTAATTTGTTGCAGCCATTTGTCCATCACCCAAGATGATATTTTTAGTGCACACAGAACTATGGTAGCTAAGCAACAAAAAAACTGAGGGCTTGATGTTGTGTCTGAATGCCAACGTTTTGTGTTTAATAGGTGTTTAAAATGGACCCTGCTCGTAAAGCTGAGCCAGATTTCCATCGGGTGTTGTCATTCAGCTGACGGGCTGGTGTTATAAATGTTATAGCTTAATGTTTGGAAGTAGAAAAAAGTGTTTATTCCACAGCAGGCCTGTCCCTCTGCTCAGTCTCTCGTCCACCTTCCCTGGAAGATGAAGTTTCCACTGAGGGGGTGTGGTGGGGTGCACCCTGGGTGACCCTTGCAGGCCACCTTGGGGTAGCTGCCACCAGCAGAGATTAAATTAAATTAAATACTATTTCTAACAATGATGATCAGCAATCTCTAGTGATACAGAAAGTGAGCTTACATCCTCTCAGTCAGTGGAACTTCTGATAACAAATTATATAAATATGTCAGGGTTGAGTCCTGCTTAAGAGCAAGAAAAAGGACTTCAGTCTCTTTCAGCCCTAAATATCTATTAATAGCATGTGAATCTAGATTGATTTTTTTATATTAAGCCTAAAAATTTAACTGGATGAAGTACTTAGACAGAATGATCTAATTTACTTATATGAAAGATTAAACTTCTTTTTTTTTCCATGCCATGAAAATATGTTTTTCTTAAAGCTAACCAACAGGCTGTTTCTGATGGTTTTTAAAGAACTCTCTCTCCAGGTACATATTACAAATACTAATAATTCAAATTTTTGGGGAGAAATCTGTATGAAATGCATGACAAAAGACTGAATATCCAGGCTAAAGACAACCATGCTGCTTGTAGTCCATATGCCAACAATAGAATCAGTTTATGCATTACACTTTGACCCCAGATTGCAAATAATCTCATGATCAAGACATTTATTGGTCATAAAACTACCTAGAAAGCATTTTCCATTTTCTTGAATCTTAACTGCTTCTGATACCCACTAAAATCAATATTAATTCTGTAATTGATAGAAATAGTGCCTATAATTAATTTGATCAGAAAAGTAATGAAAAGGTCTTTTTATTCTTTATTCTATGTTCTATTCTATTCTATATTGTATTAAATAATCTGCATTTAGAAACCTATAGTATATACATAGTCTGTCAAGAAACAATAATTAGCAAAGTAGGTGTGGATTTCTAGAAAATGATATTATATTATATGATACGAGCTTTTAGATAATATTTGTTGTCAGATGTTTTTCTACTTTGGCCACCCATAAAGAGTATATTTTAGAGAACTGAGAATCACCTGTAAAAATTCTTCAGCTGTATATTGTCTGCTCCTGTTTTCCTAATTCAGAAATACTCTCTCTCCATCTAGTGCTACAAAATCAGATTCTCTTCTGCAAAATAACAAGAGAATACCAAAACAAAAAAGGCAAAAAAATAAAGCCCAAACGAAACGAACAAAACCAAAATAAAAACTTACGTTCAGTTCCATTTTCTCATCCAAAGTTCCCCGATGGAACGTGAATTCCAGAGGCATTCACTGGTAACACAATAACTTGGTAACAGGGACTCACATCCACACCCCCTGGTCTGTGCCTGGCTAAATTAAGGACATTCAGTATAAAATTTTACTCTTAATCGTGGATAGTGTGATAATTTAATGAGACCAGTCTATGCTAAAAGATATCTTGTTTTAATGCAAGAGTGCACAATTAGGTTTGCTTAACAAACCTAATTCATACTAATCCTATTGTCAGAGATAATCTATAAAATTGCATGTATGGGCACAGAATGTTAGTTAATGTCAATTTACATTTAATAGTTTTGTTTAAATCCATTTAAAAGAAAGCAGACCACAAGGAATTATAGAGTTTATGCAATCTCAAAACCCAAACAAACAGAGAATCACCGACAAAAGAATTTTAGTGGAAAAAGAAAAATCCTGTATTTCCCTAAAAACAACTTGGAAAGATACAGCAATACTAAAACATTGCAACAATACACCTACTCTTTTCTGTGGATAGTAAGTAAGCAAATACTTTCAACTCCTTTTTGAGCTAGCACTTCTAGTGGCACATCTACCCATCTTTTAGACACTGTTTCCTGGCTTCAGGGAGGGGTACAACAGGCAGTTCAACCACTTTAAACGTACACAAGTATTATAAATGTGCATAGGAAATCAAAATAATTATAGCAACCGCTCACTACATGCAATTCTGCAAGTTAAAAACCACTTGCCACCAAAATAAATTATTTCTATACCCACTGAATACAGTCAATAAGAAGCAATTGGCAACAGGGATCCAGATGGATTGTTTGCCATAAGTATACAAAAAGGAGATTAATTCTGCTGCAAGAACTTTGACCATTTTGCAGTTTTTATTCTTCCATCTTTTTATACTATAAATTGTGGGAAAATCAGCTTTATTTACTGGTGTTACTGAAAGCATTCAGCTGAAAATCTGCAACACTGAAATAGAAAATGTATTGTTTCTGTAACTGAAAACAAATCACGTTTCAAACAAAGTGGGAACACCTGATAAACACGAGGAAAAAATTACTTGAACAGTGGGCTGCAATGGAGAGTGACTTACATAAAAGAGTAGCTAAAAATATCAAGCCATCAGATGCATTGATGACCACTGAACACAAAAAAATCTTGTATAAGAATTTCATGCTAATTGATATATTTTTTTTTACTGGACAGCTTGTCAGAAAAGTGACATCCATAAATAAAAAACCTAATCTTTGAAGAATGCTTAACAGCATTTAGAAATTCTGTTTCCATAGAAAATAACAACCTAAATAGCTGGGAAGACCTGGGAACAGATAGCATTGGATCTTAGAGCACATTCTGTAGTATTATCTTGAAGTAATTTATTTAAGTAATTACTACTTCTTGCAATAAGCTCTTCTCCAAGCACAACTACAAGGCTTTTCTCTGCTTCACCATTGATGCTCTGGCTCAGTTCAGAAGGGTGGACCAGGGAGGACCAAGGCATTTTCCTCTCTCTTTTCCTGCTGCCCAGAAAGGAAGGTGTACAAAGACAGAAAGGCTGGCCAAGCAAGAGGCTGTATGCCTTGGCAAACTGTGTGAAATACAGGTGAATAATGTCAGGTAGAGACTTCACTTTATTCCAAAAGGCAAGATAACAGAAGACAAAGAGGGGACTTAAAGGACTCTTAGGAAGGACGTGGAAATCACCCTTTCCAAACTGGAAATACTGAATTTCCAGCCGAGAGCCCTTTCAAGAATATGAAAAGTCTAGGCATGCAAATGTCTGTAAAACCATAAAACAAAGCCTTGTCTCTCTCAGGCAGGGCTCAACCGTGTTACACGTTACAGTCCTTTTCTCCTGTTGACCCTTAACTACTCTTTCATCCCCTCTTGGGGAAGCAGAGGGAGTTGAATCTGCACTTAATCCATAACGCTGCAGCATCACAGGGACAGTATTTCTTTCCCTTGTGCTCCCTCAACTTCCCACCTGCCGGCATCGTTCCCGACAGGTATTGCCACTGCCATCTTTTGGCTCTTCTTGCACAGCGCAGGTAACTGCATCAGGAAAGGCATCATTGAGACAGAAAGGTCCGTTTATCCCCTTCCTAAATGCTGATTTACTGGGCTGCATAACGAAGGAAGCTTTCAACACGAACACGTGAGTGGAAAGTAATTTCCATAGATTATTTTTCAAAGAGAGCGATTTTAGACAGCAGGAGGACATGATGAATCTTGCATGAAATTTACCCTCCTATGCCAGAAAGAATGAAAAAACTAGGACAAGCTGCTTCACAAAAGGATTAGACACTTAGCCAAGATTGGAAAACTGTCAGTTATCTGTAAACAGTTTCAAAAGTTTACATTACACCTGGGGATCCAACTCTTTTGAAGCAGCTTGGCAGAAATGCTCCTTTTTTTCATGAATCATTTGAAAAGGTCTAGGAGTTTCTATTTCCATAACTTGTGGGGTTTTTTGCAAGAAAATTATCACAATGTTAAAATACATATCAGCAAATCCAGCGTGGAGAACAGATGACAAGACTTTGTTTTACTGACTATGGGGAATGTTAATGATGTCTTTGCAGCAGATGAAGAATAAGCACATGTTCTGGGTGTAGGTGGCAAGGTTTTGGCAGCAGGGGAGGTGTGTGGGGGGAGAGCTCTGTGCAAGGATGCTGGAAGTGCCTTGGGAAGGACACAGTCAGTCCCAGTCACTTCCAACTGCTTCCTGCTGGCTCTGCAACAGCCCCACCGTGGGCCACAGCTGATCCCAGCAGTGAAGATGGTGGCACCCCTGGGAAAATATATTTAAGAAAGGGCAAAACTGTGTCCATGAATGAAGAGACAAGGAAAAAAAAAAAAAAGTGTAAGAATCAGTCCTACAACACCAAGGCAAGAGAGGAAGAGATGGAAGTGCTCCAGTGCTGGAGCAGGGATTTTAATTAATTTAGTTATTTTTTTCCCATGATGGGAAAAAATATATTTTGCCCATGATGGTTAATTGGTAAGTGAGGTCCTTGTCTTTATTTTGACCCACAAGCTTTTTTGTGTTGTTTTGCCTGCCTGTCCTGCTGAGGAGAAGTAGTGGGAGAGCAGCTGGGTGGGCATCTGGCAGCATGTCAAGGTCAACTCACCACAGCAAGAAATGTTCGTTTCCTGGGAAGACTTTTTCTTTTGTGGCCCTTGTATATGTGTCACAATTAGCTTTGATTCCTTGGGTATCTTTACCAATCATTTGTTACAAATGCATCATAGATTTACTTTTTACATTTCTTCTGTCATAGATTTTAGGAGCAATGTCTTTATACACAGCTGCATCTTACCATAAGGCTGCACTCCTGACTGGAAGAGTAAGGAGAATTATTTTACTACCCATGGCTTTAAAATATAGCCATTTGTAAAATCCCAGGATTTTTAAACCAACCCTCCATTATTTTCCATGTAGGCTCTTGGGTTTAATGCTCTTTGCAAAGCAACAGGTAAAAGCCCTGTTTTGTTTGAGTAGAAAATATGTCTGTCTATGGCTTTTTAAAAATTTAAATGTAACAATTAAGCAGAGGTGTTCAAGGTATTTTTTTCTTGTTGTTAAAATATTTAATGATTTTAACCACAATAACGAGGAGAGTCATTCTTCTCACAAGTTTCAGTTGGTTGTTTTGTGAAGTCAGACTTGAACTACAAAAGCTGTGGTAACATTGTGAGTCATGAAAAGAATCTCAGTTTATAGAGCTGCTGTCTTAGTAATTCAAATCTCTTGCATCTCCTACCTGTGGACACAGACCAAGCCTTTAAAAATTCCATCCTAAAATTAAAACAACCATTAAAAAATAGCTGAAAGACTTTTTCTGGTTCAAGTACCACGAAAGGGTTTAGTAGGAAAAAGTATAATTCTTAAATTATTTTTTTTTTTGAGGGCAAAACATTGAGAGGCACTTGTTCAAAAGTCTCAACAAGAGGTGGTGACCATTTGGCATGCTAGTGTCACCTAGTATCCCAACATGTGGAGAAATTACTCTGTGATTTCTTCTGAACAAACTGTCCCCTGAACTCCTGATCATTTGTTACATGTGTTGTTCTAGCTCAGAAAAATCAGTCAAATGAGTGGCATGAGCTAAATGCCAGTTCTGACAGCTACATTCCAGATTTCTAGTGCAGTCTGAAATGAATTTGCTGGTTCCTGTCTTCCAGCTCTGAAGTGGCTGCTGCTCAAAGTAAGGAGAAGCAATCTTATGTAACTGATGCTTGTCATGTGTTTTCTGATAAACTGTTTTACAAATACAGAGTAGCTCGTGACATTACTCAAATCTTCACCCAGAACTCAATCCTAGATGGAGTCAAACTGTGCTTCAAGTTGGGTTCTAGGGCAACATAGTCATGCCTGAAATAAGCAGGCAGATATAAACCTCAAAAGTTGGACTGGACAGTCTTGGAGGTCATTTCCAACCTTAATGATTCTGTGATTCTGTGATTTGTGTTAACAATTAGTCCCCTTGTCTTATTTTCTCTCTGCTGTTTCAGAAACATCAGTCATGTTCTGACCTTAAGACTTGGTCCAAGTCAAACTTGAAGAACTTGGACCAGTGGATGGAAAAACTACTCAGTATTACATAAATCTGCCAGTTATTAATTCAACATTTTATGTGCACTTTCTTTTCATCAGTCCACACGGTGTTCTTTTTTGGTTTTGTGACTAAGGCAGTGCTCATAACACACCAGTGGTTTAGCATTGCTGAGCAGTGCTTGTACAATGCCAAGGCTTTCTCTTTTTTCCACTCTGCCCATGCAGCAAGTAGGCTGGGGATGGGCTGGGAAGGGACACAGTCTGGAAGAGTGACACAGGCTGACAAAAGGAATATGACACACCACAGAATGTCACATTCAGCTCTTTTTTTTTATTATTATTTTTAAATTTTTTTTCTTTATTTTTTTCTTTATTTTTTTAAGGGAAGGAGATTTGGGGCAGGTAACCATTGCTCAGAAACTGGCTGGGCAGCAATATACCCCTAGAACATGGTAAGTGATTGCATCATTGTCATCACTTCTGTGTGGGCTCCCCCCTCCTCCCCTTTTCCACTTGCTTGTTAAACTCACTCTATCTCAACTCACGAGTTTTCTTGCCTTTGCTCTTCCTACTCTTTATTCCATCCCACTGGGAGTGGCCAGAGTGGTGCTTGCTGACCACAGAGAACCCACTCCCTGTGGGTATATGCAACATGTGATCAGTACCTTCTGACTCATTTGTTGTTCTTCTCTCAGTGTTGCAATGAACACTGAAAAATGTAGGATGATATGAAAATCTCTCTCTGGATCAAAAAATTCTCAAAATTTCTTGTATCAGTCAGTGGCCACTTCTACAAAAGCACCATGACACTTTTTTTATGTGTTGCCAGCAGCTTTTATTCAGGAAAAAAGACCAAATATCAAGAAAACCTTTAACTCTACAATGCCCAAACTTCAGTAGAGCATTTCAGACATTTTCTGATGGATATCAATGTTAATGATTGTAATACCTCTGCAAGCCCTAAAAACCCAGTCCTAGAAGAACTATGCTGAATCAAATACTCATTTAGAAAGGGCCAAATTCTTTCACACTTTCTTTTATATGCAAGTCTGTGCGTTCTTCGTGTCAGGAACACTTCTTCCATTTCAGTTTTATTGTCATTTCCTGGAAGTTCAAATTGGCCCTTTTCACCAGAGTTAGCTTTTATATGAACACAGCATGTTGAGAATCTAATAGTAAGAAAAGCTTTGAAAGAACACTTCCTAAAGTAAAAAGATGGTATGTTGAAGAAGTGAAAGATGGGAGCCAATTATACAGTGTGGCTGCTGTAAAATATTTCAAATACAGCATCAAATACATTCTCTTCCATTCATTTATCCTGTAAGTTTGAAATATGGCTCCCATACATTAGATACATGAATTTATACTTTTTCCTTGATTGGCCCCCTAAAACTTCTGGCAATTCCTATATTAACATGAGGAGAACTATCAAGCAGAAAAGGTAGAGAAAGGCAGACATGCAGCAACACAATGAAGCCTTCAGAATGACAAAGGCAGGCAAGATTCAAAGATGTTACCCACTTCTTTGCAGGCACAAACCCCTCTCTAATTCTACTTAGACAAGTTGGAATCAAAGGACAAAAATAAATTTGGAGTTACCTGCTTAGTAGGTCAGCGCTTTCTGTCACTTGGAAAGAGGAAATAGATAATTAAAAGGGATATATCAGAAGGAGAATGGATTGAAAGTGCTTTAGGAAAATAAAAAAGAAATAGAAGTAAAGTTGCACAGAAGGAGAACCTTTCCATATCATGGTCTGCTCAGCACACACTAGGGCATATCCCACTGGTAAGTGTGTAAAAACCTCTTGGTTCCCAGGAAATTGGGTACAATTTGTGCCCCTTACCAACAAAGTCTGAGTAATATGTCTTCCACATGATCATCAGTCTTTGATTTTCTTGTTTTTATTTAGGGTGGGGAGAACATCTCTTGCTTGTAAAAATAAATAAATCCTCTGTTGAAGAGGTGGAGATGCTTCTCAGTCACATTCCATATTACAGCTTCAACTGAAGGCACATTTTTCTAATCACTTAAACCTAATCTTTGTCCCCTGATTCTCTAAGCTCACAGTGAAAGAGAACTTGAGTGGAACCAGCTCTCCCAGGCAGTGAGAGGCAGCAGTCCTTGATTTCCTCCAGCATGTCCCCAACATACATAATTGCCTGGCAAACCTTCATCAATATTACATATAGAATTCTCAGCAGCCTTTGTGAAGGTGATCACAAAGCATTCAGAGGATTTCCAAGATAGGATGTTCATTTTTGGAAGACAAATTTGCAATGCCTTCCGCAGACCTGGAAAGGTTTCATGATAATTGTGAATTAGAACCAAAAACCTATGGAATTGTACAAGATGGTTTTATTTTTTTGCCTGTGGGTAGGAAGAAAAGGAGGAGGCAGGAGCAGTATGATAGGGAAAAAAAGACTAAGAGAAACATTGATTTAGGCTTTCTGCCAAGTCTTAAACCCCCATTGTTTTAAATTACAGCAGGGCTATCATATGCTCAGGTTATGTGCTATGTATTGGTATCCCTACTCAAATATATTCTTCCAAATGCAGTTTTCAGTCATGAGTAATTCTGTCATCTGGTAGTCAATTGAAATGTGGCATTAATGATACTGTGGTCTGCTAATATTATAGATTATTTTGCAAATAACTAACAAGTGCCTTGTAAAAAAAAAAAATGAAAGCATAAAATGTTTAAGTATCCTTTTTCATGCCCACATATGAATGGGGACCAAATGATAAAAGTTTCTTCCTTCTTTCTTATGGCTGGTGCCACTCTGTTGCAATGCCTTACATCAGGATGTAAAATTAATGCAAATGCTCACATCAGGTTCAACAATTTCTATAGAAATCCCTCAACCTGACTAAGTATTGTCATTCAAATAATTTTTTAAACTGACTTACGTTTCTCAGGCACAGTCTTCTGATTCATATACATTTCCTCAAGTGCACTTAAATCAGAAATCATCACATTAAGGTCGCAACACTCCCACAGTTCAGTTTTACAGAAGCAACTTTCATTACCAACAGGGTGATGACCTCATCTTTGAGCTCTCTTGTTTTGTCAGTTTGCATTTCAGTTTTAATGAGATTTAAAACAGGGTTTTTCAGCACTACATCCCTTACACAGTGTTCTCAACAGCCACGATTTCCTCTGTGCAACCCATCTACAGCTCTTAACCCTTTCCTTCTGAACCAGTGAAAAGACACTCCTTTAGCTCTCTGCTGGCCTTTGTGAGATGGAGCCATAAATGTTTCTGTCCCAGTGATGCCGTTTATTTGATTAATATGCAGCAATCCCTGCAGGGAGGTTTCTCAGCACTGTATAAAATGAGGTGCACGAAGCAAACCCGAAAACATCCACTGAGCACCAGAAGGGAACACACTGCCACTGTTTGTAATCATTTCACTCATTGTTTACCCGGTGTTGTTCTGAAACTCGTGGCTTTGTGTAAAAGAGGAGCTTATGTTTGGGTGTGAGAGCAGATGGGAACTTTAAGTTTTAGTAACTCTGTCATTTTAACGTGCAGAAGACGAAACTTTGTGTGATGTCGGGAACAGATGGAAACCATTGCTGCCTATCATGATACAGGTATTCCTGGTTTCCTGTGATCGAAATCTGTCAGGAAATTTATTTTTTTTTATAACCATCCAGCTATATAAACCATGAGACATTTGTAATTTATAAAACATCAACCAGTGCAAAAAAACCTACTGTAAAACTGAAAATCTCTTACTGAGTCTAAATATGTATTTTCCTATGCATTTGAATCACCCCTTTGGGAAACAAAAATAGATCAGAAAGACCCACTCAGATGGGATAAATCAGAGTACATCATTTACTAATATCATTTACTGGTAGAATGTAGACAATTTATAGACAAATGGAAGGATCAATATCTATTTTCTAGCAAATGCTGAGGGAGAGAGACTGTATTTAAAAAAAAAAACAAACCCACACCAACAATCACAACACTATATTTTGAAGAAAGTTATTTTGGATAAAACTTTTAACCATCAAACCAAAATTCCAACCTTTAAATGCATACAGAAGGGTGCCCCCCCCATTTAGTAGCAGTAAATTATTAGATAAATTTTCTTAAAACAAAAAGGTCTTTCCTATTTACTACTAGAGAAGTAATTGACAATGTGAATGAAAGGGACAAGTGCCTCTTTCAGTTTTATGTTACACTCAATTTAGGCATTTGAGATCTCTAAATCTACCTCTTCTACTCTGATTTCACTTCTTCCTAGAGTACTCAATTAACCACTAATCTGGAAACCAGATAATTTGGTTCAAATTAATCTTCAGCAAAACACAGTCCAACTATTTCTGTGATTGCAAGAGGGCCTGTAGTTTCTCTCTTTCTCCTTTTTCTTCGTTGTTTTTTTATAGTTCCTCTTGAGTTATATATAGTGCAAACCTGAAACAACCCTCACACAAAATAAAACCAACAGCCTGCATCTCCTGCCTTTAATTGTGAGAGCTGACAGAAATATGGCTTGTAACATAGGCTTGCCACTTGAACATAGGCATTTTGTCCATAAGTTAAACTAAAAATAGTGATTTTTTTTCCCAACTTTCCGTGAGTTATTTGTAGCACTGTTCCAGGCAAAGCACGCTCAGCTCGAGGAATTGAGGTTAATTTCTGGCCAATTAACATAAACATTCAATTACTGATTTGGGTGTTGGGAAGCAAAGAAGACAAACATTTAAACACACGGGGAAAACTACTTTCTGCTCCCTTTCCCAGGCTCCACGTTGCACCAGACACTGTCCTCCCCCCTCCCTTAGCTCAGCTCATGAACCAGTTGTTGTATTTTCTCTCCCCCTCCAGTGGTAGAGGGTATTTTTTAGATAAAACCAATGATTCTTCAGGGATAATGTAGTTCAATAGCTGAAATGTTGTTTCAGGAAAAAATTATTGCCATTAAGACATCCTTGTGAACAAAAGCACTGCACAGGGTAGAAAGGAGTGATGTTCCAGGCTATTTTTCCAAACTAAACACCAGCAGCAACACTTTCAAGAGTAACTCTAAAATGTTCCTCATTTTTATTCTTTAACTGGCTCAAAATCAGGCTGGTTTGTCCAAAACTTTTCTTTTTATGTCCTTTAATTGCTTTAATAATGTCACACTTCTGAATTTGAAGTCCAGCGGACTCAAAATCGCTGCAGACAGCTCAGAAGCAGCAGCTGCCACACTTCACCTGTATTTCAGAACAAAGCTTTCAATTCCCCTTAAAGATTGTGATGAAGAGTGGTAAGTACATCAGAAGAGCCTCTGTTCCCAAAAGGATAAAAGCTCAGAAGAATTGCAGAAGTGGGAAAAAAGAAGGGAGAAAAATTATTCTCAGTGAGATGTCCTGGACTGAAGTAAAATGCATGATAAATCCCATGAAGTTGTATCTTTTTAAAACAGAATTATGGTTCCCCAAGTCATGGGGGTGCCATAGGTTTGAAAAGAGATGTTGGAATGTTTTCCCTGGTGTCCTGTCCTTGTTCCCCCCCACCACCCCCATCCCCATCTGTTTCTTCTGGGATGAGAGGAGTTGAGGAGGGGGTGGGTGCTGGGACAGTCCTGCCTTCCCTCCTCCTTTCCCTCCCACCCTACCCTGGGTTATCACAGGTTTCTTCCCCCCCTACCTGGGGAATTGGGTCTTACCTTAGTTTCTTCTGAAAGTTTTTGGTTGCACCGTTTGTTGTTTATTCAGATTTTGCTAATAAAAAGCTGTATTTTTCCTTTTCCACACCCACACCCGAAGTCTCTTCATTTCTGAGTTGTAACCTTGTTAAACAAAGACAGAGCTTTGCTTAAACACTTTGTATATTTTTCGTAAAATTTGGTGCAATCAAACATTTGCAGGCCAGGGTTTTCCTTTGGTCTGTTGTTGAGTGACTGTCAAATCTTGCTAAGATATAACTAAACTGGCTGTCACATACAGTTAACTAGTGATCCATGAGATAACAGGGAGTATTTGACACACAGACAATATTCTGCACAGTGTTCACAGGTGCCTGGGTTAGGTCTTCTGACACTACCTGCTTAGTCAGACCAGGACATGATTTAACACACACCAGACCAAAATGTTTCAGACATATTATATTCTGGTAAGGGGATGTTGCTTGTGCATGAAGGGATCAAATTCAGAACTAAACAACACTTATACACCATAAACATTAATGGTCAACTTTGATTTGTATTGATCAGGAAAACTCTACTCCCTGTTAGATAAGCAGAAAATGATACCTAACAAAGTAAAACTGCTGCTGTCAGTAGTGCTATAATTGCTGTAATCCACAGATTAGCTCATCCAATGTAGAAAAGACAAGTAGATGGAATTCTGTAGGAATGCCTCTGAAATCTGCTAAAGACAAACACGAAATAACCTACAAGCGCACGTTGTCTGAGACAGCAGTAGAATAAAAAGCAGGTAGAACATAAACCCAAAGTATTCTGCACTTCTGACCACCACAGAGTTAATTTCCACCACAGAAGAGACATTCAATAACCCAGCCAGTTTTATGCAACCACTAGGTCAAGTGACAGAGAAAGATACAGCTGGGGAAAGGAACACAATTTGAATTCAGAAGAACACCACCACTCAGCCATTAACTATGTGTTGCTGCCAGTTTACTACTGGTAGAGACATAAGGAAAAGAATAAAACATGAGTTATTTTTATGCCTGCATGAGGACTCGCAGCTCTGTCACACTTCTAAAAATAAAGATCAAACAAAGATTAAGTTATAAGCCTGGAATGTAAGACTAAGTCATAAAGACTAAGACATTAAGACATTAGATTTAGCAAAATGTTAGATTAAGATATAAAGCCACCTTAAAGTTTCAAGGAGATGTGATAAACAGAATTGAATTGCAGACTGAGTCAGGGTAGGATTTAGACACATCATCATTTCTTCCTGGGTTTTCCCTTGAATAGTCCTTTAGTATAAAAAGAACAAATGAGTGAGTTCTCATTACATTCTGACGTTATGAAAAGAAGAGATAATTAAATGCCTTTGTTCTTTTCTGTGATGCACAGAAAGGAATGTTTTTGAAGTATATTTTCAAGTGGGATCATTGTTCTTTAGAAGACAATCTACATTTCATGAGGGACTGTTCTGTGTTTAACTTCTGTTGCATTCCAAGTGTTGGTGGCTCATTTGGAAAAGCCCACAACAGAGGAAGCATCCACAGACCTGTATTTATAACACCTACAACAATATGCTTCAGACTGCTGTGAAAATTGACTACACTTATTATTTTAACATTCTATCCTGTCCTATCAAATCCCTACATTTAAACCTTTCTGTTTACACAATGAAAACCTAAACAAAGACTTGAAAATAGCAGAGGCAGTAATTCCTTGACCCCCCCCCATGCTCTCCCACCCCAAATTAACACAATGACACTGATTTCCAAGTAATTGTTCTCGCTCTACATTTTGCCTTAAGTTTCTTGCTTCTGCTGCAGTTGGAGCAAAATGGCACAATGCTGCTAAAGTCACATATTCTAACTTACATCAGCTCAAGTTGGGGCTTTCCATACACAGAAATCTAATAAAATAGTTATTTACATACTGTGTGTGAGGAGGTGCAGCCACAATAATAAGGACATATATTGCAACTGGTGACAGCTCTATAAACATGAACAGTAGTGAGGCCTAAAAGTTACAGCTGGAAATTTATTCACCACAGATCTCCAAAGGCAGGGGTGATACTCAATCATTTGATAAGTCTCGAGAATCTGGGTACTAAGAGAAGGATACATTGGTCAAACTGTCCAAGGCAGTAAGAATGATGGAAAAATTAGGGAAGCTGGTTAGTGAAATAAAATGCATTGAACAGGCCAAGGATTAAAATAAGAAGATAACAGGGAATGTATTACAATCTAAACACACCAAAATATCTGGAATTTACAGCAGTGGAGTCACAACTCCTGGAAGTGATCAAAAAACATGTGGATGTGGTGCTTGAGGATGCAATTTATTGGTGAACAAGGTGGTGCTGCTGAGCTGATGGTTGAACATAAAGGTCTTTTCCAATCTTAATGATTCTACATCTGCATTAATGGTCAAAGCTGGCTGAAAACTGGAAGTGGTGAAATGACAGCTCAGGAGAAGGTACAGGAAAAAGCAAGAAGGTTGATAAGAAAAACGAAAGGATTGAACATTAAGGACAGCTACACCCTTGAAGTAACAGAGTGTGCTGATGAAGGGAGGGTGGCCTAAAATTTACCTGAATTAGCATTGACAGTGCACAAGACATAAATGACTCATAGAGCAGTAAAGAAAGTCATATTTGAAGTAACTTTTCTATATGTTTGCAATGTCTAAAAATTTGTTTGCCTTTTGAAATCTCCTGCACACAGTCATCAAATTTACATTTTATTTTTGTTAATTCGTCTGTGCACCTGCTTTTCCTGCTAAGATTTTAAGCCAAACAGAAACTATGACATTATGGGGATATGACCCCAAAGTACCCTAAACCATGTCATGTTTCCTCAGTCACCAGAGTACAGGTGGCCCTGGGGTCCCACTGTCTTCATTCCAGTTGGGAAGGTCTGCAAACTTACAGAAGAAAAATCAAGGATCCTTGGGCCAGAGGGAGAGAGCCCAGATGTACAGTACTGGTGAGGTCACTGCTTGCAAGGAGGACACTTGAGAAGTGTTCCTTCTTCTGAAGAATGTTTGCAAGCAGAAGGATAAAAGTAAAGCTTACAAGCAGGAAGAGAAAAGGAATTTCTCCTATTAACTCAAATTACTCAGTCACCGAAGGAAAGGGAAGTTTTGCCTGTGCATATTTCTATTCTGAAGTGGGCAAATACCTCTGTCAAAACCAGACATCCTTCATATTTCTCATCCTGGCAAGGCAAAACATTGTAAAGGGCAAAGTGCATGTGTAGCATTTCAGGTGGTAGTGGAGTGTCCTTTCCATCACCCCCCTAAAATGCTGCACGTGCCATGTCCTCTACTTGCATAACTACAACTGAAATTTATTTTTCCCTTTAGCTTAGAATTTGAGAATCTAAGATTTAGGGATGAATATGCAACTAAACCACAAACAGTTGTATGGAGAGAGGCAGAGACTGCCATTAGCATGAGCATGCAGATGTTTTCTGTCCCTGTGACAGTGTGAGCTGCCATCAGACACTCCCAATTAGAGCCTGTCCCCTGATGTTCCTGCAATGCTCACCATTAACCTTGCACTGAACCACCCCTTTCTTCATGAGGTGCCCTGTCATGCAGTGCTCTGGCTTCATGTGAAAGTATCAACACATACAGCAAAAAAAAAAGTATCTTTGAATACGGTATAAAGCACTTTGTCTTCAAAAAGAAAGCAATAAATATAAAGAAGAGACAACCCTAAACTGAGCATAAGGTATTTAGCCATTTACAAGTGGAAACAAAACAAAACAGAGAAAGATTGTAGTTGTAACATCAGCAATGATGAGTTTTTCAAGAATGCATTTTCTCAAAATGGAGACAAATGGAAAGGACTTTGCAGAAGCAATTTAGCTACTCCAAAGGATGGGAAATTATAATGTACCATTCAGTGCAAGGCTAAGCTTGAAAAAGGAAAGGGAAAACTGTTCTCCTGGTGCAGTTCAGGAGTTCATTATTTAACAAGCAAGTACCACTAGCTTGACTAATTACTGATTAAGATTCACATTTTGTCCTCCTTGACTGAAAAAGGAAGCAGCAGTAAGGGAGAGAATGTGCTCATATATGAGTAAAGGCATTTTTGAAAAATCTTTGTCCCTTTTTATTAACATCTTAGGAAGAAATTCTTTCCACAGAGGGTAATCAGGAATTGGAATGTGCTACCCAGGGAAGGGGTGGATTCTCCATCCCTGGAGGTTTTTAAGATGAGACTGGATGTGGGAACCTTGGTGGCAGTGGATCAAGGGTTGGACTTGATGATCTCAGAGGTCCCTTCCAACCCAGCTGATTCTGTGATTCTATGATCTTCATATCTCAATATATTTATTTAAGAAATGAGAGTAGGATTGAGTGCACCTTCACCAGTTTTGCAGATGACACCAAGCTGAGTCACGTCATGAATTCAGCACTAGAGCATCAAAAATTACTGATGACTTAAAGGAGGAACACACACACTACTCTACCCTTAATCCATGGAGTCATAAATTCCCTGGAAGTGTCCAAGGCCAGGCTGGGCAGGGCTTGGACCAACCTGGGATAGTGGAACGTGTCCCTGCCCACGGCAGGAGGTAGAACAAGCTGAGCTTTAAAGGTCCCTTCCAACCTCAGAAATTCCACAATTCATTCTATGGTGTTTTATCCTGAGCACTCAGATGAGGGAAGACAATGGTCTGGAAGTAAAATGTATGCTGCTGTTACGGCAGCACTCTGCAGGGCCAGTCTTTATTCAGATATTCGCTTAGTGAACCCTAAAATGTAGATTTTGGAATTTTTTTATGCTGCCTTGACAGTGCACAAGACATAAATGACTCATAGAGCAGTAAAAAAAGTCATATTTGAAGTAACTTTTCTATATGTTTGCAATGTCTAAAAATTTGTTTGCCTTTTGAAATCTCCTGCACACAGTCATCAAATTTACATTTTGTTTTTGTTAATTCATCTGTGCACCTGCTTTTCCTGCTAAGATTTTAAGCCAAACAGAAAAGTTGAATAATTACTCACAATCCTAAACTTAGCCAAAATGATAAAGAATCTTTATTCCACAAGCACAGTGTGGAAGTAAAAAAAAAAATAATTCTATGATTCCAAGATGATTTTATGATTTTATTTATTCTAAAGAAGTGACTTATTGGTAAAAACCACGAAAAGGACAAAAAGAGGTTCTCTCCAGCTTAAGCTGAATGTTTTCAAAATAAGCATTTCCCAGAGCAGAGTGAAATGAAAAGATACATTTTGTGCAAGAAGAGTTTAACCTTTACACACTAAAAATGCTGTAAATTCTCTTGCCTTGTTGTTTAAAAACAAAAAGCCCACACTCTGTACATTTCAAACTGTTCTTTTCTGCTGTTGTTTGTTTTAGCTTTGGTGTTGTTTCTAGAAATTGTTACATCCTAATGAATATGGAAGGTTTTTAATTTTTTCTCATATATGGCATCTTAATGTTTTGCTCACTGAGCAACAATTTAAGAATTCCACTGGCACTGTGATTCTGACTTAGAGTGATGTTTGCTTTTTTTCTTTGTTAACTCAGCTGGTTTTGACACCTTTTGTTAGTTATATGCCAACCTAAAACATTGCAAGTGCAATTTATATTCATCTGCTGGATGAACTGTGCAGTTATTTCATAGATCTTCCTTTAAATAATACTGAATGTCACTTAAGTGCTTCATCTTACCACATTTTGTGCCTGTTTCTTTCCTTGGCAATGAGATGGAAAGAATATAAATAAAATAATTTCTTTTTAATGATGGAGAGTCCTCCCAAATTGCTATTCTCACTTCCAGTCAATGAGCACTTCTCCTACTGGCAGAGGGAGGGGGTTGTAATGGAATTAATTAGTTCTGTGGGTTCTGGGAGGGTCTCAACAGCAGTGAGGGTAAAACACAGCTCTGGGTCAAGGACTGAAGGGGCACAAATCCTTCCAATTGCTTTTTGGCATTTCTAATTCTATAAGAAACTTCTTTCAGGAGCCCTGAAATCTTTCGTTGTTCGTTTGAGATGCTGCTGACAGGAGAGGAGGTTTCTTGCTTGGACTCCATTACTGTAGATTTAAAATAAATGGGATAAATACTAAATTAAATACTTTGTCTCATCTGTAGCTTGGGAAGGCATCGTTCTCAGACAACCCATGGCATCTTCCTGAAGAGGGCAAGAAGGTTTCCCTGTAGAAATTATAGATTATGCATCCATGGTAACTACACTGGAATATACTCTTAGAAAAAAATAGTTATGTTCAATATCATTCACATCAAATTAACTTTATTATAATTTTCTAGTACTTTCTCTGTATTGAAGTTGCTAGAATTTTGCTTTCAATGTTTCTGTACTGGCTTACTGTGTTATTGAAGAAAGCTATGAAACCGTCAGGAGTTCAGCATAACATGAATTCACAGAGTAACCAGTTCAAGTTTCACAGTTTCTGAATTTTGGTAGTTTGAGCTTCTGAACATGTTACATCTATTTTCAAATTGAATCAATGGAGTTATGGGCTTTACACCCTCATAGATTTTCAACATTTTCCAGTTTTTCTTTTTTTTTTTTTTTTAAATGAATAAGTAGATGTCCTACAAATAACCAGACATAGCACAGGATTGCATAAAGTGAGTAAAATGTCATATCAAAATACCAGAAAAGGTTCCTCTGCACAGTTAAGTCTTATTTTCAGAATATAAGTGGTGCACTGATTTTGTGTCAGCTCCCTAAATGGGTTGAACTCCAGTCAAAGAAACTCAGTATATATATAAGATTCTGCATCAGGTTCAACCATCTACTCTCCAGCTTGGTTCATTTCTTGATTTTCATAGTTAATTAATCATACTATAAACTTCCCTTCTCTATTTATCTGCAAAATGAATTTAGAAAGTGGATGCTTGGCATACCCAAGTACCACACCCCTTCTCCACAATCCCTGCAGCACACACAGAGAAGAAAGTCTCCTAAACTTCTGGATGAGAAGGTTCCGAGCTCTGGAACTTATCAATGAGGACCCTGATGTGTGAACACATTGCAACAGGACTCCAGGTCAGAGTTTCACATCAAAATTAAAACCAGAGAGTTAGGAAACAGCTAAAAGTAACCTGGTTTGTGTGAGGGAACTTTTCCATAGTTTATCCCCAGTCTTTCATCCAGGGACGAAACTTTTTCTCCACTTTGCTGAAATTTCCCTTTTCACCCCAAGAAAAAAGCCCGTGTTCCTCTCTGCCATCACTCGGAAGGAATAATCAGGAGACTCTTCACTCTCCCCTCTTCCCTGTCTGATGCCTCTGCAGAGATTCCATGAACATCTGTGAGCTTCTGACAGCTGCACGAGTTCTAAGGCTGAGGGGGTTTTAAAGGAACAGAACAAAAGGAACAACACCCTGCAGGTCCACGGGAGACACAGCACTAACAAGCAGAAGACTTCACTGAGCATGCCCTTGCTGTAAAAATTTCTGTGAACCAGGACAAACCAGTGCTCAAGTGAAAACAGGAAAGGCATTCTGGACTCCCTCTGTTGTCCAGGTTGTTGAAAAATTGGCCAAGATGAACGAAATTCTGGTGTCTTGAGCCATCAGGGATATAGTGTGACCTCAAATCCATATCAAATTCCATGCAGACTGTGAAAGCATGCTGCTGGAGCACTACAAGAAGGCTAGATTTGTTTAAAATTGTTGATTGGGGGTTGGAATTTTAAGGTGCCTTCCAACCCAAACCATTCTGTGATTCCAAATATATAACTGATAATTTACTTGCTATCAAGACAGAAAACATACAATTGATATTAGGCCATCTGTAGTGTTGTTTTTGCTACTATATATACAGTTTGAGGTAAGGCTTACATTAGTTAATGAACCTGTACAGAAATCTTAAGCCCACATCTTCACTTACCTTTGACTAGTGGGCTGTCCAAAGGGGAAGAATATGATGTTTGATTGAAAAAAAGTAGCTTGAAAGGGAAGTTTCAGACTAATGGTCATTTTTTTTATCGTGGTTGTAGACTTCCTGGGTGGGCAAAGGTTACAACATTTGATCATCATTAATATTCACAGTACTAATATTTACAGTTTGAACTCTGAACTGTATAAATTGCAAGGGACAAATTCCCATAGGTTTGGAAGAATTCTAACAAATCCATGCTGCTCCTTGGCCTGGATCCCTTTACAGTATGGAAAAGGATGCTACAGACCATAAATGGCCTTTCTGATATGCATTCTATGTATCCCAATATTTTTCCAGGAGATGTTGAAGAATCTGTCCTTCTCCAAACTTAATTAAGCATATTCAAGGGCAAATAAATCTACATGAATGTACATTTCCACATATTTTCCTAATAACCCAGTAAAACCTAAGCCTAAGGGGATGTAATAAGAATTAATTAAAGTAATTCTGTACAAATACTCTACTGAGAAGATCTTTTGAAAATCGGAGAGTTTGCTGTAATTTATTGCTGAGAGCAGAATTAAATACCTTTTCTAGGAAAGTTCCCATTAATTCTGATAGTCTCATATTTTTGCCATTATTATAGCAATACTTTTCCCTCTGAATTCTTGTTTTTTCCTCCTTAGTACAGGACAAATTTTTTTATTTTCTAATCCTGCTAAGGATAAAACCACGTCAAATTTCATACAGAAGTTAAGAGGCACTGAGGTATCACAGTGTCCTATTTCACCATGAAATTTTAACCATATGCTCTAAAGTCTTGTGGAGTTCCAGTTATGAAAAAACCAGAACAACAGAAATTTAAAGAATGGAGAAGAAGTTTAGTTTTCAACAGCTGTGCTTTTGGTGATGGAAAAAAATGACACTAAGGCACCTTTAGTCAAAAAAATTAAAATTTAATCAAGACACAAGCAATTGAAAAAAGGGTAGAAGAAGTTTCTGGAACACATGAAAATAATTCTGTTCTACTAACACCTGTGTAAGGCCCCCATCAGAAATTTGCATTGCCAGTTCTTGGAATATTGTCAGGAACAGAACAAGGAGCAATCACTTTCTTTCTAGCAGTGGCTGGGAAGTCAGGGAGCCAAGCAAAGCTTGCTTCCTAAAGTGTGAAATATGTCTTGCTTCTACGTGGATTTTTACTGACCTGACAGTTTGGAAGCAAAAATCCTGTAATTTAGTGGATGTAGCTTTTTTTTTGTTTCACATTTCTTTAAAAAAATGGAATTCTGAGGCCAAATCAAGGAGAGCCTAATTCATCTTCATTTAGAAAAAGGGGTTATTTTTTTAAATTTAGGCACAGAGCAGATAGACATTTATAGAACCAACTTGTTAGACACCTGCTGCTGAGTTTCTGTGGGAAGGCAGACAGCAAAATGATCCATTAAAGAGGGACCTGCTCACTGAACTTTTACTGGGAAAGGGAGTAAGCCTGTGGAAAACTTCTGTGAGCCAGACTGGTAATTATCCTTCCACAAAGCTAAATTTATTGTCTTTTGAGCTAGTAAATTTTAAATTAAACTTTAAGATTTGATGTATTATTTTTGTGCTCTCTCACTGGACACCCTGGCAGAACACTTGTTCAAAAAGTGCCCTGAACAACTTGACTCTGGATGTGCTGCCTCAGCTCTACATATTGATCAAATAAGGTCTCACTAACTGGAATTTCAAGTGTTTCATCAAAGACAGCACCAAGGGGTGAGCTCAAAGAACTTTTCTTACATATTTTCTGTTTATTTTTCAAAGAACTTCATAAGGAAGAACAAACTAAATAACATGAAACTATCTTTAGAGAGCTTTTTTACAAATGTGAAGCAGAGACTTAAGGCTTGTTCTGGGTTTTGGTTTTTGTTTGTTTGTTGGTTTTTGTTCATTTGCTTCGTTTGTTTGGGGGGGTTTTTTTGTTTGTTTGTTTGTTTTTTTTTAAATGATTATTTTTCATTCTTGAAAACAATTTAGCTTACTCTTCCAGTTCATAATTTTTCATTTTCAGAGGCTTTCTGCACTTCTGAGTTCTGGCAAGAGCATCTAAGGGTCCAAGGATAATCCCTATTTGTCTCTACAAATATTTTAAGCCATAAGAAGCTGAAAAAAAATATTACTTATGCTCATCTCTGTACAGCCAGAACATGTTAGAAAATCAGATGTGGCAATTCAAGGAATTTGCATTTTTGTAGAAAATGATGACGAATTTGAGAATGAAGCAGTCACTTATAAAATGTTTTGAAACATCCTTTTCAGTGCTAAAATGATGAGGGAGCAAGATCTTTGCTTTCAAACTTCTCTTAAAGAGGTTTTGGAATGATAACAATATTGAGTGAGCAAAATGGAAAGAACAGCCTCTGGCATTTTTTGCACCTTAGGACACGTGAAACCATAAAATTCACAGCTTTTTTCTACAGAGGTGATGGAACATATTCATATTATATCTGAGATGAGCAACTACATATATTTCTGAGGTCTTATCAAAAATGCCCTAATTTTTTGGGATTGTAGTATAAAACATAAATTAGGATTAATACTAGTTTAAACATATCCTTTGGAATTATTTCCATAAATAAACACAGAGTCATAAATGCTGCATGGACATATTTAAGCAATACTGTGGAAGACTCACAGTGCTAATAAGTAGAATTTTACCAAGAGAAACCCCAAATCCTGCTGATTCTGCAGCATTAGTGTCTGCTGGGCAGTGAAATGGAGTTGGCTGAGCCTGAACCACTGAGCCTCAAACCCACCTGCTCCTGACACTTTCCAGAAGGACAGAAATCCTGCTGCTCTTTGTGTTATAAAACTATCACATCATAATTCACCCTGACTGCAAATAGCTTGCTTTTATTTAAAGAGGCAGATAGGCAACATTTGGAGAAAATGATCAGTGAATGTTTAATCACTTCTCTGTGTCCTGGTAATTAGACTGTTTTTAAATGCTGACATGGTTATCAAAAAGAAAAACACAGGATCAAGATGAAGGCGAAATAGGCATTTTTGTTAATGACATTACTTCCTCCTTTCAACCTTTGAAATAAAAATAGGGAAGCACTGGAAGAGGTTGCTGAAACAGGCTGAGGAACATCCGTCCTTGCAAATACTCAGAACACAGCTGGACAAGGCTGAGGATGATCAAAAAGTGTAACAAGCAAAAGATGTTGTGGAGTTTCCATTGTGAGACAAGAGGCATTATCAAATCTCCATTCTTGGAGATACCTAAACAAACATTAGACAAAGTCCTGGACAGTGGAATTTAACTGACTCTGCTTTTATAAGAGGGCTGGCATAGGCAACCTCCCTAACTTCTCACCTATCTTCTTTTCATGTTTTAGATCAAATTTTAATCAGAAGCATTATCCCAAAACTAAATCAAAGCTTTTGTGCCAAATCTGTATAACTGTTTTTTTCAAATCTTATTTTTGGAAGAAATGGTTTGAATGTTAGATAAATCATAAGGTCTTTTACAGCAAGAGCCTTGAAGATAAACCTGCTTAGACTGACATGAATAAGACAGTAATAATACACATTCAGGACCTGAATTGTTTTATTTCCCTTCTATCAATGTCTTAAAATTTCCACTGAGATTCGCCATTTAGTGATTTTCATCACATAACATTATAAATAATTGGAAAGAATTTAGTAAAGCAATAAGCTTCCAGTGTATAATAATACATTTGGCAGTGTTGGGTCAAGCAATTAGTAATATATAACCCTGGCTAGGTATAAAAAGATGCATTAAAGTAATAGAAAAAGTAAGTTAAATGCATCTGATATTAAAATGGTTCATTTAGTGACTAATTTATAAAAGTATTAAAGAAGTTGTAATTTGTGTGAGGACACTGAATGATCAGTTGATAGCAAGGGTCAAATTTAACTGAGATTTCCTTCCATTGACAGAGTCAGATTTCTGCTTGAATGACTTGCATGTCATCATATCAAATGGTAAGAAGCTAAAGCTGGTGTTGTGAGCCAGAACTGAAAGGAGAATCTGAAGACCAGAATACAATTTATCAACATGAGGTATCTTCAAAAACTTTAAACATGTCAAGACAACTACTTGTATTGGTATTTTGAGACACAAGTGAAAATTTCCCAAGGAGATTCATAGAAACAGGGCCCAACAGTTTCTTAAATCTCTCTGTAGCATCCTCCTGGGTGAGATCTCCAGAAATGTGTACCTTTGGAAGCATCCCCTTTTAAATGCTAAATTTATGTCTTCTGATTTTTTTTGTCTATACTTATCAATTCTATTTTTGCACTCTGTATATTCTGGATATTTCTGTCCAGGAAAATTGTCTGAAATAGGAAGTGCCATTAACCAAGCTCTATGTTGACTCCTTACAGGTCTTTTGTTAGAGTCAATATAAATCAGTTTTAAGGTATATCACCCTGCACAAGTCTAACATTGGAAAGCCACTTGAAACTGCTCAGACAGCTTGTAAGTAATCATATCACAGAATTTAATATAAAAGTGTATAATAGCACAGGGGATGCTTCATGTCTCCTGACTTGAATGGGAAACTCTAGCCTGAGGAATAACAAAACAAAATAAACAGCCACTTCAAACTGCAAGACATCACTCCAAAACATTTAGCATTTCTTATTAAAAAACAAAGTACAGAGCAACTGACTATGTCATGGGGACCTCTAAAACATTTCCTTGATCTGTAAGGGCACGGCCAAACCTGATAGTCTGGGCTAAGACTGTTAAAACTGTGAAATCTCTTAAAAAGAAATGTTTCTGCAGACAGTTGATACACCATATTTAGAGGAAGGTGAGTTTCTGTTTAGTACAGCAAAGTCTTTTCAAGTTCAGGTCATATTTTCAAAATGTCTGGCAGCTCAGAGGTCAGAACATTCCAGAAAAAGAGTTTTGTTTCTAAAAAAAGGACTGTGCTTATATTAGTTCTGGCATAAAACATCATACAGAAGTTTACACATGCAAACCTGTATGAATCCAAACACCAACCACCTTGGGAATGATCAGATAAAATGCACTTTGATGTTCATTAGATCCATTGGCAAGTGGAAGGTAGTTTTACAAGGAAAATATATTCAAATAATAACTAAGGCTTCAAAGACGCACCAGGAAAGATAATTGTTCAAGTATTTTATCTGGTCTCTGATTTTTTTTTTTTTTTAAAGAATAGGATTCAAAAGAAAAATAATAATGTTAAAGCACATTTTCTGAGGGCAAAAGTAAAACATCTTTTGTACAGACAATTTTACATGACAATGGCCATGATACAGATAGGGGCAAAAGGCTCTGTTTGATGTTGTCAAATATTGGCTAAAACATGAAGCGAGAACAGAAATAGAATGCCAGCAAAAAAGACAGACACAACTTTAAATGAAAATGTATTTCTGAGGTCCATTCATCTCTTTATACAGTGATCTAAATGAGAGTTGTTGCATTTTCATTAGTTGATGGAGCCTTTGGGCCATGGGAATAGTGCTAAATATCCAGCAAGAGACTTCAGAGCAGCTCTTCTCGTTGCATCATTAATGCCACAAATAGTTTACATTTATGCCTTGAAATTAAACTTTTTTTATACCTGAGTTTTCCACATTTTAAAGTCAAACTTACACATTCACACAGCTGTAATTTCATCCTTATAGTAGATTTTTTTTCAGAGCTGAACTTCTACCTCACTAAATTCCGGGGGAGAGCAGCCAAAGTTCTTCTGAATTTGTATCCTTGTATGGTGAAAACTGGGATATTTTAAAAACAAAGCCAAATTGCCTTTCAGGTTGAAAGATTTATATTGGTTTGTTTCCCTACCTTCAGTATCAGGGAAAAACCTGTAGCCTGGTGGTGAAATTGTGCTGATCAACTATGGGAGCCCAAAGTTGTTTTCCTAAAAGCTGCCACTGGTAAGTGTGGGCTAATTGCTGTCGTAGAAACTTTTCCTTCATCTCATATCATTCTTTGTCCAAGGGATACAGCAAAATCACTGAAACATCCTGGTCATCTATAATTACGGTATTAATAACCCCTACTGATATAGAAATAACAATTTCAGGACAGCTGAAACCACTTTCAGGAACAATGCCTTGGGTTTGGCCCTCTGATTTTTGGGTAGCTTTTCAGAATCAGTATCTTCACGTCAAAACAAGCAAGTAGTATTCCATCATAAAAATGCCATTTACTGGGGGGTTTACATGCATTGATGCAACTACAGAGTAGCTGGAGAATAAACCCCAAATACTGCAGAATCTGGCTAAAATCTGAGTAAGAAACAAACCTAACTCCTGCTTTTCTTTCCACTGTGGCTATTCCAAAGTAGCCCCAAGGGTAATGCAGAATAATCCTGCCAAAGCAAGGTCACAATGACACAGAAATTTGACCAACAGGGCACCAAGGAGGCAGAGCTTCTGCTCATTGGGTTTTTAAGAAACTTGATGTGCTTTAGGCTGTTGTATTTATCTTCCTGGAATTTAAAATACCATAAAGGTGTCCTCTTATTAGAACAAGTCTGAAAGTAGTGGCTTCAGATAAGGATTGATCAAAGGGACATAGATAAGATCCATCAGTCCTTTAAAATGATGGTATAAATAAGATTCTAAGTATCTGGGAGGGTTAGTAGTAACAGGGAGTGAAGAAGGTGCACGATTTAGGTTAGATATGACATGCATAAAATCTTATAATGACCAGTAAGGGCTGTGCCATTTCTCTTACAAGATTTGATGAACACTATCTTAAATATACTATGTAAAAAATTACCTGGATTGATTCACTCCTGCAGCCTATGCATTTCTGACACAGAAGGGAAAGAAAATATAAAGGTATTTCAGTCTTTTTAGGTACTTTTTGAATTCTACTGCCAGGAAGAAAGACTATAATTTTTCCCTTTTTTTTTGTTTGTGTAGGTGTAAATTAGATGATTAGGTAGCCTGACCTCTCATATATGACTTTCAAAAGCTAAGCTATCAAGTGCATAAGAAAGAAAGGGATTTAGGAGCACTAATTTTGAGGAGTAGGAGAGAACTGTTGAGGGAAAAGTTTTGCATTTAAAATTAAATTGATACATTGGTCTTATCATGGCATTTTTATTTCAGAGCTGTGCATGCAGTAACTTTGCACTGAATTGTTGTACATATATGTACAGACATATTTACAGATATATGTCATAGATATATATATATTTATCAATTCTATGTGTCCTTCTGTATATACATACTTATCTATCACCACTAATGAATCATTTTGTCAGGTTGAATATTCACCCTTGTACACATCATAGAACTAACACTGCTTGACCAACCAAACACAATTATCCTTTAAAACAGATTTCTAAGGTGAGAACCACGGTAATATCTAGCTGGAATATTTCTTACTCAGGGGCTGAAATCTACAGATAGGATACAATGTCCTTTCTTTGTGCCTTTAGTTGCAATTATGACTAATACAAAATTTTGAGGATTTTTATAAACTGCCCTTCTCCACACAAAACTTCTACCTGAAGTTTTTTCCCTTTCTTCTTTCAGCTGACAGGTTGAAAAATGAGGATTTAATCATATGAATTTCTTTATTTTATATCTCCCGAATATGAAACATACAGAATTATTTCGTTGCCTGTGATTTAGAGCACAAGGAAAACAAAATAAAGGAACATAAAAATAACACTGTATGTGAGATGTCAGCATGGTAACTGGAAGATCAGGAGAGAGACACTTCAGTGCACTCACTGAGACCTGTTTTCACTGAATCTACACAACCAAAAGTTGGACAGAATCACAGGATGGTTTGGATTGGAAGGGACCATATAAAGGCCATATTAGAACTACTGTAAAGATATATAATTATCTTTACAACCGTATAAAGACCAGTTATAACTTTTATAACCACCTAGGTAACACTGGAACAGGCTGCCAAGAGAAGTGGTCAATACTCAAGACTGCCAGTGCTTAAGAGACGTTTGGGCAGTGCCCTTAATAATTTGCTTTAACTTTTGGTCAGCCCTGCAGGAATTGTGCTTTTTACAAGTCTGTCAAGAAGGCTCATGCCCTCCTTGGAGCACAGAACCTGACACTACCTAGGGGGATAGAACTACTTAGCAGGACAAAATGACCTGATAATTGTGAAGATTCAGACTGTTCAGACTAAGAAACACTTCCTGCATCACACAGGCATTTGAATTTTGAAAGTGAGCTCTTGGTCCCATTTCTGTGGCTCTTTCTAAAATTTCAAAGGCTTTCTTCGAAAAATTTTGCTTGAAAAATTGCTTTCAAAAAAGTTCACTAGGTTCAGCTTCATTCTACAACATAGAATTATAGTCTCATTATGAAGGGAAACTGCATCATTATTTTTTTTCCAAATATTTTTCCAGTGTCCATTTGAAAAAACCCAAATATTTATTCTCTAATAGCTCAACAGGACCCATTGTTACCATTTGTTTTTAACTGCATAATAAGATGACATTGCCACAAACTGCCACAAAAACGCAGCTCTTTTATTAACGATTAATCCAAATTAAAGTCTACACCTCCCTCTTTCTGCCTTGCTCAAGTCATTGCCTTATTTACATGATCAATTTGCTCTGTGACCTCTCTTCCATTCTTTCTCATATTTTAGAGGTACAGAACAGCATATTAAAAAGAGTATATAACCATCTTGCTAAAGCAATATCTAGGAAGAATATTATCCCATTCGTTACTTTAATAAAACAAAAATGATTAAAGAATAAATTATAATTCTTTATACATTACCTTAAACCATAATAAATAAAATAATTGCGATAAATTATATTAAGCCCTGAATTTTTAACCCCTTGTCATTATTTCAAGTTATATTCCCAGTGCTTTATTAGAGCTGCAGGATAGGAAAAGCTTTACTTCAGCAGGAAAAAGATAATTGCAAAAAATATACCCCAAGAATTGGCTATGACAGCAGGTAAAAAGTTTTGTTTGACCAAGTAAAGAAGTTTTGTTGGCTCTTTTTTTTGTTGCTTTACCAGATGCCCTTCACACACAGTACACATCCAGCCACCATGAATGAACATGTTCCTTACATCTCCTGGTGGTTTAATATTTTGTATATTTAGATTTTTTTCTTCAGATATTTTGTATATACAAATACAATTTATGCACATACGGTTACTTTCATTGTAAAGTTTATTTATATTTTACTATTATATTCTATTTATATTTTGTTTAATTTATATATTTATAATTTTTATGTATTTATAACTTTTATATTTTTATATATGTATATGTTCTGTATATTTAGTATATTGTCTTTGTTGCAGAATGTCAAAAGTCCAGCTCTGTTGGATTAGAAAGATCCAATTTCTACTATGCCCTGTCAACTTTTGGGATTTTGAGTGTATCCACATTTTCCAAATACTCAGTATAATAAAATATTGCTTTTCACAGATCTAATGTCATTCCATGCATAAATAACTCTAACATTTTTTAAGAGATGGCATTCTTAATCATATAAATCAAAACAATTTTCCACCAATAACCAACCATTTAACCAACTTTTTCTTTGACTAAACAAAACTTACCAAACCAGAAGTTCAGTGCTCAAATACAGTCTGCAACTGAAATGGAACCCAACCTTCTCTCCTTTTTGGAATATTTAGAGGACACACTGACTTCAGAGAACTGCAGTTCAGGCTAAATCTTTGTTTTTATTGGCCTCCCTCTCCCCCAAAATCCTTAATTAAAACCTACTGAAGTTATTAACAAAAAGAAGCAAGAAAAACCTCTGGTTGCAACAGGCTTTTGAACAAATGGTGAGCTCACCATGAAAATCATAATTTAAAAAAAAAGGTTTAACTGAAGAATAATACCAAAAGTGCATTCCAATAAAAGCCTGGCCAAAATGTAGAGCTCATTAAAAGGGATTGGTGGAAAACAAGACCAAAATCAGTGGAAAATAAGAACAGGGGTAAAAGACATTATTATTATTTTGTCTGTCCTTCTATGATTTTTCCCAAAGATTGCTGAGAGCTGGAGGAAGTTATCACAGCAGTACAACTCCAGTGATTTTTTTCCTAAGGTTTACAGAAATCCTGTAAAACTCTGAATCTTGTGTCTTTATTAAAGAACAGCACAAAAACCTGAAAAGAAATAAAAGCCAAGCAGAACCCCCCCTTTTTTTTTCTTTCAATGGGATTTTATTTTCTTCACTTCTCAATTTGTTGATTGGTTCACTGTGAAACTATATGAGCTCTCCAATTTCTTCTTAAAAATTTTGAGCCACATAGAAGGTTGGATTGGATTTTTTTTTTTCTCCTTCTAGCAATTTTCTCTCTGATCATTCTTGCTTTTGCTGGCTTGTCTTTTCCTAAGTGTGAGGCTGTTTGAGTGTAGAACCAACAATGCCAAAATTACAGATTCCTCTCTCTTTTGCATCATTTCTCTGTTATTAAACCACATGCACTGACTATATGGATGGCTGTAAATAGCAGCAAGACACACAACAGGCGGGATATGTTTGTGAAACTCCATCTGACTTTGTAATCTTTTAACTTTTCCCACCCTGCACCTGTGAATTACCAACTGGAGAACGTGCAGCCTCCTCCTTGTCTCTGATTAGGAAATGATTTCAGTGATCAGCCATATCTGAGAAACTTAGAAATTACTTAAAAAGCTCGTGCTCATTACTAGTGATGAAAGAAGGTGCATCCTGCGTGGAGAAACTAAATTTGGGAATCACAAACTGATTCTCTGTTTTGCATAAACTTAAACATCTTTGAGTTCAGAAGAAACAGCTCAGGTTGCACTCGCTGGGGTTCAACACATAAATTTATTGCTTGGAAGTGATTTAAGTTAGAAGGGTGCTATTAAGTGTAGGGGAACAAATCAGTGAGGCAACGAATCCTTTCTGCCAAATAATGAGTGATTTCAGCTCCCACTAAAGGAGATATTTTTTGTTTGTAATTTGCCTCATCAGGCAACAACAGCTGTGCCTTAATTTTCACAGGTTGCTCGCAGAAAATCAAGTAATCACTTAAGATATGTACACATTGGAATGTAAATACTCTGTGCTTTTGTTCCTTCTCTTATTTATGCAATTAGAGTATCAGGCTGACTAACAAGTTTTGACAGAGAATTACATATGTTCTTCTTATACACAAACCTCCTGTCCTAAACAAATGTTTTGGCAAATCATTTTATCAGGGTCTTAAATCGTAAGAACTTTGGAAACTCATTCCTAGGTATGCCCTTTATTTCCTTATGTGTCCATCCTTGAAAAGTGCTATGGATTATTTGGATCAAAATAAGAATATAAGGCAACCACTTAATAGCCAACACTTTTTTTGTTAAACCTTTAACCACCCCCTGCTTTCAACTCTTTGCTAAGTTACACTTTTCTCAAAAAGCTCAGGAATGTCAGGCACATCATGAATTCCAACTGTTAATTTTACTGTGGAATGTATTATACAGCAGGAGTTCCCAAGAACACCTGTGTCTTCATAAGAAGTTTGAAGACATTAATAATATTATCCCTCTAAATAATTTGCTATCTAAGGACCGAGCTGTAGTTTAACACCCTACGGCAAAGTCATGGACCATTAAAATGTTCTCAGAGATATTTAATTATTCATTAGTCATTAACTCACACCAATTGTTCTATCAAAACAGTAAGTTTTTCATGTAAATGCTGGAATTTCTTTTCATTTCACTATTGTAACGTGTATTTGGAAATATAATGAGTTTTTAATATTTAAGCCTGAAAATATTCTGAAGGAAAAAGAAATTATAATACATTGTTAAACCCTGTTAAAACAGTAGTTTTTTCATTTTTCTGGCAGTTCCTAGAATGATGGTCTCAACATTATTTCTACAAAACAGTCTTTGCTATGACAGAAGCAGGAATACCCCTATCATTATGTTTTATTCCACTTATCACAGAAAAACGTGTTTATTTTCTTTGCTCACATCTGCTGTCATATCCAGTATGTTTGTTTTAGAATGTGACCAGTCTCCTGTCAGATCTTTTTTATTTTGTCCCCAAACTGATAATCTTTCCAGCCTTTCTGAAGTAATTGTTGTTTTTCCCTGCAGTGTATCACTGATCTAGCTGACATTTTTTTAATGTCTCCTACAGTTTAACACATTCAGTCTTTTTCTCATGCTCTACTTTCCATGAATTCAGATTTATTTTTTCTGTACTCTGTACTATAACTTGTTTTATAAACTTCCCTCGGAGTTACACTCTTCCATGACATGTTTATTGTGTTCTTCCTCTGTTTATCTGGTTTGTCATAATTTGTAGTGATTAGATTTTGTATCATCTCCTGTATATGAGAAACATGCATGGTTATCATCTATTCCTTTAGGCACAGGCATGAGAAAAGCAAAATACCAACACACATTTTATAAAAAACCAAATCAACCAACCAACCAAAGACACCTATGGAAAAATGGCCCTGAGTTTTTTTATTATTGTTTTAATTTTTAAGTCCCTTTTTTTATTTCAGCAAACTAAAATAGATTCTCTGGTAGGTGCTTGGTTGTGACTTATATCTGTGGATCATGTGCTGATATAATTGTGAGTGAATATGCAGAAATACAGGAAAATCATGCTCATTTTCTACTATTTTGCTTATGCTTCCTCTCCCTTAGTCTTCTTGTACTCTGTTTCCCCCAGAATCAGGATCAAAATTCCTCTCTTTTCACAGAATAAATAACTTTAACTCAAAGCTTCAAATGTCCCAGCCCCAAAGGGAATATTAACCAGCAAATACAAGCCATCAAAATCTTTGCCCCTTACTCTAGCTAACAATCTCTGACAGAGAATTGTTATTAATATTATGATATCCTACTGGAGCAGGACTGGAGCAGGAACATGGTGTCATCTTCTACATATGATGTATTCTACAAACACAGAGTTAAAAAAAACCCCCAAACCAGGGTACAACCACGACCCAACCAAAACAGGTGTGTGGGAGAATGATTGGAAAATCTAAGAATAAATATCTGATGCTTTAACATACATTCAAAAGGCTCTATTGGAAGAAGACAGAAAAACAAAATTAAATTTTTTTAAGAAGAGTGGGTTTTAGGTCTGATAATTGCTGTCTAGGCCTTTATTACCAAGTGTCCATCTGATACCAAATATGGATTATTTCTCTGCATCAAAGGAGAAGTTACATTCCAAAAATTCTGTGTAGGTGCTTGTTTTCAGTTTCAGAAGATTTATTTTTTTACACTGTAAATGTGAGCTAAATATGAGTATGAGCTAAAGCCTGTCACTCCCACTGATATTCAAAGCACAGTTTAATACAAATAAAGCTCCCTGGTAAATGTATATTAATGCCTTTTGCCTTCCAAGGCAGCGCTAAAACCACCTGGAAAACATCAAACTCTGTGTTACACGTGCATTTACAGAGTTTGACTCCTCAATCACTGAGTTCCAGATGTTACTGGAGCTTCTTCCCCTTGATTCTCTTACCTATTATGCCCCATCTTAAATTTTTTTCTACAGAAATCCAGCCAGATTTTTTTATATAATTCATTACAGTGTCCCAAAGGACTTGGATCTTTTCCAGGTCTTTGTTTTGCTTCTGTACTTTTGGCAAAAGAAATAAAAAGGGGGAAATTTATGCTGGAAGAATGCCGAGAGTAGCCCATTCAATCAAAATCATGTCTTGGTGCAGAGACTATTAGCCAGTCATACCCACATTCTATCTAAATAATTGACTTGTAACACAGAAATTCTAAATTATTGGAGTGTCCTTGAATTGTTCATGGAGGGTTGCTGCTCACATTGACAGGAAAAAAAAATCTATTTTTAAAAAAAGACCAAGCAATAAGAAGTACTCAACAAATAAAAAAGAGGAAATAATAAAATCATCCAAAATCACCTCCTAAAAATGGAGATAAATTAGATGTGATTTTTGTTCTGTGAGAGTGAGGGAGCCCAGGACCAGTTTGCCCAGAAAGGCTGTGTGCAATCTGCATCCTTGGAGAGTAAGAACCCAACTTGTCACGGTGCTGTGTGACCTCCTGGCCCTGCCCGAGCTGAGGGTTGCACTGGAAAAGGCAAAATAATGGTATATACCAAACCAAAATAGCTATGTTGAAACCAAAGTGGTGTACAGATCAATCTGGACAGGATTAGAGCAACTGTCCTTGCAGCTGTTTCATTTTTGCTGTATATGAACTTCTAGAGGTTTGAGTGGTAACAGACACATTTAGAAAAGGAAACTTTAGTTGGAAAAGCTTCAGTGACCTGCTGGAGGAAGTTTGAAACTGTGCACAGTACTCCAGGCTCTGGGTTTGGTACATCATTTTCCTTATGTAGTAACTGAATCAATTATTTTCACTGGCAAGATACTGTATTTATTGCTTTTTGTTTTTTACCTGTGCCCTTCCAGTCATGACTTAGCATGAACAACAAAATTGCTGTTTCCAGGCTACAAAATTTTCTGTGTCTTTGCTTTTGTTAATTATAAAAGCAGCTAAACCACTCTAACTTGCACAAATGTACCACATGGAGAATTATCTCAGCTGTTTGAAAAATAAAAGAGTGTTAATTAACATTGCCCTTCCTAACATTTGTCATTCAAATACCTGTGGAGGAGTCTGAGTGACCTTCTCTTGGCTCTACAACCTTGCAAAAGACAAATCTGCACGTAGTAATCTTTGCAGCTGTAGTCCTCAGGGCTGTAAGAAAAGAGAATAAAAGAATATAGGTGGGAGGAAGTACACAGTGCATATCTTGGAGATTAGTGATGCAACCCAAACTGCCTGTAAGAAAATAGCAAAAAAGTTTTCTGGTTTCCTTTCTTTTTTTTTTCCAACATGCAGTAGAGCAAAGAGAGAAGAAAAGATATATCCACTGACACTCACAAATTAAGGGAGAACTGGAGGATAGTGAGTGTGCTCCTAATATCTGGGGGTTTTGTTTGCTTTACCTTTACTCAAAATTACAGCCATCAATAAGGTTGATGACTGCTCTGGTGGACCCAGTTCTACAGGTATCAAGGAATTCTAGAATTAGACAATTCCAGAATTATAAATCTGGAAAAATGATGAACAGAATCTGATTCACAGTGTTTCTCAGTTGTCCACAGTCTCATGTAAAGCAGTGCTTTAAACATAACAAGCTATTATTGATTCTGTAAAAAAAAAGCAATATAAGCACCTCTTGTTAGTGTTCAGCCCCCTGATTAGCACTAAAGGTCACACACAATCTGATGTGTTCCTGGCTTTGGCCATTGAATTTTCCCAAAAAGTTAATTCAAGGATTACAAACCTCCCCAGACTACATGAAAAGCTGATAATTATTCAAGTGAGGTCCCCTTGCCCTGTCTATAGTCACGTTAATCAGCAGCATGGCTGTGCTAGTGCAGGAGCTGTTGGATAATTAACAATACATGGCTGGGAAGAAGTCAGCCAGCAGGGAATGCCCCAGATACCAGCCTGCAATGTAAGTAGAAAGGAAATGTAGAAATGTTTTTGCCCTTCATCTATTCTCAGAGATCCTTTTCTCCTCTGTATTACAAGACATGATTTGGTTTGTCAATAATATGAGTGTTTCTAAAATACACCACTTCGGGTGTTTCTTCACATTGTTTCTAAATGCCAGAAACTGGTCTAGAAAAGCCTTCAACATCAAGAACTGATTTTATTCTGAATCTTCTCTGACTTGTAACCTGTAGTTCTAGTCTTGAAGGCCTACTTGCAGAAATGTTCCATACACTGAGAGGTAGCCATGGACTACAGAATTTTCAGCAAGCAAATGAAAGTGAAAGAGCCTCTTGGACCAATAAAATAGCACACCAAGCAAGTAAACTTAAAGTAAATTTGAAACCAGATATAAACACACAAAAATAGCAAAATAGTGGCAGCCTATATTTTATCAGTTGAAATTACTCTGTAATAATTTTATGACACAGATAAGCATAAATATGGGGAGAACACAGAATGTCTAAGGAGCAAACAGATGCTAATGTTAGAGTCAGGCAAATGAAGTATGGAAAAAACAGAGGCAGGTGATAAAATCTCCAAGATGAGAACAAAGGGTGGCAGGAAAGGTAGGTGATGGAACCAGAATAAGCAAGAAAGAGGCCTAGCAACACCAGATCAGAACTGTTTCTGATCCTCAAGGTACCAGAAACGATGTTGGGACCAGATGAAATCATGTATTTTCTTTTTAGAAGTTGTCTAAGCAGCATAGAATACCAGTGATGAGAAGGAAAGCTGGGGGAGAAGGAAAAAGCCTGCTTGGATTCCAGCTCCCCTTGACCCAGAGATCTCCAGCCTGATCCCTTTGACCTTATCAGTATCCTGCTTTCTATGCAGCAAATAAGAAAATTTAATTATAATAACTTCTCATTCGTTTTGGAGAACGAGCTCCAGTTTAATATGGCTAAATATTTGTTAATGTTGCAGAATAATCTCCTGAACTGTGAAAACAGAAGACACCGTGGCTCTATAAATTAGAAAGGAAAACAGATTTGCTTCCATGCAATAAAGGAGTTTAATTTATGTTGTTTTGTAAGATAATATCATTGTAAAACATCTATCATAAAGTTGTTCAGATCCCTAACTTATGCAGGTATTTACCTACTGAAATTTCCTGAGTTATCATTGCATTTTGGATACTGATATGTGACTTTCACTGGGAATTTCATGGACACCTTTAAGGGTCACATCTTTCCTGACATCCAAAGGATTTTAAGATCCTCATCTATAAATAACACAGCTTTCATAATTTTAAAAGGAACATTATCTGTCACAATTTTCAATTAAGCAGGTGGCTACTGGGTAGTTAGATAACCACAAGAAGAGTCAGGAGTAGCTCTTTGAGCTGTTCCTTTTTTCGTGTTACAGGGAAGCAGCTGCACCTGGAGAGGGCATGAGAGTGCTCTCCAAAGCTCCATACAAAGGAGCATTTCTGAATGTTACACAAACAACTGTACAGGAGAATCTGTGGTTTGCTTTGGACGAGGGAGCAGTGGTCTCTGGGCGTGGTTGCACACAGAGCACAAAACCCTGACATATTTTGAGGAAAATAGCAGTACTGTGCTGTTTTATCTGCTGTGTGTCAGCAGATATGGCTGGGTTTGCTTCGGGGAATGAAGGAGGCAGAGGCAGTGCTGAAAACTCAAATTATCCTCTGAACTTCTGCCAGCTGCTAATAAAGGTCAAGGTAAAAATGACAAGAATGTGACTAAAACAATGCTCCCCTTTTTTTGCTCCTCCATTAGACACTGAGACGAAAAGGTCTCCGTAAATCTACCAGTAACTGGAAATCAGGACAAAGATTCCCCAAAATTGTGCCATTGGTTTTTAGCATAATACAGTTTTTCTTCTAGCTTCCAAACCTTTTAGAACTTTGTCGCTGTTTCTTTTCAGTTAGAGGAGTGAGAAAAATTCCCTGCTTGGTTTTTCAGAACAAATAAACCTGTGACAATTGTCATACACTAAAATTCACAGATTTAAAATACCAGCTAACCTGCTGCATTCAAGAGCCTGTAGTGGTTTCTGTAGACATGGAATTAGCTGTGATACTCTTGGTTGTTTAGAGAGTAATAGATTTCAATAACATTTACTTTTAGAGGTAGCATCCAACAACAACATAGTGCAGCAAAAATATTTTGATTCTCTATTTCAGTGTCTGTTTCACGTCCTTTCAGATACTCACAGCATCCCCAAGATGGCACTATGCCATAGAAATATCAAGAGACAGGACACAGAAGTTAAAGTTAAATTATGGAAAGTAAAAACAGCTACAACATTTTGAGGAATTGATAAAAATAGAATTGAATGAGCATATTTAAACCAGCACATAGAATGCTAAGGAATTGTTAATATTTAATTAACAGAAATCATCAAAAGGTATTTTTACTTAGAATTTTTTTTTCCTGAATGTACTGTTGAAAGACTTTTTTATTATAATGAGATATATATCAAATATATAATAAGCTATATATCAGTTTGTTGAAGGCCCCTGGCAGTGCCAATCACATTTCTTTGGATCATCAGTCTAACAGACTAATCAGTGTTAAATACCAATGTGATCAAAAAATATGTCTTTCTTGAAAATTTTCTGCATGTGCCTAGCTGGAAAATGCATTGAGGGGATAAATTATATCCTAACCCTATTTATGCACCAATTAAAATTTGATTGTGGTCTGTAGGAAGGCATTCTTTCTGTTAAAAGTACATGAACTATGCCATGAGAAGTGTGTTTATAGGGTTCTGTGCTCTGTTTTTAGTTTTTGACTGTTCACAAAATGACATGCACACGGGTTAAAATGTGTCTTTCCAAACAGAAAAGTGATGCATAAAGACTTTAACAAGTGTGACAAAATGATTATTGTCTGCCCAGAATTGTTTATTTCAAGAATTCCTGATGAAGCTCCGGGAATAGGAGATGCACTCCCAAATGCAGATCATAAAAATGGATATAAAAATGGAGATAAGCAGAGTAACCACAGCCACCTGCTCTGAGAAACAAAAGCAGAACAGTCTGTGTCAATGAGCTACTTAAGCAAGAGAGTCATTTCATTGCTTTCATTCACAGAAATACATACCTGCTTAAAACAAGATGCTGGCAGGGGGAAAATATGGCTAGATATTTCATTAAACTAGATTTCTTAAACCTGGAGTGCTCTCCATTGCCTACAAACATCTAAAAGTCCCTCAGGAAATCGTATGTAATCAAGATTCCTGGGAGTGTTCAAGGCCAGGTTGGACGGGGCCTGGAACAACCTGGTCTAGTGGAAGGTGCCCCTGCCCGTGGCAGGGAGGTGGAATGAGATGGACTTTAGGGTCATGGAGCACAGATTTGATACCAGACTTACTTAGTATTTATTTGCAGGCATGGTACAATGAGGAAAAGTATCACTGACCGTACCCCAGGGTCTTGGTGGTCACCTCATACCCACGCACGTACCTCAGGACGCCTCAGGACACGCAGGTTCTGCACTCCTTCTGGCCTTTGGCATTGCAGAATGGTTTGGGTTGGAAGAGATCCTAAATATCATAAAGTTCACCCTCCAGCTGCCCCAGACAGGAGCAGCTTCCACTATCCCAAGTTGCTCCAAGCTCTGTCTAACCTGACCCGGAACACTTTCACGGATGGGGCAGCCACAGTTTCTCTGGGCAACCTGCGCCAGGGCCTAACCACCCTCACGGGGTTTTTTCCTAAAAGTCAATCTAAACCTGCCCTCTGCCAGCGTGAGGCCAGAACGGGCAGAGTTTCCCAAAAAACTTCTGAGATATCTGCCCTCACCAGCACTGCCCTGTCTTTATTTGGCCACGACAGGGCCGAGGTGCAGAGCCAGGGGAGAGAACACAGCTGAGCTGCCTCAGCCGCCGGCACAGCGACCACGACACCCTTCTGGACAGGCCTGACTCCAAGGGGTCTCTCCAATCTCAACACACAAATCTCATCAGGGCACAGCAAGTCCAGCTTCTCCCTCACGGAAAAAATAAATATTTTTGCTTTTTTGTTTTTCTTTTTTTTTCTTTTGCTTTATTGTTTGTCTGCAGCGGGGTTGGAGAGGAGGGATAGGGGTAGGAGGGATAGGAAGAAAAAAAATCACGTCCTTTCCAGCTGGGAGTTTAGAAAGATATTTTTTTTTTCACATATGCCTGTGAGAGGTTGTGGCAGCGAGGAAAGTGCTGTGAGAAATAAATAATAGCAATAATTATCCTGGAAACCTCTCTCATAACCATTTAGTCTCGACCTACCAATTAATACACAAGGTACAACATGAAAATCACCTCCTGTTTTGCGAGAAAACATTTGTTTGGCTTCTGAAGCAAACCTGTAGAAGGTTCCAGTACAGAATACAGCACCAGTTTGTGGAACCAGTTGGTCTCAACAAGAGTGGAACTGCAAAACCAATGTCAGAATCAAAAGAAAGGCACAGGGTATGTCTTTATGCAGGCACTTGGCACAGATTATTGTCATACCACGTCTGCCAAAAATTGCTAACATATTTCTGGGAGATCTCAAACCAAAGTTTTACAGGCTAGAGGAAAACATTAGTTTTTATTATCTGAAATATTTTCAATTTCAGGATGTAAAATTTAGCCATAAAATTGTGACAAGTCTCCAAGTAAACAAGAGCTTTATGACAGATTTGTCTAAACCTTAGCCATAGACTTACAGAATTGAGTGCCTTTCAGTCAAAATTCTCTAATAGAATATTGTCCAGACTAATAAATTTTACATAAACTCAAGATTTTTGCCACTGGGCAATACAATGAAAAATAAAAAAGATTTATGCCTGGCTCTGCAGCAGAGAGAATACAAAGATGCAGTCAACTCTCTCCTTGTTGTTCTGCCTTCCCCTTTGAATTGCAGTTTGGGTTCTTGCTTCCAGATTTAATTTCCATCACTTAGCAATCTTCTGAGTGCTAATGAATGATTCCCATTCCTTGTTGAGTCTTGGGAATTCCTTCCCCTTGCCCCTAAGGCCTGGATGACACTTGATGGCAATAGGATACCATCTCTGCTCATAGAATCACAGAACCACAGAGTCATTAAGGTTGGAAATGACCTTCAAGATTATTGAGTCCAACTTTTGAACACCACCAGGTCGACTAAACCATAACACTAAGTACCATATCCAGTCATTTCTTAAACACTTCCAGGAATGGTGACTCCACCACTCCGTCACTTCTGCTACGTATAAAACCCCAATATTATGCAAATAAACCAGATTTTTTCCCTACTCATTTCTTCCCACCTGCCCTTAAAAATGCATAAAGGCTGGAGGGAAACTCCCATGGACCAGAGAACCCCAGACTAGAGCAAACCTAGTAGAGGTTCTTTCTTAAAGGAGTTTGAAGCACAATGGAGATGCAGTTCCCTGAAGAATTTCCTCTCCCAGGCAGTTGAAATTCTTAATGTAAAGTAATCTGAAAGGTTAATGACCAATTAGACCTGGGGAAAAACATTAACTAATGGGTTTGAAGGAATTTGTCCTTTGGGTTTTTTACTCTTTTTGAGATACTCCATCAAGCCAAACCTTCAGGTTTTAGCTGGATTGAATTACTCATTCAGCGTTTCTTCTAACATGTAATTTTGTCCTTGGGGGAAAAAAAAGTGAAACAGCAGAAACAGATTTCCAACACTCAGAAAAAAAAAATTACATACATTTAAAACATTTCCCTAGGTGATGGACATATATTTTTCCCTGCAAGAGTTTAATAAGGATAAAAATATAAACACCTACATGTGGTCAGGAGAACCATGACTGGGGATGTTATTATTTGTATTTACTTCATGGGTTTTAGCCCAGTTTATGAATGAAAACTCCAGTGTGTTTTATACACAACACCCCTTCATCTATCACCCAGCTTGTATTCAATTTTTTTTAACACAAAATAAAAGTTTAGTCACTTCAGCTTTCTAGAGAGGCCTTGCCATCCTGAAAGGAGCCATAGACAGAGGAAGAGCCTAACATACCCCCTGTGTGATCCCTGTGCCTTTCCTATATTGGAAATATCTACTTCCTGAACTTTTGGAAAAAGATCATGGCTCTGCTGTGCTGAATGCATGGGCAAGGATGCACTGAGCTCCATCTTCCTAAAGTGGCCAGAAATACTGTATTTACTTAGAGAGGATGTATCAATGAATCACAGAACTGTGGAATCATAGAATTGTTTAGGTTGAAAAAAGACCTTTAAGCTCATCAAGTCCACCCATCAACCCAGAACTGCCAAGGCCACCCCTGACCCTTGTCCCCAGGTGCCACATCTACATAGCTTTTAAATCCCTCCAGGGCTGGGGACTCCTCCACTGCCCTGGGCAGCTGGGCCAGGGCTGGACAATGTTTTTCACCCCTGGGCACCCCTGGGCACATGCCAGTTGAACAGCACCCCCAGTCCTTTCCCAATGGATGTATTTCCAGCCCCTCCACCCCAGCCTGGAGAGTTGGTGGGGCTGTGGTGGACCAAGGGCAGGACCCAGCACTTGGCCTTGTTGAACCTCACACAGTATTTTGTCCACCTCTGTCCTCTGGCTAGGAGGTCTTTAACAGGCTCCCACCTGTCTGCCTTGCTGACCTTCCTCCTGAATCTTACCCATTCTTGTCCCAGGAAGCGAGAGAGGAGGAATCCTGGCTCTAATAATGCTGAGATATGGAACTGCTTCCATAATCCTAGACAGGGTAGAGGAGGAATTTGACATTAGATATATATCCATCAGAAATGCAGATACCTCATTCCTTGTTTGTTGCATTTTTTGTGAGAATGGTTGTGGCTACACTGGCATTTTGAACTCATTCTGAGGAGACACTCTGCCACCATGACTGAACAACAAACCTGTTCTGTAAAGCTCAGGATACTTAGGATAAAACTGCAGTACCAAACGCTGTGTTGCAGGGGACTGCTGTGCAGGATTTATTAGAGTTATTTTAGGGAATAGAAGCAGCTTCTGTGTCGAGGATGGAGTTCAGAAGACTAATATGCTTGTTCTTCTCCACAGGTCTGTTAAACTGCCATAAGCACTGGTTATGTATTAAAATAGAAAAAACCAGCAAATTAGTTCACACTGAGATCCACGCTCTGAGGTAATGCTTGCAAAACCCAGTGGGGAGGCTGCAGTGTGGGGATGTCCTTAGAAACACAAAGCATCTTAAAACCTTCTTGGAAAAGTAGTTTTCCTCATTCAGAATCCTGCTGGTGTTGACTTTTAAACCTCGTTGTCTTCATCTCTGTTTTTCATAAAGCATTTTCTTAAGGACATAAGGCATTAGGGATTATAAGATTTTTATTTCTCAACATTGTAGCAACAGAACTAACCTGATTTATAGTGGGCTGTGGAAAAAGTCTGCAGGGATAACCATAAAAATTCCAGGGTTAGGATGCTCATCTGTTATCATCCTGGAACTTATTGTAATGCAGTGAAGAATACAATTAATTCAAAAACCTTTGACTGTTTTCTGTGCACTAGAAACTTGAGTCTATTAAACCTACATAAGTATTGGTCATTTATTAGGAATGAATTTCAAAATTGTACAAATCCATTTTTTATATAAATAGCAGAAAGCACCAGAGCTGATTAATGACTAAGGAATTGTCTGCCAAATTTCTTATTTAATTAAAACTTTGTCTTTTTCACTCTAAAAATGAGAAGAAAACTACTAGAAAAGACTCCAAAGCTGTTCTCATGTTATGGAGAAATAGTTGAGCTTTACTACTAATAAAGTTTTTCTTGCTTATGTGTGAATTAGTTTAAAAGGTAGACTGTGCAATAGAATTTAAGATTCAAATTTCATCCCAGAAAAAAAACAAACACCCATTCACTGAAAAATGCAAGGCATATAAATTATTATTACATCACATTAAAATAAGGCATTATTTTACGCTTATTTGTTTGGACCAGAGCAGGGTTTCAATGTTCCAGCAGCTCTGCATAGATGTCTGAAAATGCAACACTGTTCCAACAATTTTAGGATCTAAATCCATGCAAAATTGTAGAGGTAGGATTATTACAAGAGACACCTATTGCACATGTGGAGTATCAAAGGAGATACTCCATCCCCCAGTCTGACACAAGGATCAGATCATCTGAGTGTTACAGCACACAGAGTAATGAAGAACAAGCCTTGAATTTTGGACAACACAGACTTCAGAGGAATCACCCCAACATCATGAAGGTCTTCTAGTTGCTTAACATTTTTCCCAGGTTAACACTGTGGAACTAAGGAACTTTAGAAAGGAAACAGAGCCCTAAAAGTCTGCATTAAAAAATAGCTATTTCATCCTGGGAGGGGAAAAAACAATCACACAGTTCCTTGTTTTACACTGTTTGAAAGAACTGAATGTTCAATCCTCCTTCGATATGAAAAGGTCTCTTTTAACAGTTCAGAAAAGGACTCCAGTATGTGGTTTTTAGTCCAGTACATTTGCAAAAGAATTCCATGCCCTGCCTCCCCCAGGTGTGGGCAGCTGTCCTGGCCTGAGGAGCAGAACAGCATCAGGAGCAGCATCCCTGTGGAACACGAGTCATGAGGATATACAAGATGAACTGCAAGGAGTGACACCTCCCTCAGCAACAGGAGAAAAGCAGCACCTTCTGGTCTCTTCTTCATTTCCTTTCTTGGTGCACAGTCAGAATCCACTGTGTTAAAACTTAGAATTCTCTTTTCCAGTTCTTCTTATGAGTCCCTGGCACAGTCATGGTAGTCCCCAGCAATCCATCCCCAGGAAGATGGGTAATAGAGAGTGTTATTTGTTATTTGAAGTTCAGAATGCTCTGACAAGGAAAAATAAAGTACCAATAAGGTTTCCTAATGGCATGATCTCCTCTGCAGAACAACTGTAAAGCTATTTCAAATTAAAGACAATTTCACATATGCAGAACAGAAAACCTGATTCCTCTTGGTTTTACCCTCTTCCTCACCAGAAATCCTTCAGATGTTCAGCTGGACTGCAGAAGTGCTTCCACAGATGATAGGTTGTTTTTCATCCTGGTGGATCAGTACAGGGGTGTTTTTCAGGCCTAAGGAAAACATCACCCAAGGGGAGGCAACACAATACAGCTCAGGCATTTCAAGGTCATGCCAATCTCTTCATTCTAAATCTCTCTCCTCAGCTACCTGTGAGCCTTATCTCAGCTTGCCTGAGGACTTGTGAATACACTTATGAATAGACTTCTTTGTTCAGTGAGACATAACACTAGAAGAGCCACAGCTACAGCTTTAAAAGAGTGTTTCAGTAACATGAGTGTAGCTGGAATTGTAATAACTTACAGTGTTCCAGGAGAAAACTCTACTTTGTCTCAAAGAGCAGGTCTCACCTTCCTCAAGAGCAGACACAGACTTACCATCACTCTGAGCCTTTCTTGAGTGCCAACTACCTCCATCTCCAACTATCACAATGAAACAGGCTCGCTGGTGCTTAACACTAAATGAATTATTTTTCCAGACATCTTCTACAAACTGGATTGTTTTTATTCTTTCAGCCAAAAAAAAGGCACAAGATGAGCTCAGGAAATGTACTGGGGGGGAAAAAAAGGTTTTCTGTATATTTCTTCTAAACTTTTATCTTTCCTGACAAGGTTTGTTAGGCTGTTTCTAACCTGTTGACCTTGATCTCTGGGTTGGGAGGGACAGCCTGCATTCAGCTGCAGCATCAACTACTCAGCTACTCATCCTCTGCCTCTACTCACTGCCAAGCTTTGACAAGTCTCTTAAAGGCTCCCTTTGATCATCAAATCCCAGATCATTAGTTTGATTTATTGTACATGTTTCCAAAACATGATGTCTCAAGCCAGAAGTGTTTATAATGACTTTTTGGTATTCATTCCATTGGGGAATTTTTATGTGCCACCCTTGTTTACCTTCCTGCATCTCCTATGCTTTAATTTCAGCCATTCTGGTATATCATTCTCATATATCAAGAAACAACATACTTCATTACACTGAGGTCTCAAGAGACCACAAGAAGTCTCTGGTGCAGTTCAGATGAGGTTGTTCAAGGCTTTGTCCAGTCAGGGTTCAAAAACCTCCAAGGATGGAGACAGCAGAGCTTCTCTGTGCAATCTGTTCTGCTCTTTGCCTGTCCTGTTTTCAAGCACTGTGCCTCTGAAAAAAGCCAAAAGCTGCTGCTTGCAGGATGCACAGAATGGTAACAAACCAGCAGTGGAAGAATTCAAGAGCAAAAGTAATCATGCATACAATTCCCAGATATTTAGCTATGAAAATACACGGGGAATCTGTTGAGGATGACTAGAGATGGAAACAGAATCTCTTTCAATGCCTGTTTTTCTTGCCCTTCCCAATGATTTGCATCTTTACAACAGATCACATTCTGAGGATGAACCAGCAGTCCCTAATTTCAAGTGGAATGAGAAGTCTGAGATGGGAGGGGGTCACACTCCAAGAGGTGGTAAGCGCATTAATGCAATAATATTTTTTTTTAACTGAAATATTTTTAAAGAAGTACGTTAATAACTTAATAATGACTTAATGTTGCTTGGTATATAAGCCTTAGAAGAATTCCAGTATTAATACATGTAGAAATTCTGAATCTGTTTTCTTGATGCTCTAAAAGTACACACTATAAGTTGTGTGTACTTTTACAAAGCAAAAGATTTTTTTCAAAGCATCTTTTTATATACATGTGTTTAAAATTTTTATATGCATATACTCAATATAGTAGTATAATGTGACATCTACATTTTGATCAACCTGTTTACTTCCTGTAAGTTTAACAGAAATGGTTTGGGTTTTGAAAACAAGGTTTGAACAAAATACCTGCTTGTTGCAAATTTCACATTAACTACAATTTTTCCTTTCTAATAAATATTCCCCAAAAATACTGCAGTCTTGAAAGATGCAAAACCGAGAATAAATGCAACTGGAAAACTGTTTTGACTTGTCTGCTAAGAATGTCAATAGTTATGTGGAAGCATATCACACTTAGAAATACTGGGAAATGCACGAGGCAGAGCTTGGACTACATGATCTGAAACAGCATAATTAATTTTTTAATTGGTGCTGATTGATGTATAGCTTGTGTAGAGCAGCATTAAGCAATCTCATTCTATTGCATCCCTAATACTGTATATTATATAAGATGTATAAACCTTTATTGAGAACATAAGCAGAAATGTGTGGTTGTTTTTGCATACCAGACAAAACAGTTTTGTGCATCACACGAAGATCTGTTTTTAAAAGAATATAGGCTTGCTTTCCCCAACCAAAAAAGAAATCTCTGTTCAGGTTCACAATTCCAGGGCCACCTACATTCAGAAGAGCACATAACCTCATGCCAAGTTCACAGACTTTAGGGAAACTTCAAAAAAAGGCTGGAAAGATATCCTGAACTGCAAACTTTATGGCTCAGACACTTCTCTTCAAACCCCCCTCCCTTTCTGTAGTGCATTCAGACTAAAGTTATCAAAGAAAGTTTCCTAATAGAGAGATTTTAACTGATGAATCATTTCCCAAAGGAAGCAAGAGGTCTGGTACAAAAGCTATTGGAAACAAGCCCTGGCAAAATCCTGGCACACACCATTTAGGGAAGAGTCCTGCCCTGCTCCCAAGGGATCAGTAGGTGTTCTGTGAAATAACTGTACTCTTTGGATAGACACAACACAATTTACTGGCTTTGGCCGAGGGAAAGAGACTTCTCCTTTGGACAGACAGGAGAATTTAACCCACACTGTGGCATTACGTCCAAAAGATGTAAAATTCTGTTAATGATTATAACAACGCCTTCTGACATTTTGGAGCTCCAAAGTCAGTGTTCCATCACAGTGAGCTGACAAGTCTTTTAATTTTTTCTGCAAATTCATAGATTCATACATCACATATACACGCATAAAACTCAGTTTGCCACGCAGCCAGAATTTACTGCAGCTGATGGGGACTTGTTATAGAATTCTACATCCTGAAAGAATCCTTTTAAACACCTTTGTTGAGCCAAATGATTTGTAAAGATGTGTCAGGGTTGGTGCTTTTAGCTACATTGTCTAGTGTAGATACTTTGATGCTTTGGCTTGTGCCAGAAGAGAAGATCCAACAAATTCCAACCCTCCTGGCTGGATAGAGCTTACCCTAAAACTAGGAGGGAAAACTTGTTATATCATTTTGATTTCTGCATAGTTAAGTTATCAACCACCCTCTCAGCTTTCTCTCTCTGAAAATGTGCATTGGATTAATTGTGGTAAACCTTGTTTAAAATGTTAATTCTGATTTTTTTTAAAGACAGGAAAGAGAAGAGGTCGGAGTCTAATTAATCCAAGTGACATCCAGCTTGTATGTGTCTTTTCAAAAGTAACTATCAGTTTTCCCCAAAAAGAGGAAGACAAGAGAAAGAACATTTAATCCTAATGACAATCCAAGGTTCAGCAATATTTTTCTGGATGGTGTTACCTAACAGAGATAGATGATGTTATTTTACCTTCTAATGGAAAACTGCAGCAAGATAAAAGGCAATTGAGAAAACAAAATTCTTTTCAGGAAGTGATGAATTTAACTCTCTCTAAAATACAGATAATTCCCCTAGTAAGTCCTTAAGAGGAATGATTATGTTTTCTGCTGCACAGACAACGGGAGGTAATCCTAGGAGATTATATTTTAGCAAATCATTAATTACATAGTTCAATATCTTAAACTATATGGTAAACACAGAAGATGAGCCAAACAACCCAAATCTGTCACTGCTTAGTTGCATTGGAAAGCCAACAGGTTTTTTTACCCCAGGATAGATTAGTGGGTTTTTGCAGCTGTTTATTGTGAAGCTGTGATATCTGAGATCAATAGCAAGGATGCATTCAGGAGGGTTTCAATAGACTTTCCCCTAATTCAAGGGCAGTAAATTGGATCAAATACACTTTTACAAGACAAGTGTAACACTTCAGCAACATAAAAAAAGGAATCATAGATTCATATGATTTGCTCCTGACCTGGAGTGACCCACAAGGACCATCCAGTCCAGCTCCTGGCCCTGCACAGACACCCCAACAATCCCACCCTGTCCCTCAGAGCATTGTCCAAACCCTCCTGGAGCTCTGGCAGCCTTGGGGCTGTGCCCACTGCCCTGGGGAGCCTGGGCAGTGCCAACCACCCTCTGGGGGAAGAACAATTTCCTAATATCCAGCCTAAACCTCTTCTGACCCAATGTAAATGTTGCTTTTATAGCTGAGGTCCTTATGCACTTGAAAGATATATTTTATTATCTACACTACTTCTAAATTTTTAGATAAATTATTATTTGCACTGGCTATATTCAAGATTATGGAAAATGACAGAGAGTTGAATATTGATTTATTTTTTAAATGCCATTTTCACTGTAGCTTTAAAGAACTCCAAATCACAAGGCATCCAGTAATTCTATTAAAAACTTTATTATGTCTCCTTATTCCATAGCTTTGAGCATAGATTTTCCTCTGAGAAAACTGTAGCTGCTTTTTAATAAGAATATATCAACCTATGGTGCAATATGTCAGTGCCTTTAGACCTGTTCGGGTTACTTTACTTTAGATAGGTCATCCTGAGGGTTTTTATAAGGAAATTTTAAAATATAAACTTACTAATCCAATAATATACCTGATAGAACATTTAGATCCAGTTTTAACTGGTTTTTAATTTATCTGGTGTTCTTTTTCAGGATTGTAGACAGAAATATTCATGTTAAAAATCTCCAGGGAATTACTGCCTTATTGTGAATAAGGAAAACCTCTAATCCTGGGTATGTGTCCATGCAAGAGGGAATAAATGGACAAATGGACAAATGGTTTCCTATCCCTTACTGTTAATTTTGTCCTCTCCCAGTGCAAGAGCTGAATCAGCCCTTTACTCTCCTGTTAGGTACCAAGTTTAAGTATTTGTTCCTGGAAACACCTAAAATTGAACCACAGCCCTTTAGGGTATTCCTTGTCACTCCTGTCTCTGACAGAGGGTTTTCTTTGCTTTGGAGTGGGTTCACAAAAAGACTCAGAGCTCAAGTATTAGCCCTACCTCTCTAATGATGGGATCTTTTTTAATGCTCTGCAGAAAAGTGATTTTCTAAGAACCAACTGGGCCCAGTTATAGGAATATAAGTGTTTTATGTTGTGTAGATGGTTTATTTTCAGCTTACCTTAGGCTGAATTTATCAGTTGTTGCTGATAAACGGAGAACTATGGTCCACATATTTTTTCTAGACCAAAATATGACAGTGCTGCTCATCACTGGCATCTTCTACTGATAATGCATAGATGTGATTTTAATAAATCTTGTCTTTTTGTGACCTTATTCCATACTCATCTCCAGCTTTCATGTTCCTTTTTTCCCAGATGAATGCCACCTTACAAAATACAGTGCATAACCACATGAAAATACACCTGCAAGAGCTAAAATTGCCCATAGCAAAAATAGAAATTAATTCTTTTCTATTGCAACTGATGTATTACAGGCTGAATATTACTTTTAAACATAGAAACTTTTAAAGTTATAAATTTGAAACAGCTTTCTCTATGCACTGTCCATTTAAAGTGCTTTTTTTTCTTCATCCAAAACAGTGAACAAAAGTAAATCAGGCAGTGTATTAAATGGCTGGAGAAGGGACTTAAAATCATCTGCTATGCAGTGCTGAAGAATTATAGGCAGAATTTGGCATATGGCTTACCTCTAATTCCCGTATGCATTATTTTGTTAACATATATATACAATTGTCAGCATAATTCATCATGAATTAGAAAAGTGAAGGAAACTCATCCAAAACTAAATGGGAAGAGTAGCAAGTCAGAAGGGAATCAATCTGGATTGCTGACAAACTGGGACAAGTAATGACTGTGACATGGTCACTAATGCAGGCTGAAATAAGGTGCTTGTCCTCTCTTTAGAGGAGAGGGGGGATTAATGATAAGATCTGGAGCCAGGACAGTCTGTGCATCGGTTAAGTGGCTCAAATGCAGCAGAAACTGATTAGAGAACTTCTTTTTCTATATTCTTAAAGGAGAAAAGGCCCCGAGGCAATCCAGTGAATCCTCAAAATAAGCCTGGCAACAGATGACTCTGCGCCTCACATTTGAGCCAGAGGGTCCATTCCTGGTGAATAACGGACCTGCTGGGTTCCTAGTCCAGTTCTTCCTGTTGTGTCCTCACTGAAATCCTGTTGAAAATCAGCCAGGTACTAAAACATGAAGAGTTTCTCTCTAACAGTCCCAGCTACACATTTTCCAGTGATCTTCTGCTCATCTGTATCTGGGGTCTGCTGTCGACCTGAGGTTGTTTCTTTTCACTGCCTGAAATTAAACCTGCCATGGTAACAACAGGAAGAGAAAAGAGAGCACTGAGGGTGATTTGGTGACGTGAGTTGAGCTATATCCAAGGCCACAGCAAAGATCTGTGTGTGGAGATCTGTTTGCTCTTCCCAAGGCAAATGTGCAGAGGTTCAGGTGAAGCCAGAGGTCGCATCTCAGGGTACAGACTATTTGCTCCAGGTGGGGTCAGAATTCACAGATTTTGCTATATTATATATATATATAATATAATATATAATTATATAATATATATAATATATTATATAATATATATAATTATTATATATATATATTATATTTAAGCCTATATAAACCTTCCACTGTCCCAGCCTATATAAACCTTCCACTGTCCCAGGTTGCTCCAAGCCCCATCCAGCCCGGCCTTGAACACTTCCAGGAATGTGGCATCCACAGCTTCTCTGGGAAGAATTGCTTCTCAGACCCAATTTTTGTGTGGGTCTGGCTATTACAAAAACAAACATAAATAAACATACAGAACCATCAATATATCACTATCTTTCTAATCACAAAACTTCATTTTGGCTGCTTCTGACTGCTATTATTATAAACTATTCGGATCTCAAAGGCATCAATTAATTGTGAAGAACCAGAAATCAAAAATGCTTATTTTTAAACTCTGGATTTTTGCAAGCTCTCGTCTTCTGTATGAACTTTAGAGTTCGGTTTTCCAAAAAGGAAATAACTGAAGAATAACTGAAACATAAGGGCTTTCCAAGAATTCTCACTCATATTTAGACACACTGTAAATTAAAATTCACCCATGGCTTATTGGAATTATACAACGCTGCAGCTAATTTAGGCATCTAATGTCTTATTCCTTGTGATTTATAAGAAGGTCAGATTGGTCTGTTTGTGTTGCATATCTAATGTCTTGAGGTTTCTCTGGTACTTTTTTTTTTTGTTTCTTGTACTGCATTATCACTATCAATCTGGAGGATCAAAGAAATCAAAAACATATTCTGCCTTTCTGTGTTTTGCTTATGCTTTGCCTTCATCAACCTGTTCTGTGCTGTAGAGAAGATCTCTACAGCTCAAAAGTTGGCATATTTAAACTATTTTTGCCCTCTACATATATAACAACAGCAGACCTGTCCTCCTTTAATCCTTATCCCCAAACTCTCTGTTGGCTGGTCATCCATCCCCAGGCAGAGCTCCAGGCATTCCAGCTGCTCTCTCACAATAAAGGGCAAGTCCCATTCCCCCTCTTTCCATCCTGGGATTCCTAAAGAACCTGTATCCCTTCCTTGTAACACTCTAATCATGAGATCCATCCCACCACGTCTCCATGATCCCAACGAGACTGCAGCCCTACAATTGCACAGGGTGAGAAAACAGGTAGAGTACTGCACCTGGTTTTGTTTCTGAATGTCTGTTTAACCTCCAATCAGACATATTAAATCATTCTAATTTCTTATTTCAGCACAAATCATCTCAGTGCAGTCACTGAGACATATCACACACCTTTTCATTTAATCTCCTTCTGCCATCTCCTTTTAGTATTTTTTTTTCTGTTAGATTCATGCCTGTGACTGTGACATTTTACAGATCTTCACTGACTTATTAACCCTTAAATGTGCCACTGGGATGGGCCAAGTAGACCCTAATTATAACAAAAGGTGTATATATATTCCAATTTCTTGAAATATCCTAAAATTGTGTCAGGAGAGGTTTAGGCTGGATCTCAGGAAAAGGTTCTTCCCCCAGAGGGTGGTGGGCACTGCCCAGGCTCCCCAGGGCAGTGGGCACAGCCCCAAGGCTGTCAGAGCTCCAGGAGGGTTTGGACAACGCTCTGAGGGACAGGGTGGGATTGTTGGGGTGTCTGTGCAGGGCCAGGCATTGGCCTCAATGGTCCTTGTGGGTCCCTTCCAACTCAGAATACTCTATGATTCTATGAGAACTATTTATTGACTGATTGGTTGGTCATTTGAGCTATTAATCTACTTAACAATATTTCCTGCACAACAGGTAAGTACTGTTTTTATTTATCTCTTCTCTCTCATTCAGTCTCTTTTGCTGTCTGCTTCAATAATCATAATCTGGAAGGAGAATTAAATTAAAGCCATATTCTTGGCCAATACTGAGTAGGAAAACAAACTCTCATGGAAGTTATTTTTCCTTACTCTAACACTGCTTATTTGTCATAAGAATCATATAATCACTGAATACTTTATGTTGGAAAGGACCTTCAAAGTCCATCTGCTTCTAATCTCCCTGCCCTGGACAGGAGCACCTTCCACTATCCCAGGTTGCTCCAAGACACTTCCAGGGATGGGACAGCCCCAGCTTCTCTGGGTAACCCCTGTCAGGGCCTCACCACCTTCATCATAAAAAATATCTTCCTTATATCCAAACTAAACTTAGCCTCTTTCAGTTTAAAACTTGTCCTGTCTCTACAGACCTTGGTATAAAGTCCCTCTGCATCTTTCTTAGAAGGCTCCCTCATATATCAAAAAGGCCACAACAAGGTCTCCCAGGAGCTTTCTGTTCTCCAGGATAACCACCTCAACTTATTCATCCTTTCTTTATGGGAGGGCATTTCCAGCCCTTGGATCATGTTCATGACCCTCCTCTAGTCCTGTCCTAACAGGTCCAAATCTTTCTTGTACCAGAGACCCCAGGACTGGAGGCAACTCTCTCCTCCATCCCTGCTGCCCACCCTGTGGGCTCAACCCAGGGCAGGGTGGGGTTCTGGGCTGGGAGAGCACATGGCCAGGGCGTGTCCAGTTTTTCATCCACCAACTCCTCCTCCTTAAGGCAATGGCTTAATTAATTCATTTAGTAAAGAACAAAATCATGACAAAAACTGGAGCCTTTCATCATCAGATGATGTATTTCCCGGGTGTTGCATTGTTGGAGAAGCTGTCAAGTTGCTAAGTTAGGACAAAGCAGCTGTAGTTACCTCTCCTCAGAATTTTGGTGCCTCAGTGACGTGGCCATCGATATTCCAACATCAACCTGGCCGGTGCAGTGCATCCCTTGGACAAATCTGCACTCAGTCCATACCCCAAGAATTAATGTCAGCTCTAACAGGAGGCCAAATCAAACATGGACAGCTTCCAGGAAAGCTATTTCCTGTTTCTATACAGTGGACATTATTTACAGCTCCAACATGTAATACACAATTAGAGCAGTAAATCTATTTATTCGCTGAAAGAAAAATGAGTGCCAAACAAACAGGAAAACTTATGGGCAAGTATTATACAAGCCTTACTTTTGCTTGGAACGCTGTTAGATATTAACAAACAGTTCTAACAAACTGAAAAATGTCCAGAGGATTAAGTGCTGAATCTACATAAAAGCCAATAGATTTTCAGCCAGGTTGAGTTCCCTTCTGTTTTCATTGAGTAGTGGGGTAAGGTTGCCTTTAGTTAACACCACATATGGGTTCTAGGTGTGATTGTTTCCTTTCTTTCTCTTACAACAGTTTGCAACTTTGGTCATTCTTATCTCAGAGAAAAAAAAAATCATGGAATAGCTGAGGTTGGAAGGGACCTCTTTGGAGATCACCTTCAATTAAGCAGTTTGCTCATGGCCTTGGCCTGAAATAAAATTAAAGGAAATTTGAACTAAAAAAAATTATAGGAATTGTTCTCTCCTCTTCCCCTATCCCCCCTCTCCTTTTGGGAGGAGATTCTGAACAGAAGAGATGGTAAATACTGTGAGGACTACATATATTTCACTACATGTTATTTCTAGATTCTCCCATTTCACTTCAACAGCAGGGAAAAAATCCATCCTACCCAAGGCTGCTAAAGAGCTTCTCTGCAGAGTTCAATTTCCTTTGCTGTTTTAGTTTCGTTGGAACTGAATAAACAAATCAAGTTTATTAAGCAGAATTGCTAACATAGCTGAACTTTGTCCTGTCTCTGAGTAAGACTGAAAAGGGTACAAAGGGCTATTTCAAACCCATCTGTCTGCAGGTTTCCCAGTGCAGTTTTCAGGCCAGCTGAGAAAATAAAAATGCACTGCTGATGCTGGGGAATTATTCTCCCCAAAATAGAGCAACGTGTTCATTTACTCTTGACTGAAACAGAGACATTTGGTAAAATAATTCAGGAGCAGATCAGTGTTGTCCACAGAGGAAAGGCCCTTGAGTTCAGGGAACCAAGTGTTTCAGATTTTTTCTTGGTGCCTGAGAAAGGGTAATAACACCTTTGTTATCAAATACACTGTTCTTAGCAGTGTCCAGCTTTATACTATGTGGTAATTACTTCAGAGAAAAATTATGAGGCAATAAAAAAGAAATATTTCAATATCTGTCATCTCTTACCTTTCCTAACCCCCTCTTCCCTTTGAATTACCATCATATCTTAGAACACCACCAAAAGAATGAAAATTCCTGGAGATTAAGTGTAATAAAGTTGATTTTGCACCAAATAACACACAGTCCATTCCTTTCAAACCTTTTTAATTCTTTTTGCTCCAAACATTCCTGACTGTTCCTGCTTAATTTTAACTGTGATAATCAGAGATTCCATAATGATTTTTTTTACGCTTTAGAGCGACAATCCTTTCAAAGAAAATCTACCTGTTAAACACTAAGGTTTCTTTTTATCAAATTATGAAAAAAACTCACCAGAAAAAAAAAAAAAATCTCCCTAAACCCACCAAGCCATCCTTGGGAGAAATTCATAAGTTGAAATAAACCTTTGTATGAATTGGTCTTCATTTGAAATGAAATAAACCCAAACTCCCTCTGATCCAGTTGTTTGGACAGCTTTAGAGTTTCAGTTTAGCAAAAAAAAAAAAAAAGAAAAATACTCAAGAGGAAAGCAAACTACGTGTTTTGATGATGAATCTCCACAAATGTTTGTTATTTATAATTTTCATGATTTCCAAAGTTCAGAAGTTGCAATCAGCGTGTGTGACACAAAACCTATTAATTAGCCATTAACTTCTAGTGTGGGGATAATGTACTTCTCCTTTGTTAACTTCTGAAGAAAATTAAAATGCAGCTGGGTAATAAACAACAGATACCCAAGGCTACAGCTTTATATTTCCTCAGTCACAAAAATGAGGCATTCTTTAAAATTTGCAGCAACTATACTGTGTTCCAAGGGGATTTCAGCAAAAGCACCTCGTGACTGGAGATGTGCTACAGGTAATTTAAGCTGTCATTGTCCATCCAAATATGCCAAGTGTAGTTAAAGAGTGCAATTCTAAATTCAACAGAACAACACAAATAAAAAAAAGTAAATTTTAAGTCTGATTTTATAGACGTCCAAAAAACCCGATATACTAAACTTGGCTGGAAGAAAATCACATTTGAGAGGTAAGGAATGGATCAGGGAGAGATCTCAAGAAATCACCACGCTGCCTGCTTGTCCCAAAATAGGATTTGTATATAAAATACAGTCAATAAATATTTGTCCCAATTTAATACAAAAGGAAGGACAGAGAATCTAACATCAAAAATTTTTCAAGCAGTAAAAAGGTCTAATCAATAAAGTCTGCCACCCTCCTGTAGCATGTCATTTTTCATCTATTTAATAATTCATTGCTCTAATATATCAAAAACAAAGAAGAAAAAAAATCTTAAAGCAATGAGCCTAATGACAAAACCACTAAAATATTAAAATCCCCCCAAGTTTCCTGAGATTTTGAGCACTGTCTTATCAAAGGGTGAACAGAATGCTACTTTCAAAAAATCTTGTGTAATCATTGACATTATTTCCCTAAATATTTGATTTTATGGATCTAAAGCCATGGGCTTACCTAAACTTTGATATTTTCTGTGTCCCATCACCCACCCCTCTCCACAGCACTGCACTGACTCTTGTATCTTGATCCAAATATTGATTTGGATCACTGGTAGAGAGGGTGACTCCTTTCCATTGAGCCTGCTGCCCTAGTGCCTCCTCAAATCTTACTTAGATACAGGCACTGACCTGCAGATTCATGTGCAATCAGAATTTTTATGATCATGGGTGTTCATTCATATATAATAACTAAATTGTAAAATGTCGTGGATGTTCATTCTTCCTTTTCCTCCTCCCTCCCTCCCTGTCTTGTTTTGCCCTCCTTCCCCCTTGCTCCTGAGAGTCTCATTTTAATGAAATAAAAAGCAATTAATTTTCAGAAAATAGTGATATGAGAAACTGTATCTCCTATCAGGTATTTATAGCAGAAAGCACATGCAAGTGATTGACTTGCAGGGAAAGGATGGCTTTGTAAATTAACACTACACATGCAACATTTTTAATCTCTTCTGTTTGCCTGCCACAGAGCAAGCAGAATTACAAGATTATGTTGCAGTAAATTTCCTTTCAATTATGAAAGAGTGAAGCTCAATTTCATCTGCAATATTCAAATCTATCACTTGGATCCATAACAAAGAGGGTAATAGAACTCTTAAGCTTATGTGTCATTATTCAATCAGTAGAAAGATACGGGCTCAGTATATTCAGAACTCAATTCTCCAGTCATTTCACTCCTCTGGAGCATCAGCTTCTTACACATCCCAACGAATTCCTGCCTGCTGCAGGGCAGGGAAGCATGCAAGAAAAATCAAGAGGTTCCAAGCAAACAAATAGTGAAATTTCTATCTAATTCCACACGGCACAGGTTTGGTGCAGCTGAGAAGAACTGGAACAACCACCTGTCCTGGGCAAGCTGCCCTAAGTGGGCTCCTTGAGAAGAGGGGGTGGCAGCATCATCTGAAAGCACTGTCACTGGTCACCCTGCTTTGGTTTCTTTTGCTTGGTTTTGTTGTGCCTGGTGTGTTTGGTTGTTGGGGGTTTTTGAGGCAGAAGAATGGTTGGTTCCATTGTAATCTCCATTATTCAAGTAAACACCCTGTAAACCTTCAAGGTTGCACACGTGAACAGTGATGGCCCAGAGTTTGCTTCCATTAGTGTTTCCAAAGGTGTATCATTAACTGGGTATTAAATGTGTTAAAATTTACAGCCTACAGTATTCGAGTACAAGCAGAAATCAATTATTGTTTCCTATTAAAGTAGGAGTTATGGACTATTAAGCAATGTCTGAAATGGACCGAGGTTATTACTGGAAAAAATTAATGGAAAACATTCTAACTCGATATGCTCATGAGCTCTCATAGAAAGACCCTTAATAGTCAGTATTTCAAAATGATGTAGCATCACTAATCAATACAGAGGGAAGAGTGACCAGCAGGTTATATCAGACCTCTGTGTAATGAAAACTAATGAAGTTTATGGAGAGGTGACACATGTTCACATGCTTGCAGACAAGCTAAAATAAATGAATTTGCTGCACAATAATGTACAATTAACTAGCAAATCCCAGTCTACACAAAGCTTTCATTGCACAGCTCAGCTGCTTCTGTCCAATGCTCTTCAGATGGGTCTCCAGTGCTCTCTAACCACTGTCAGAGCTTTCCCAGAAAAAGCAGAATTTAGAAATCAAAAGCACATTTTCACATATCAAGACAATTCAGATGAAAGCTATTTTGAATTAAACCTTCAGTCACAATTTTGAGACTAGGTAATAAAATATTGCTAATATTCAAATATAGTAAATATGCTACACTTACCTTATCTACTAAATAGGATTTTTTAAAAAATAAAATTTGGTTTGTTCATATAAATATCCCAATGCTGTAATTATTCTTTCAGTTTTAATGCAAATCCCACTTAAAACAATTGAAAATTTCCCAATGTCTTTGATGCAACAGGATCAGGCTTTTCTGCTTTTAAATTTAGTTTTGCCTGGGACAGAACATCGATATCTACTAAATGCTGGGAAAATGAATAACTTCTGCTTAATTTTAATATATAAAGCCTTTATCTAAGTAAAATAGTGCATAATACATTTCACATACAGGTAACTGCAGGGAGATAAGGAAAAGATGAGATTTTCTTGCAAAACATCAACTTGAATTGTGTTCAAAGATCTGTCTGTATTAGATGTGTTGTTAAAAGATTTTACTATAGTCACTGGTTGAACAGTCCTCTTCCATGCCTTTCATCAATCAAAGCAAGATGCAATTCAGAAAAATGCATCACCTTTGAGTTCAGAAGGTAGCAAAAACATCATGTTAATTTAGAGAGCAAGGCAGAAGGAATTAGAAAAAAAGGAATAACATTAATAAGGACGAGGTAGTCCCCTTTTAACCTGTGAACTGCAGTGCAGTTCAGGCAGAAGGTAACCTGGGAAAGACTTGCCTTAAGCTATCTGAAAAGTCTTTGTCCTAAAGTTCCAGTTTTTAATTCAGAGGAGGATTTAATGAAGGAGCAGAATTCCTATCCCCAGCCCCCCACCACAACAGGGTGGCTTCATGGGCTCTGGGTGCACTGGCACTCATCCTTTCTCACCCCTTTTGTCCCCTCTTTCTAAGATCTTCTATCCCAAGGCACTGCAAGGGACTGTCCCATTACAAATGTGCACTGCAAAGCCACTGTGAGCTGATTTCCTCAATTTGGCCAGGTCTGTAATATATTAAAATTAGATACTCATATAATTATACAGTTATACACTTGTATAAGTACATAATTATAGTGTAATTGTCCACTGCTTTAAGAGTTCTCCACACTCAAGAGAAAAAATAGTTAGGCAACTAGATTTTCAGAGCAATTTAAAGAAATTAGTTGTCAGCTCCTTCAAATTAAATAAATGGTGCCTGACAGGAGACCTGTGGGATTCTTCAGCCACACATTCCACACACATACTTACATGGAGCCCTTACAACAACGCTGGTCAAGCACCTAAAAATTACTTTCCTCTTTTAAATGCAAAGATTATGAGAGGACAAGGAAACACCTAGGGAGATAAACTGCAAATGTTTCTTTCAAAGCTTTTCTTTTGGAAATATATAAAATATCAAGACATTTTAGAAATCAGGGTGGAATCCCCATGTTTTTAGATGCTAGTTATTCAACAGAACAAGGCCCTGAGCAACATGAGCTAATGTCACAGTCAGACTTGCTTTGAGCAGGGCATTGGACTAGTAGACCTACCAGAATAAATTAACCTGTGGTTTTATGATTCTGCATTTAAAGAGTGTAATTTTGTGACAGACAGCATCAGCTTCCTTGGTGTGCCTTTTGTAGTCCTTAAGGGAAAGCTCTGTGAGTTTAAGGGCATTTTGTTTTTCTGGAGAAGCCCATATGTAGGAGAATTGTGACCCATCTCTAGTTGTGGCTGTTGAAAGCACATCATGGGGGGCTGCCCCATGTCTTCTTCAGACAGCAAGCTTAGAGAGTTCCTGAGGAAGGCAAGGAGAGTGATAGTTGTTCCATGAAACAAATTTAAGCTGACTTAGGCACTCAAGGCAAATTTTAAAGAAAATAGTGAAAACCTGACTTGCTTTCTCTACCTTCCCACTGCTTTGATTTTTAATTTTATTAAAAATATCTTGGTATTTGGCACTCTTTGTCATGCTGGGAAATTACATGGAGGTGTGTGTCTGAACAAAAGGAAATGTGGAAAGTGACTTCAATATTTAATACTATGTTTGGTCTTTGTGACTGGAGTGGTTTTGTTCCCTCAGGGTTTTGTCTGTGTCAGTCACACACATAGAACAGCTGTGACTGCATTTGCTCTGTGAAGAGAATTATTGTTACATCAGGAAACGTGGAATCACAGAATTGGAAAGGCCATTAAAGCTCATCTCATTCCACCCCTTCCACTATCCCAGGTTGCTCCAAGCCCTGTCCAACCTGGCCTTGGACATTTCCAGGGATCCAGGGACAGCCACAACCTCTACAGTAGCAGGGGATGATTTTGCAGTTATTCTCCTGTTACTCAAAAAAGCAACCAGGAGGGATTCAGGTGACAATCACTTAATTTCTACTGGACAGCAATTGAGGCAGGGGGGTGAATTTGTGCCAGTTTCTATCAGCTGAGTTTATTTCTTAGTAGAAGAGTAAGATGCAGAGTGCAAGAATATTGTTGTGAATAAAGAGATGAAACATAGATTACACAGAAAAGATATAAATTGCATACTGATACAGAAGAATCAACTCCTGTCCTCATCTGATCTCATTTAATCTCAAGTTAATAACTGAATGCTATATTATATCTTAAGATTCCTTTGCATAATACTTCAAGTTTTCTAACCTGAATATGCTGTTGTTGGGAAAAAAGCTCCAAAGGAAATGCAGTTTAACAAGTGCATATGCAAAATGCTACACTACAGGCAGACTATAACAGAAATATTGAAAGGGGGATGACTGAAAGATCTGCAAAGAAGGACCTGGGGTTTAGAGAGTCTTACAAACGTGTACATTAATACATTTCTGCAGTAAACAGAATCAAATGTGCATTATGTGCTAAGGAATATCACAAGTTAAATATATAAAACAAGCCTTTCATGCTATTCAGCCCCATTGCACTGAGGATCAAACATCTTCTCTGGGGCTGGCAGTGAATTTCCAGAGCAATACAGTTCAATCTGTCTTTTAAGCTGTCCAAGGCTTTCACTGTCCAAGTGTTTTGAGGAGCTGTAATGGTGTGCTCTAATCTTGATAACCTGCTAATTAAGTGTCATCAGCCTCTGCGATCCAAATGTATCTCATCCTTGCTGGAAGGAACCAGTGTTTTCACACATCTAAACTCTCCTTCGACCTGCCTTCATGCCAGACTTAATATTTCTCCTGCAAATCTCAGCAGAGAATCTGGGCAGGCACATGTAGAATTGCCTTGCATCAATTTGGTGTGGATTTACCATACCTACAAGTTGATTTATTGTGCAAAGAGGCACATGGAGGCAAAGAAGCATGAAAAATAAAGAGGGAACGTTTTACAGGCCATTAAAAGGGTGTATTTACACAGATGAGTGAAGGCTGTTGCATGTTCCTCCTGACTTAAGATTCTTCTCATATGATAGAAGACTTCCAATCTTTAAGAGGGAATAATTTGAATTTTGCTGAACATTTACCTTGATTTTAAGCTCTTGAAATGAATACATTTGCTGGGGTTTTGTAACAATTACTAGAAGTCATAGGTGGGAATGCACAACACTGACTCCTTGTTTTTATGAGAAATATGTCTAACAAAGGATGCACTCAGGTCCAATCCATGGATGCACATTCATACAGCTTTTCTAGGTTTCCAATTTCTGCTCAGTCTGTTTAAAGACCACAAAGATAGGACACAAATTCTTCTTTCATGTTTAAAATCAGATTCTGGAATATCCTGTGTTGTTCCACCTGTTTCCCTCATAGGGACACATCTGTGTCTGTCTGTGTACATCAATCTGAAAGGGACTCTGTCTCTTACAGTTCTAGTAGATTTTGTTAAAAAAAAAAGAAAAAAAAAGCAACAAAAAGATTTCTATTTGCACAGATATTTTTTCTTTTATGTGCTTTAACAAAATCATTTTCACTGAAGATGAAGGTTGTTTCAGCTTCTCTAAAATCCTCATTAAACATGTCAGAACTGAATTAGCAATTCATCTCTTCTTCATCCATCTGCACCCTCTTTAGCACTTGACTGTATTAACAAGAATACAATACTGGAAAATTGTAAAAAGGGAGTAATATTTTCATGTTGTAAATAGTCACCCTGAAGTTAATACTTCCTTTGCTGTCAGAGAGGGTTCACACATATCTATAGCTTATTATTCTTTAAAATGAAGCAAACCAAGGTACTTCTTCAGTAACACATAAGGTTGCCCTTGTGGGAAGAGTTAATCCTCATGACCCACACCAAAAAAGATAACATATTGAATCCCAAACACCTCCTAGGAAAGATGAACAAAGCATTCTGACAACTCAAGGGCAGATTTTTCATGGACCTTGGAATGGAGGCCGTGGAGTGACAGGATAAAGAGGAGTGGTTTGAAGCTGCAGGAGAGCAGGTTTAGATTAGGTGTTAAGAAGGAATTCCTGGCTGGGAGGGTGGGGAGGCCCTGGCACAGGTTGCCCAGAGAAGCTGTGGCTGCCCCTGGATCCCTGGAAGTGTCCCAGGCCAGGTTGGAGCACCCTGGGCTGGTGGAAGGTGTCCCTGCCCATGGCAGGGGTGGCACTGGATGGGCTTTAAGGTTCCTTCCAACCCAAAGTGTCCTGTGAATCTATGACTCCATGAATCACAAGTGTAAAAACACTGTTTGGGACTGGATTGGGAAAAGAAAGACTGCCTGAATCCTACTTGTGTCATGTAAGGATAGAGGATCTCTGAGATTTACCTCAGAGATAAGCATTTCTCCAGCCCAAGGTTCTCAGTTTAAGGCCCAACACAACCAAAAATATATTATTTACAGCATAAAATCCCTTGAAATTGACTTTCATGAAGTTGATTATCTCCGCTGAATTTTAAATTATCCTTAAAAATTGCCTGCCTAATTTATCCTTTTCATCTTTGGATTCCCAGGTTGGAGAGAAACTCTGCATCTCTCCATGAGTCTGAAGAAAAAGAAAAAAAAGTTAAAAAAATTTCGACTATATTTTTAGATATCTTTGGAATTTTTTTTCATCTTAATTAGTTAACGAAAATCTGTATACATAAGTTCTTGTTCTGCAGGAAACAGATTTTTGGGAAAAAAAAAATACTGTGGTGTGTCTCTGAGAAGGAGGGATTTCCTTTTCATATTTTTTTGTTAAACCAGAATAAATCACCAAAATGGACACCTGCAGCTTAAGATGAAATATTAATTAAACACAGTAATAAATACAATATCTCAATCATTCTCAGTGGCCCTAATTAGAAATAAACCTCAACAATCTTCTAACATCACTTCTTATGCTTCACTAATGTGTTTCATTTGTAAAACAGTCTATTTTCAAAAAAAATCAACTGAAGCAATTAACTGGTCTCTATTTACCCACTTCTGAAGCAAAAAAAAAATATATACCCAACACAGAATATGTAACATTTTATTTATTCATTTTAAATTAACATAGAAGACACAGTCCTGGTAAACACAGAATTCATGGGAAAATAAGGAAACAAAGGGCAAATCTGATGACTGGTCACTGTGGAAAAGTGAACTCAGATTATTTTTGTGCCTCCTTTACTGTTCCTCTGATTCTGCAGGTAAATTACAGCCATCACCATCCTGCAGTAGTTTAGAACAGGCAGAGCTGATCCCAGAAAAAGAGTGGTCCTAAAATGTCTCTTCTTGCCCTTGACCTGTCCTCTCATGCTCCCTGCTCTGAAAAAAAAGGGGCTAAAGGCAGCTGGTAGTAACCTGTTAGTCCTGTTTCTACCCAAGACTCCAAGGAGTTCTAAATTAATGTCTCCTTGTGTTTGATCCAAGGACTCAAAGGATGGAAAACTGAGAAATGAATGATGACGAAACAAGTGGAGCTACACTGAGTCATCTTACAAGGTGTATTTTTAATGGGACTCCTGGAAGTGGTACAACAGTTTGAAGTGATAAAAAACATTACAAGTCCTAGTCATTAAATAACTGAGTTGAAATATATGTCCTGACAGAAGGAATGTGTCCACTTCTGGCCTGTGGAAGAGTCCCATCGAGCTCACTTTCTGCACCTGGAGAAAAGAAAGTGGCTCTTGAGCAGTAAGTGTACCCTGAGCAGCCCAAATCCCTCCCCTTTGTGCCATCCCCCAGAAAGCCACTCAAACCTGCACCAAGCAGAGTGGTGGAGGATGGCTGCAAACGCATTTCTACGAGGAGGGGAGTCACAAAACCTTTTTAAAAGCATTTCATCCTGCGTGGCCTAAAAAGAGAACATCCCCGCAGCCTATTTACAAATATTATTGCATCCCCCCTGTTCACTTCTAGTGCTTTGAAGACTTTATTTTCAACTAGAAATACCCCTCCTTTAAACAAACTGTGGATTTCTGGAATATTTTTTGGAATGTTTTTCTGCAATGGGCAGTAGTTGGGTGGTAAATCTGCAAACCAACTGCAGGGAATTTGGGTATCTGCTTGTCATCGCTGCTTCACACTGAAGGATAAAATCAGAGACAGGAGTGATGGCATATAAAAGCATAAATGCCAAGAAATAAAGTAAATGATCCCTCACCAAGCTTTCTGGAATGCTATCAGGAAGAAATTGGTGACCATGCCAGCACAGAGGCAGGTCTGATATGGAAGTTACAGAATGGCACAAGAAAAAACTGCCCTGGTTAAGTATTTTAACTCAAATCAGTATCACACTTGTTTATTGATTTTTTTTTTGAACAACACCTAATGAAACAGCAATCCCAGAGCTCTACATTTATGATCAATATCAGCAATATGACATCTAAATGGCATTACTACACACTCAACAGCTGTTAATAAAACCCTATAAATTTCTAAAGGCTCTTTTATTATATCTTTCTCCCAAAAGCTCGGAGTGTGCCCTCGCAGGCTCTGTCACTCAGGCACTCACACAGACCCACCCCCTCACCATGTGTGCTGCCATCACACATCCCCTCTCCTGGCTGGGAGCCTTGCCCTCCCCTTCCCCAGATTTCACAGAATACTCTGAGTTGGAAGGGACACACAAGTGTCAAGTGAATGGCCCCTACAGGGATCAAACCCACAACTATGGTGTTATCAGCACCACGCTCCAACCAACTGAGCTGATCTCAGGATCTTTGTTATTGTTAATTTGCTCTTGATCATAATCATCAGTGTTTGGGCAAGCAGCCTCTCAGAGGAGAGAGTTTTGAGTACTGCATTCACACACACTGTTGGTAGTCCCACTCCTGGGTTATCCAGGTCACATTCCCAAGAAGAGGTGCACTGGGTGTACGTGGCAAGGTTTTGGTAGCAGTGGGGCTCTTAGGGGTGGTTTCTGTGAGAAGGTGCCAGAAGCTTCCCCCATGCCCAACAAAGCCAGTTCCAAGCAGTTCTAAGATGAACTCACTGCGGGGTAGGGCTGAATAAAAGCAGTGACTGAGGCTTCCCTGCCCTTGGCAGACCCTTCCCAGCTGCCCTCTGGAGAGGAGCCCACGCTGGAGCAAGTTTTCTGGCAGGACTTGTGACCCCCCCCCTGGAGCAGCCAGTCCCTGAAGGACTGCAGCCCATGGAAGGGACACACACCAGAGTGGTTTGGGAACTGCAGCCCATGGAAGGGACACACACCAGAGTGGTTTGGGAACTGCAGCCCATGGAAGGGACACACACCAGAGTGGTTTGGGAACTGCAGCCCATGGAAGGGACACACACCAGAGTGGTTTGGGAACTGCAGCCCATGGGAGGGACACACACCAGAATGGTTTGTGAACTGCAGCCCATGGGAAGGATTCAGGTTGGAGAAGCTGGTGGAAGACTGTCTCCCATGGGTGGGACCCGATGCTGGAGCATGGAAAGAACATGAAGAGGAAGGAGCAGCAGAGACAGCATGTGATGATGAACTGGGCTCAACCCCTGTTCCCTGTTCCCTGTGCTGCTCAGGGGTTGGAGGTATGCAAGGTGGGAGTGAAGGTGAACTCAGGAAGAAGGGAAGGGTTAGGAGGAAGTTGGTTTTAGCTTTGTTCTTATTTCTCATTATCTTACTCCTTTGTTAATTGGAAATAAATTGATTTCCTAGAGCTGAGTCTGTCTTGTCCATGGTGGTGACAGGACCTTGTCTTGTCCTTATCTCACCCACCAGCCTTTAACCACAGTTCCTCTCCCCTGTCAAGTTGAGAAAGGCAGAATGATAAAGCAGTTTGGTGGGCACCAGAAACCCATCCAAGGTCAGCCCAACTCAGGAGGCCATGCAGATTACCAAAACCTGGAAAATAAAGAGACATGAGGAAACAGTAGGGATTTTATCAGTGACTTTTTTAACTTTACAGAAGTGGATAACAACATCCTTTAAGAATGTTATTCACCTGAACGAAAAGAGTTTGGAGTTCTTGCTCTGGCAGAGCTCCATCAACTTCACCTTACACAAGGAGTACATCTTGTTACTTCTGACACTTTCTTACAGCCTTAAAGTCAGATATGATGTTCCAGGTGGGTTGCACAACCATGGTGTAACCTGACTTTATTTCTGCCTTATATCATGATGTGACTTTAACATATGCAGCACAGAAACCGTATTGGCCCTTTTTCTTTCCTCTGGCATTCTGCCTTACTGATGCAGGTTTAATTTGTTGCCTTTTATGAGTTCTACTTTTCTTTCATGTCTCCCACATCAACACTGAATCTCTGAAATTTTGAAATAATTCTTCCTTAGGTGTATTAACTTGACATTTTCCAAGGTCAGTCTCATTGTGTTACTCTCTCCTGGCTCCTGGTATTGCTGCATCCCTTTGCATTCCATTTCCTTGCCTTTAGTTCTGCTTTGCATGTGAGTGAGTGATCAAGGACCACAGTGTTCACTCACCAGAGAGATGGAACAGTTAACAGGTACAGGTGGCATCTTCATCTTCATCAAGCTTCTTCACAGCCTTCTCAAAAATCTCATCTGAAATTATCCTACCAGTAATACTGCTGGGACTTAAAAACAGCTAGCTCAATGTAGTCCCTTATCAACACTTCTGATTTTTCTTATGGTGTATAGTTGATTTATAAAAAGTTTTAATGTGTTCAGCAAAACATATGTCTGCTTTCCAGTTAACAAATCAGTTAATTTGCTAGTGAAAAAACAAGTTCTTCCAGGTAGGCCTCTTGTACCTATGCCAAACTCTTAAATCAATCCTGTCTTCTGACAGAGGCAAAGTAAAATTGACATAATTTCTCACCGTTTATGGTACTGAAAGGCTAATTTTTTGGTAGGGAAATGTTCACTGAGGGAAAGGGCATATGACTATTATCTGTGAGTTGAACCAACAATACCAAGATGTCTGTCTTTTGAAAATGAAAAGGCACCCAAAGAAAAGGAACTTCTCTCACTGGGTGATTACTGTAGAGTACACAGGCAAACTTTTTATCTGCCAGTAAGACCAGGATTTTGTGGCTGTGCTCTGAGGAGGGACTGCAGCAAGATCAGAGATGAGATGGCAGGAGGTGGAGGAATTATCATGAATAAAACAGAACCAGCAGCAATAGGGAAGCTGAACAGCTGTGCCTAGGTACTCGATGTTGTTATTCTCTCACTGCAAGATTAATTCCACGGGCAACTCACTGAAATTATTTCAGCTGGCTGGCTGGATTTTCCCCTGGACTTGTCTGATAACTGATTTTCCTTGCTAGAGATGTATTCTGAGTTTACCATTATAAATTTAGGATAATGACTGAGTACAGACTTTACAAAAATCAGCAACAGTTGCTCAGGAGAAAAAAATAAAGTTTTTTTTTTGGAGGGGCTGGAAGTACTGTAGTAGAATCTAATCTTTCAAATTTGTCTGTCAATTTTCAATATGTCTGTCCTGTGCATTTTTCTTCTTTCCTGTACTTTCCATTCCCTCTTCTTAGATGCCTTCACAGAAGATTATGAAAGACCTCTGTTGGATTAATTCTGTTTCTCATCTAAATTTCTTACATAAAAATAACCTCTCTGAAGGAGATCCTTGTAGTCTTTCCATTTGTGTTAATAGGTACATTCACAGAACTACAGGACATGTTGAGCTGGAAGGGACCCACCAGGATCATCCAGTCCAACCCTCAGCCCTGCACAGACCCATCCCCAGGAGTCACCCCCTGTGCCCCAGAGGATCATCCAAACCCTCCTGGAGCTCTGGCAGCCTTGGGGCTGTGCCCACTGCCCTGGGGAGCCTGGGCAGTGCCCAACCAGCCTCTGGGGGAAGAACCTTTTGCTGAGATCCAACCTGACCCTGCCCTGACACAGCTCCAGCCCTTCCCTGGGTGCTGTCCCTGGTCCCCCCAGAGCAGAGCTCAGTCCCTGCCCCTCCTCTGCCCTTGCCCAGGCAGTTGGAACTGCACTGAGGTCTCCCCTCAGTCTCCTTCAGCTGAACACACCAAGTGCCCTCAGTGTCCTCACACGGCTTCAAATCAAGGCCCTTCCCCACCCTTGGTGCCTCCTTTGGACACTCTCCAATGGCTCAATCCCTTCCCTCCATTGTGTCCCCCAAACTGCCCCAATGTTGAGGTGAGGCCGCCCCAGGGCAGAGCAGAGAGGGACAATCCCCTCCCTGATGCCCCAGGACAGGGATGTCCCTCCTGGCTGCCAGGGCACCACCAGGACCCCCAGGGCCCTTTCCTGGCTCTGCTTTCCAGGCTCTCATCCCCAGTCTGTCCATCCATCCAAGGTTGCCCCATCCCAGGGGCAGAATCCGGCACTTCCCCTTGCTGAATTTCCTGTGGCTGGTGATTCCCACCCCTTGGATCTGCCAAGGTTTCTCTGCAGGCCCTCCCTGCCTTCCCATCACTCATCACTGGTGAGCCTGGATTTGTCCCTTTTCCCCTTCCAAGCTGGTTTAAAGGTCTGTTAAAGAGCCCCACTGGCTCCTGTGCTGGAACTCCTTTTCCCCTCTGAGGAAGGTGCATCCCACCAGGTGTCAGCAGACCAGGTGCTGAGCAGATCATCCCATCGTCAACCAACTCAAATTTTTTCTGCTTACACCAACCTTGGATCTGCCTATTCCTGTCAATATTATTCCTTGTTACTGGAAGGATCAACTTACAAGGGTCCCTGCACCATTCTAAAACTCTTTTGCCAGCAAAACTGGATGCCAACAGAAGCAAAGGAGAATCTGCATGTGCGTGGCTCAATTCCTGACAAAGGCAAATCCAACCAGTGGGCTACACTTCACTTCATTAGGAGCTGAAAACTGAATTTACTGTTTTGCTAGAAACACAGATGCTGGTGCTTCATCACGAGTCCCTTTTACCCAGGGGTGAGAGAGAGAGTGGGATTTTTGTGAGCAGAAGCAGATGGTATTTCTGCCTATTTTAAAGCAGTCATATTAACAGATGCAGTTGAGGGCTAACTGTGTGGACTTCATTATTTTTTTTGGTATTGTGTAAATTTGGAGAGCGTTGTCAGCTGATTTTGTCACACTGTGAGAAACAATATTTACAATTGCTGGTTATTTCCAGCTATAAGGTGGTTCCTTTGCTCAATTCTGATATTATAAAAAGAGCTACAAAGGGAAGACAAGCAATTCTGGACTTCTTTAAGGAATGTCTTAAGTTGCTGTGCTGTGTCAAGGAGACCAGAAGAGGACACACAGATTCACATTTCTTTTTGGTTCCCCATCTGACAGTCCAGAGATAGCATTTCTTAAGTTTTTCACCAGTAAATATTGTGTCAAAATGTATTAATCCATCATCTTCAGTACCTGAAGGGAGTCTACAAGAAAGATGAAGAGAAGGTTATTTGCAAGACCTTGTAGTGCCAGGACAAGGGGGAATGGCTTCCTAGTGCCAGAGGGCAGGGTTAGATGGGATATTGGGAAGGAATTCTTGGTTGTGAGGGTGGGGAGGCCCTGGCACAGGTTGCCCAGAGAAGCTGCTCCATCCCTGGAAGTGTCCAAGGCCAGGTTGGACAGGGCTTGGAGCAACCTGGGCTGGTGGAAGGTGTCCCTGCCCATGGCAGGGGATAGAACTGGATGGCCTTTAATGTCCTTTCTTACCCAAACCATTCTATGATCTCATTCTATCTCAGGCTCAACTGTGCCTACAAATACATCAAAAAATGTCTTTTGTAGAGAGGAATTCGGGAAGATGGTCCACAGTTCATGAAAATTTTTATATAAAGTAATTCAAGGGTTTCAACTGCAAAGAGGCCCATAAAAGGCTGAAAATAGAAAGTGTTATGAAATGTCACGGATTTTCTCCTCTGGGGAAAAAAAATCAAGACAGAGTTTTAATTTCATATTAGATGAAGAATTTTCAATACACATTTCAGCTCACATTAGTATTATTCTTGTTTTTATTATTTTCATCAGCCACCTGCCATGTACTTAGTCCAAGTACAAAGATACACTGCCCTGGGATTAGTCCAGGGGATGTGTAGAGGCTCTAAGACTTAGTTGTTTTGCTTCCTGTCTTGCTTAATTAGGTAAGCAAAGCACTGACAGCTTATTAATACGTGACTAAAAGCTCCTTATTTCCCTATACCTTATTGCATGGGACAGCAGATGCCATCCCCAAACAGAGCAGGTCAGGCCATGTAATGTATGTCTGCAGCTACTTTGGAGAGGGAGAGCCACACAGATAGCTCTCTCAGGGATATAAACAAGCATTTTATGTTCCATTAGTCTTCTTGATTTTATTCTCCCTTTCTCCAAGAGAAACAGACTTTGGTACCATACCTGTCCTGACTTATAGCCCATTATACAGAGGCACCTGAGAAATAAATTTGCAGGCACTCACACATCCCTCAAACCACTCAGCTCTGAGATGCTTCACTCAGCGTTGCCTTCCCTGCAGAATCCATTAATTGACGAGTCTGCTGAAGGCAAAAGCACATGTTGTTGCAGCAGTAGTTTGTAGTGGCAGTATCACAGAATCACAGAGCATGCTGAGCTGGAAGGGCCCCACAGGACCATCCAGTCCAGCTCCTGGCCCTGCACAGACACCCCAACAATCCCCCCCTGTCCCTCAGAGCGTTGTCCAAACCCTCCTGGAGCTCTGGCAGCCTTGGGGCTGTGCCCACTGCCCTGGGGAGCCTGGGCAGTGCCCAACCACCCTCTGGGTGCCACAGAAAAACTAAGATTTTTTTTTTGTTTGAAGTGTTCACGTGAATAAAAGGCCTTTACTCCACGCAGAAATCTGAGAATTCATATAAACCCTCAGCCTCTTTGTGGCTCTCTTGTATTTGTTTCCTAATGTCAATGACTGTTTAAATCTCCTTGGGGAAGTAAAGAAAGGAGTATCTTGGTTTTTTTCAATGTGCCAACAAATCCACAAAACTGATACATCTGTCCTTTGATATCATTTTTTGGTCAAAGAAAACTAATTGAGTTTAACAGCCTGCAGAGTAAATAGAATCCAGCCCTAAAGCTGACATTTATTGCCAGCATTTCCAGGCCTATCAGTGTATAAAGAGTAAAACACAATTTGATGTTGCTGCATTTGAATACAGTTCATGGCTAATTAGGTTACCAGTACCACTGACAGGGTTTAGTACTGCCCTTTTAGGACTATTTTTTTACTACACATTGTGTGCAAATGATCACCTTGAGTATTTCTTTCATCCTCTCCTTCATTTCTGTTGCTCTACAAAAATGACATGATGATATATTTGAAAGAACAAAGCAAGCAGTAGCTATGGTTTTATCCAGTTGCAGTGTATACTGTCTGTCTGACATACTGAGAGTAACCAAACATTTCAAGATCTCTGAATTAATCCCAGATTTCTCCTGGTCTTCTGCAGATGCCAGATATTCCACTAAAATTTTAAGCTGTCTTGTGTCCAAATGCTTGTTGTGTTCTATCTCTCTTTAGCTCCATAATATCAGCCTCCAGAGAGAGGGAGGTGGTGTCTTACAGAACATTTTATCTGACCAAGCTACAGCATGTACAATCATGGTCATGTTTTTCTTCCCCCCCCATAACTTTGATGAGACAGTAAACTTTAAATTACCATGTCAGTATTTTATCTTTTCTAAATCTACATATTTATTTTGCACTGCCTAAAAACTGCACCCTGAAGAGACAAACTTTTAAAATCTTACAGAGAGAGCTGCTTACAAATTACATCTGCCAGTTCCCTCAGGACCCTGGGATGCCTCTCATTGGGCCCCATGGATTTGCCTAAGTTCACCTTCCTTGGATGATTTCAAACCTGATTTCACTTATGAGGAGAGGGATTTCTTTCCCCCAGGTCCTGACTAGAGATTTGGGGATTTGAGAAGTGTGAGGAGAGAGATCACCATTGAAAACTGAGGCAAGAATAGTTGTTGAGAACTCCAGCCTCCTCCATTCCATTGTCACTGTATCTCCTGTCTTATTTATTGGAGATGCAAGGCACTGGTACAACTTTGTTAATTTTCCTTTTCTGCACAATGCACTTGTAGAAGCCATTATTATTATTATTATTATTATTATTATTACTATTATTATTATAATTATTATAAAGGAGAAACCTGCTTCATCCATGGCAAGGTTTGGGAGGTTTGCAGGGTCACAAAATCAATGCTATCCAAGATTAACAGGCCTGGAGGTCTGTTTGAAAGTTCTTATAAAGACTGCCAACAATTTTTGGCTTTAAAAGCTGATCCAAGTCCAGCAATGATCACACTTTCTGCACCTTGTTTATGTAATAAATAAATAAGGCAGCTTTTAATCCCTTTGAAATTGCACTTAGTTAAACAGCTGTAGTGTTCTCTGAGTTCATGACTGAATTTAAAATGGCATGGAAATAGATCTCTGGCTGCAACTGTATTTCTCTGCAAACCTTGCAGATAAGAAAGAAGCAAAAAAAAAAAAAAGAGTCATTATCATCTACTACACAGAATTCTTATATACTCTTTAGCTAAATGGCAAAAAATATTGTCTGGTCACCTGAGAATCTAATTATTAATCTGGTCATGCTCTGGAATTAATTTCTGTTGTTAATGGGAGGATTGTGTTTTCCTTTCTAGATTTAAAAATATAAGTCCTACAAGGATGTAAAAGCAAAACCTTCTACAGAGTTTTCATAGAGATTAGAAATGTATTCATTTTTCTTGTCCATTTTAACTGTGCTTTTAAAGCAGAACAAGAAACAGAAGCTCAAACTGTTAAATTTTCTGAATAAAAGCATTGCTTGATTGGCATTAAAATACCACAAAACCCATCACATTGCAAAACACTGCAACACACAGCACCCTTTGGGGGTCAGAGTGCCTTGCTTCAGAATTATCAGCACTGCAGAATGTTAACTTGAGACATACTAAGCAAAATCAGCCCTAAACTTTGTGGCTTCACTGAAGTTATGCCTGCGTTTTCTGCTGAACCCTCCCCAAACCTTTCCTGAATTTTTTGTTATTGAGGAGTTGGTAAAGATTTTTTTTTTCCCCTCATCATCCTCTCTCTCCCCCTCAGAAAGGTCCAAACCCATTAAAACATGATCCTTTAATTTTTTTACTGTAGGTTAATTAATGGGATACTAGGGGTTCAAAATTAGACACTTGTTCTCTTCTTCACCTCTTCTCATCCTCCATTTTTCATTGCTTGAGATATCAAATGCCTAAAAATGGAACTACCTATTTAAAGCCATGCAGGGAAACATTATTTGCTATTGACTTAGGTAGAAACATAATTTCCCCTTTAAAGAGAAGAGAAATTTTGTATGAGTAGCCTGATAAGTGAGGGCCCTAATTTTGGCCAGTGAGTAGTGCAGATCTTGAGACTTCAGTCTTCACAGTCTGTGTCCCTCCCTCCCTCTATTAGTGCACATGAACATCTATTGATACAGAAATAGATCTCACCTATTAAAAGACTGCTTTATGCTCTCATGGCATACATTTCAGTTTTGTAGCAGATGGTGCTTCTTGTCACTGGTGCTGATCACATTTGTTTTCTGGTAGAAAGTGCAACATAACAACAAATTCCATATGTAAAAATAAAATCAATTCCTTCACTCGACACAGAGATGTTAAAGTCCCAGGAGATCTGGCTTTGTCTGACAAGGCACAACCTCAGATGCACTTTATTTTACAGTTTAATTGCCTAAAATATTTAATCACAGCCTTCATCTTAAAATCTCAGCTTTTCTTCCCCCTGCAATGCCTCTGCAAAGGCAAGCTGTCAGAGATCATCAGACCTAAACACTTTGGGAGTTCCACCTCTTCTTTCAAATCTTCTCCCCACCCCTTTAAATGGTGTGTTTATTCTATAAATCTAACAGGAACACTAACTTTTCTTTTTCCATCTGCATGGATAGTGTTTCAGGAGAAGTTTCCTTTTGTATCCCATCTTATAAAGTTCAACTGTTCTTTCCCATCACCCCCATCCCCTTCATTAAGTTTTACTGCAAGTGTATCTTTTGAAACAAGTCCTCAAATTTTTGTTAGGGATGCAGTTCGCTGTTGAACTGCAGATTATGTCACGTGTGTGCCCTGCATCACCAGAGCTAAATTAAATCCATTCCAGAGAAGACTTTTTGAACCTGTTAGCAAGGATAGGTTATCAGCAAGATGGGAAGATAAATTCATTTACTTTCCTAAAGTTCTTTCATGGCACCACCTGGCTATAATCAGTAGCTAAGTGCTCCTTTGAGTCGATGCACAACCTTTTTTTACTCTGCAGCATGAAATAGCTATTCATCCACATCCTAATTCCAAATTACTTCAGGCTGCTAATCTCTAACATCATTTAAACTCTAACATCTTTGTTTTTCAATTAGCTGTTACTGTATCTAAATGCCCTGCCCTGGCATCTGTCTTTCCTTTTTAGGGTGTTTTAGATTCCAGATTTTTCTCCAAGGTCTCAGTTTCCTTTGTGCATACTGACATTCCTTATGAGGCATTTCCTTTAATTCCAATGTTACTCTAAGTATCTTTTAAAATATTTTTCAACTTCACATGTAGTCTTTACATAATATTCTAAAAAAAAAAAAAAAAGCTCCGGGTATTGCAAATGAGGCTTTGCTCTGTCTATATGTGTGAGTATTTAAGTTTTGATTTATGTATCTCACTTCCAGAGACATAACACATGCCAAGACGTTGTTTACCTTCTTGGTGCTCCCAGACATGGTGCAGATGGCTGATGCATTATCCTTAATCACTCTCAGGACTTGCTACTACTCAGTTCTGTAGATGAGTATTTTTATTTATGCCGTAAAATTTTCATCATATAGTTCTGGTCTCCATCTCCACTTTTCCATACAGAGGGATAATCACATCCTGTTGAATCAGGTCCGAATTTAGGACCATGGCACAGGGATGTTTTGCAGGACAGTTGCTTCCTTACCACTGCGAGAAAAATTTGCAAATGGTGTTTCTGCACTTTATGCTCTGTCTCCTCCCTAACCAACTTTTTTTTTCATTCAGGAAAATACAAGGAGTCCCTCCAGCTGATGCCTTGGAGATCAAGTGGCTAGAGATGTTTGGGAACATATTCTATATCCAGTAATATAAAATATTGATATTTTATAGCTAATAAAAGGCCTCATTACATCAAGCAGTGCCAGAGGCCAGAAGTTTACAAGCCCAAACACCAGCTGACGGGATTTGCTGGATAAAGCAACCCTGCTGGAGTGCCCGTGTTTGTGCCCGTGTTTGTGCCCAGGGGGCTTTAATGTTACATTTCCACGCCCAGGAGCTACCACATCATCTTTGGTCCCCTCCTCACAACGTATTTTCTCACCTAGAAGGATATCAACCGAGCATTTAAATAACGGTACAAGCTGAACTCTGAACCTGAGCTCCTTGAACCCGGTGTTTAAGAGCCCTGGGAGCAGCAGAATTGGGTGCTTGTTATTTGCGTGCCTAAAGCAATTCCAGTTCCCAAACAGATTTGCTCGTCGGTGTGGTTTCTGTCCCTCTCTTCATTTCCACTTGAGTTCCAACGGAAAAAAACCAAGCCATTTAGGAATGGGTTGTGAATTGGCTGAGCTGTTGGGTCACAAAAAGTGTGTTTTGTTTGCAAAACATCCATTCGGAGCCTCATTACTCCAAACGAGCTCCACCTGCACTTCGTTGTCACAGCTTTTTTCTTTTGCTTTTTGAAAGCGTAGGAAAATTTCACCTTCTCTAGAATCAAGTTTGTGAAACCGTAGGCTAAGGTGTTAGATGGGCAAGTTTAAATTAAGGTTTAGCTTGGTGGATGAAACGTAATGAAGAGTGAAGAAGCTGTACATGAAATACTGCAACATTATAAGTAATAGGGTCAGAGGCACATTTGCTGTCAAGTGTCTCCTGACCTTGCTCAGCTTTCAGGCTGCAGAGGTTTTATAAGCACAATGTATTATGCAAGGTTTTGGCAGGAAACAAAACCACCTGGACTATTCTCTTTTACGAGAAACTGGTTAATCTCCTTTGATTCTTTACATAAAACAAAGGACGGGGAGCAGGGACACTGGAGATAAAGGCAGGAACCCCAAGGTGTGAGTGTGATCCCCCTTTGAGCAAGCCACTGTTATCCTGGAAATTTTGCAACAGACAAAGTTGATACTTTGAATTTCAACAAATAGTTGATTAAGAATAACTGTTCTCCTTAAGCCAGTAGTTATACCCAATTTTTAGAATCTTTCAGTTCAGAAAAAAATGAAATATTTGTTCACCCAAATGCTACTTTCCTTATGCTTTACCAATAAGATTTTTACTCCAATCTGTCTGAATCACTTACATTACATCTGCAAAGATTCATTAATGTAGGTCAGATTTAAACCTGCCAATCAATGCAATAACATACGGTGGTTTATATATTTTGGCTTATTGCTACCACCAAATGAAAAAATATTCTACTTGAAAGCAGAGAGGACCCATGTCATAGAATAATAGAAAAAGAGCCAAGGGGGTTTATTAAATTTGACACCTAATCTTTCCATCAGGCTTATAAAAATGAGACTCTTCTGCAGTAGTGACCTAGAGCTCTACTGCAAGATGGAGTGTTCTAAGGACTGCTGTAAAAATGTGGGTTTAGTCACACTGTTCTTTTAACTGTGTGATAGCCCAAATTTTCTACTTGCTACAGAAAAACCTCATCAATAACACAGTGAAAATTATTACAGAAGAACAGACGTTGCTAGTACTCCTTCTTCAAGGTTTTGGGAAGGGGAGATTAACCACACGCAGTTATCACCCTGAGATATTTTCTGGGAAGACTGGGATGCCTGTGGTGAAAGTTTTGTTCTCCTCAGAACCGGGGTATGCCTGAGGCTTTTACTGATTTTACTGGTAATTGTAAAAATCACATACATTGGGTTACAAAGTGGTAAAAACTTTGCCTAGTTTCGACAGCTAACATTTTTACAAAAAGCTGATTTTTCACCGTCCTGTTCAACACAGTGATCACCTACTAATGAAAATGTTTCAGTGGATTTTAATAAGTGTGTTTTTTCAAGATTTTAATTTTGGTGCTCAGAGTGGGCCAGGTGCTTAGCTGGTTTAATCCATCTACTTCTGTCAAAATCAATTATTCTGATACAATACCAGTGCAGGATTGTATCCACTACACTTCTATCAACCTGTGATCAGCAAAAAAACCCTCAACTATTTTTGCTGAGGATGGAGATAAGACATTAGTTTCAAAGGCTTTCTATTTTTAACTGTGGCTCTTTTGTTTTCTTCCCTCTTCATGGATGAATTTTATGTGCTGCTGGATCTGTCAGCCAAAATGACAAATTTCTAACACAGTCCCTGTTAATGTTTTGAGATAGATAAATGTAAAAATAGTGCATGTAAGTACACAGATTACAGATTTAGTGAGTTTGATTGCTATGCTTTTCCCATTCCAATTTCTTTTTCTACCATTCCTGTAGCATATATGTTCTATTTATTAGTTTTCAAGACTAACAATTACTGCATGACCTTAAAGTTAACATCTAGTAGAGAATCTGTTTACCAAGGTTCCTTACAAAACTCTTAATTTTAATAGAAAATTTGGACTCTTTGTCAGTTTGCAAGTAAACTGGGGCTTTAAAATAAATAAGCAGCTGCTTTTTATGTGGAGCTGTTGATGACAGAGATAAGAACTTAGGTGACCTCGTACATTGTATTGAGTAAAAAAGTCTCCCTGGAAGCAACTGTGTTCTTTTCCTGCACTATCAGATCCCAACACAAACATGTTTTAGCCTTGATGCCATGAGGAGACTCCATTAATCTAAAGCAACTGCCATGAAAGGAAAGTCAAGTTCACAGACAGTTGTGTGAGTCAAAGATATAATTGTAGGGTCAAGTAGAATTTGTCTGTCTTATGTTTCTAGTACTCCCTCTGAGAAACTGCAAGACAAATGAATTTACTGCTTTCTTACTCTGTTAAAATGCATATTAACAGGTATATACAGGTCTACCTGGTTTGGAAAAGCAGTACAAATATTTCAGATCAGAAGGGAAACCTTTGCTGAAGGTGAGATAAGACACCCATTGCAACGAAGAGGTGAAGTGCTTGAAATGTTTCCATAACTTCCAGAAAATACCCCTGAGATGAGACTCCCTGTGGAGAAGAGCACAGTGGAGCAGGGAAAAGGTGTGAGGAGGAAGGAGCAGAGTAAAGGAGCTGTTATGGACTGACTACAATCCCCATTGCCCACCCCCCTGTGCTGCCCAGTGATGGGGAGGAGGCAGAGGGGCTGGGGATGAAGTAGTTCAGCATGGGAAAAAGCAGGAGGAGGTGCTGGCTTAATTTTCTCTATTTTTTTCTAATTTACCGACTCTATTTTAACTGGCAATAAATTGAATTAATTTTCCCCAAGCTGAGCATGCTTGGGCCATGACAGTAACTCACAAGTAGTCTCCCTGTCCTTATCTCAACCCTTGAGAGCTTTTTCATCTTATTTGAGCTGCCTGTCCTGTTGAGAGGATGTCCCATTGGGGTCTGCAGCTTCCTCCCCAGGGGCAGTGGAGGGGTAGCTCCAAACTCTGCTCTGGATCTCAGGGGAAGGGGCTCAGGCTCCCCAGGGCAGTAGGTACAGCCCCAAGGCTGCCAGAGCTCCAGGAAGGTTTGGAAAATGCTCCCAGGCACAGGGTGGGATTGTTGGGGTGTCTGTGCAGGGCCAGGGGTCAGACTGGACGATCCTTGTGGGTCCCTTCCAACTGGGAATGTTCTGGGATTCTCTGCTTCCATGAGTGGGAGTGGCTGGGTGGACATCTGGTCCTTGGCCACAGTCAGCCCCCCATGAGTACAAACTATTTCTGTGGCAGGAGGTACATGGAGCACTTTCTGTGTGGGTCATGGATAATTCCCACCACTTTCAGTGCTGCAGAAGGAGGTCATTGGGAATGCAGTTGGATATCTTACCTTTAGCATGATGCATTGCCAAAAGACATTTTAAAAAAGTTTTTCTCAAGCTACTTAGAGACTAAGTTTAAATATCTGCTGAGAAGAGAGAGAGCTTATATACTTGCCTCCAGGAAAAGTTTTCTGTGACCAAATAACTGTGTTTCATACTGGCTGGAGACTTTGGTCATTACAGTGATGTGTTTTGGGAGCAAATTCTTTAAATATTACTGGAGAGTATCTGAGTAGGAGGAGAAGAATTCTGGGTGTAGAAGTAGATTTTCATGAAGCAGCAGGATCACTCTGCACGTCCTTTAGCTAACTAGAATGAAAAATCCTGTAAAAAAACTCGTTAGGATAATGGTTTTCATTTTCTAGCACTGCAAGATGTTGCAGGTGATGATGCAGTAATTACTGTGCAACAAGCACATTTAGAAACAGCATAACTTGAAATTACTTCATTGTTCCAATTGCTGATTTGCAAATGGAAAATACTCCCAGTACTCTATTACTATAAACAGTAGCTGCGTTGGCAGACTTTGCAGAAGAGTTCTTCTTTGCTGCTTGCCAACTTCACAGCCCTACAGGAAGAGAAATTGTTTAACTAATCCCCTGTAAAGTGCACCACAATTACCTGTGACAAGCCTAAAACGTTGCTTTGTTTATCGGTGGTGTGGTTTAACCCCAGCCAGCAACTCAGTACCAGGCAGCTGCTCCCTCACCCTCCAACTCCTCCACCCCAGTGGGAGGGGGACAACTGGAAAAAGGCAAAACCCACGGGTTGAGATAAGAACATTTCAATTGTTGAAATAAATTAAATAATAACATAAGGAAAAAGAGAGAGGGGAATAAAGCAAGATGAATAAAATGCAGTGCTAAAAGGATAGAATCTTAAAACTGCTTGAAAGGCATTTATCTTGTATTTCTATGGAAACATTTAACAGTTAAAAAAGCCCTAACATCTGGTGGCCACCAGTCCTTGGTAATAAGTTCATTTCTTCCCAGGCTTCTAAAAATAAAAGGGCTTTGTTATTTTTAGAATTTTGCAGTTTGGAGGAACTGAGAGATTTGAGTCGTGGTTGTGGGGTTTTTTTTGTTTGTTGGGTTTGTTTCTTTGTCAGTTTGTTGTTTTGTGGAGTTGTTATTTTCAGTTTAGTGGCAGGTTTAAGTTAAATGCAGTTAAAATGCACTACTACAACTGAAGCTGATTGTAAGTTTTTAGTGAAATGCCTGGTAAAATCTGTCAGACATGGACCTACAGAACACAAACATGAAAACAAGGAATTTTTCTCAGATCTAGACTACAATTTTTGGTTTGCAGGCTTACTTCAGGTAGCCAGCAGTCTACAAGGCAGGGTTCAGGGGATCTGCTCCAGCAACAAGTGTCTGTCTGCCCCATGTGAATCCAAAAAAGAAATATTCAGAAACTCAAATATTCAATGACAACCGAAATGATCTGGTGTCTGATCTGTTAGCTACTGTTCTGATTAAAAACTTGTATGTTTTGCATTATTTCTAATTTCCAAGCAAATCAGGAACAGTTTTACATGTATTTCCATGCCAGCTTGGATTTGTTTTAAAAATTTTTTTAATAGAAACACATAAAATAATGTCTCAGTTCCAAAGAGTTGACCGTGACACTACGATGGATCTCCATGGGATGGCATTCCATGGGTGAGCAGTATCTCCTCTCCTGCTGTGCTGTGGGGATACTCCAAGGCACACTGGTAGAGCAGAAGGAGAGGTACAAACTGTGCTCAGTTCTCAAGGAAATAAATGACCAAACGAAAGGAGAAACACCAACAAACAGAACTCACCTAGCAGAGAAACGTGGTGGCAATTGATAACTACTCAGAGAATGAAACACTGCTGCAACAACCAGCTTAATAATATTGGCACTACTGATATGAGAACCTACTCCCACCTCCTTAAGGTTTTGTTCCTATTTTCTGGGCTTTCCTACCTTGGTAAGTATTTGTTTAAGAGATTTTGAGATTACTGAGAAAGGAAAGCTGCATGGAGCTGCAGTATTTGGCAGACAAGACCCTTCTCTGCTTCAAAAACTCCACAACTGCTGAGGCAGGACGACTTCCCCATTTCCAAACCTGGTCCTGGAGGCTGTGCACAGTTACCTGACTGTGCAGGCAGCTAAGCCCCCACCCAGCTGCTTGGTCATGACTTCCCTCCTTCCCCACCCCAAAGCAGAATGGGAGAAGAGAATAAGAAAGGCAAAAATGAGAAAAACTCATGGCTTGAGGCGAAGTCAGTTTAAAGAGTATAAAAAAACTACCCCAAAACAACAACAAAAAAACCCAAAAAAAAACCAATCCCCCAAAAAAATCCAAGTGATGCCACAGCAATCCCTGAGCAACTCCCACCAGCAGACTGGAGCCAAGCCAGTCTGAGCAATAGTTCCTTTGGAAAGGTGCTGAGCTCCACTTTGTTAGTGACTCATTTCTTTTGAAGGTGTGGTAGTAGAGCTCTTTTTGTTATACTTCACTCACCTTTTTGCCTCTTACTGTGAAAGGAAAATTCATTTCTGAGGATTCCTTTAATTTTTTGTGAGCAGAACAAGTTGAATATCCTTGCCCTTGGCTTTCTCATTTTCATTACACAGAAGAAAAAAATGGTTTACTCATTCGGAAATCAGAGAGGCTGTAAATGTTTTCTTCATTTACTTGTAACTGCATTTTTCTTTCTATTTGTGCAATTCTTTGCATTAACAGCACTATGGTGATGACAACTGAATTTGGAAAAAAAAGAAACTCCCATGCTATCATTATTTCTTAAGAGTAGGAAATGGCTGGAGCACTAACTGTAAGGTACAGGTCCACTGGCTGATGCCATCCCAACCACATTTGGATTAACACACATACCAGCTTCTAGCTACAACATTTATTCAGACTCTAATAGTGCTCAATTGTCTAAAAAAACCCCAATTGCCAATATATATATATACTCCCAACATAATATATATGATGCCAATTATATAGTGACAATTAATTGTCCAATAACTTCTAGCAGCTGGTTGAGAAGACCTTGTATTGCCTCTAGGCAGTTCAAACAGTGCTCAGTGACAATGTTACCTCAGGGCTGCTTTGTTGATATGCTGTAGGGGTTTTTTTTAACTCAGCCATTTAAAATGCACAGCTAAAGGGAACACTGAGATTATCCCGTGTTAATACATTTTGTCAGCGTTGCTTTTGGTGTCTTTATCTGAAAAAAAAACCAAACAAACCAAACCCAAACAAGGTAACAGATGTCTGGTCTCCTAATGCTCCAAGTAGGAACACAACTTAGTGTTGTGCTGCGTCAGAGAGTTCTGCCAAAAAGTGAATGTTATTTCTAGGGCTGAGCAACGTCAAGGCACATAACTCAAAACTGAATGCATGATTTTTTTTTTTTGAACCAGCTTCCGAGGTTTTATTTACTTTCTCTCCGACGTAAGTTAAAGAAATGCAACTGAAAATTTGGCTTTCTGGAAGAGACACTGGCACCACCTTAAATGCACGAATTCCTGCTGCCCTGTGATTCAGCAAAACACATGCTAAAGACACGAAGCCATCCTTGTTTACTGAGGTTTTAAATGCCTGCTTACAGCCCAGCAGATTCCAGAGAGCTTCACAAAACCCCACGCGGGCTTTGTGCTGCACTGCTTTGACAAATGGAGAACGTAATCAAATAAATGATGCAAGAGACGTCTTTTTTACTGCCTCCTTTCCTCTGTGACTGAGAAGAGGATCTGACATCTTCCTGCTATCGCCCCCCAGCAGCTGGAAGCAGCAGAAATGTCACAGGGGTGATGGTTGCTGCTGACAGGAGCACATACCTGTTGTGTGCCATAATGACTCAGCCCAGGCTGCTGCAAGACAGGAACTGTAAAAAGCAAAAAACCCAACACACAGCTTTATGCATATATTGCTTATTTCTCCTATCGTTATGTTTGAGTTGGAAATTGGGTAAATGGAGTTCATCCATACAAATTCTTCATGCTTTTTCTGTCTCATTAGCTGCACAGCCCAGGCAAATGATAAATGCTCATAAAATTGCTGTATTTTATTATTTTATTATTATTATTCTAGAGACTGGAAATGCATGGAACAGACTGCTCATGAAACTGTATTGTTCTTATTCATTGTCATTGGTGACCATGTATTTTGATTCTTGTGAGTTAATGACATATAATAACAAAGGTTATTTTCAAATCTTACTACAGATACTTTTCTTGGCTCATTTCTATGGGAGATAACAAGATCTATTGAGATAATACACCAGATGCTATTCAGGGAATGACTATCAACTTGAACCAATATCTGTAAAATAATCTCTTTTCCAAATGCAAATTGCTTTCTCTACAAGCTTTTTTCTTCACAGCATAGCCACCCTAAAACTCAGCAAAACTCTGCCTTTTCTAGTGTGCAATTCCTTGACACTGCAAAGCATCAACTGAGACTTTACCTGATACCTGTTCTTCTCTTCCCTTTTTGGTCCATGACAAATTTCTTTCATACATTCTGGCAAACACATATTTTACTTCTGCAAACATTCATAAAGGGCAGGTGCAAGACTCCATTCAGGATCCCTTACATCTTGAATGCAGAACTGCTTTTCCTACAACTTAAGTCTGAGTTTTGTACCAGGTGTCAGCTGTAACAACACTTCACTGGACTCCAGTACCCCTCAAAAAACTCATTTTGATGATACAGTACACTGAAATTATACCTCAATTCCTCCACAAATCTGCTGACTCTGTGTCAGGGCAGTGCTTCTCACACTGCTTGTAAAGTCACTGCCTGTGGGAGAGAGGCCTCCATTCTACATCCATCGTATCAACTCCTGGAAGTACATATTACACCACTTCTGCAGGATATTCTTTCTGGTACTGGGGTACTGCAGCCACTGGATATTTTTCTCCTAAGGAAAACAGGCAAACTTGATGCCTAGGACTCTCCACCACAACACTTCAATATGATTTAAAATGTATCCCCTGCTTTACTTTTCTCCTCTACAAATATCTTTTCGTTTTCTTGAAAGTAACAGGAGACTTCTGTGATTGTCTGAAGTCTGGCTAGCAAGAAAAAGTGAATACCTGAACACACCAGAGGTTATTTTAAAAATGCCTGCGTGGCCACTGGTCATGGAAACGTGGCTAAGATATGTCTCAACTTAAAAAAATAAAAAAAGATTCCTCCTAGTAGTGTGTGTCTGGCTGTGTCTAGTAAGCTCATGTGAGCTTACAGGTCTTGCAATTAATACCATCAGAAAACAGCAAATACCATATCTTCAAAGAGGTTGTTCTATCTCAGAAAAGTGGTGCTTTAATGATAGCAAGAGCCTGAAAAAAACCCCAGCCTTTTAAGTTTATCCCTTGCTACCAAAGGATAGAGCAAGTGAACAGGCAAACATGCTGTATTTCTTTGACTTTTGGGGAGAAATTAAAGAAATTCTACACTACTAGTTCCTTCTCTGTAAGCGAAATGCTGGGAGTTCCTAAAAATAATCTCCTCTGCAAGTGAGGAAAAACTCAGTGGATATAATTTTATTCCAGTGAATCATAACTCTGCTAAAGCAGAAATGTATAGGTCAAAATATGTTGGTGGACAAGGAGTGATCATGAGTCAGCAGTGCCTGCTGTGGCTAAAAGGCAGATGGGGTCCTGGGCTGCTTCTGTGGGGACAGAGTGGGATCTTCCCATCCTACTCATCACCTGTCATGCTGCACCTCCAGTCACAGAATGGTTTGGGTTGGAAGGGTATCTTAAAGACCATCTGGTTCCAACCCCCTGCCATGGGCAGGGACAACTTCCACTAGAGCCTGTGGAAGGAACCTGGAGCACCGTGTCCAGTTCGTGTCCCCACAGCTCAAGAAAGAAGCAGAAAGGCAAGAGAGGGTCCAAAGGAAGGCCAGGAAGATGATCAGAGGGCTGGAGAACCTGCCCTGTGAGGAAGCACTGAAGGAATTAGGTGTTCTCTCCTTGGAGAAGAGAAGGTTGGGGGGGAATTCATCACGGTCACTGAAGTGAGCAGATTCAGGGCCACCAGGTCCACAGCCAAGTGCTCCAGTGCAGTACAAGGCAGGGGGAGAGTGTCCTGGTGTGGGGGAACCTGGGAGCTCTGGGAGGAGGGGAGCAGGCTGAGGAGTATCAGGTAGTAGGAGAGAGAGAGCAGCTACTGGAATCACAGCCTGCCTTTCTCTGGGACAGGCCCACCATGCAGATGGGACACGTGGTTTGCAGGATTCCCCATCCTCTCTCTCTCTCCCTGGCTGAATACAGTGACTGAAGGGACTGGGGGCAACAGTGACAGTTCCTGCCCAGCTGGGGTGGTTTGACCTTGGCTGGACACCAGGTGCTCACTAAGCCACTCTGTCAGTCTCCCTTCTCAGCTCCTGTCCCCTTCTCAGCCAGGTGGGGGAGACAGAATAACTCCCAGGGTGAGACGGGGCAGTTTACTGAAGCAAAAGTTTGTGTGCACACAAGCAAAGAAAAAACCCAAACATTTTGTTCTCTACTTGCCATCAGCAAGAAATGTCCGGCCACTTCCCAGGAAGGGCTTCAGCACGTGGAGTGGCTGCTCTGGAAGGTAAATGTTGTAAATAACAAATGCCCCCCTTCTTCCTGCTTCCCTTGGCTTTTATTTCTGAGCTGATGTCACGTGGTCTGGAATATCCCTCTGGTCACTTTGGGGATAGCTGGCCCAGCTGTGTCCCCTCCCAGGACCTTGCTCATCCCCTGGTGTGTTATCAACACTTTTCCAGCTCCCACTGCAAAGCACAGCCCTGGGAGGGACGGGGAACAAGACGAGGACAATGGTTCATAAAGGTTGGAGGTGTCACCATCACCAAGGTTAGTGGTCTGTGCAGTCAAAACAGCTTCCATGCAGAGAAGAGGTTGGATTATTGTCGCAGGAGAATTCTTTCTGTGGGGAACAGAAGGGCCAGTTTGCTGAGCTGACACTTCTTGGGGGAGTCTGCTGCCTCCCTGGCAGTGCCCCATCGCTGGAGGGTTTCAATATGTGAGTGAACAGGGCATTAGATAATCTCATCTAGGCTCCCTTGGCATTAGATAATCTCATCTAGGCTCCCTTTTCCTTCCAACCCGGGCTGTTCTGCAATTCCAGGTATCTCTGATATGATTACAAAGCAGAATTCTAAATATGGCATATTTGTTTGTGTAATCAGTAAATACAGGACTTGTGTAGACACCCAGTTCAATTTATGGATGCAAATAGAAACTAGAAATGAAACCCACGAGTATATGAAACATTGTTTCCCAAGAAAAATATGAACACTGGACACAGGCAATTAAGCATTCCCTATGTTTTCTAGATGAATATGCAAATTTGACATTCAAATCAGACATCTAAAAAAAAAACCACAACCCTCATCCAAGCAAAAACGCTAAGAACATAAGCAGTCCAAAGTTTAAGTCCTTCTGCTCTAACTTTAATTACTTGCCATAATTTCAAGTTAAGGGCAAGGCACTTTAGTAGGTTATCATTTTGTTCCTCCCAACTGTTTCAAAAGTCAAGTACAGTTTCCCCTGACAAAACACGTAGTGCGTGGAATTTTTAGATGGAGAATTTACAGCAGAGTAGCATGCAGAGAATTCATTACAGCCGGGAGAAGGCACTGCAAGGAGGTGACAGTATTGTTTGCATAATAGGTTTGTCTGTTGGAAACTAAGAGAACTACTGAACTGGCTTAATAAATTACATACACTTTTCGGTAGCTAAAGGGAAGCATAAGCAGGTCCTGGGAGAAAAAGGGTGAAAAGGCTGAATAGATGAAGAAATATTAAAATATTATGGGATAAGCTGTTAAAACCTGCGTTTACCGACACAGAATCACGCTGCTATTGAACGCAGATTTACAGGACAAAGGAATCTAATGGCCTGTAATTCAGGGCCACGAGGCTTTTAGGATGGGAGGACTTGAAGTGCCCCTCCCCTCTCACATCAGATGTGCAGCTCCTCAGTTCAGATTGGGTCCCAGTTTGCATTTAGCATTTTGGGGAGTGATATAAGTTTCTGCCCCATTCCATTGCTTGTGATTTCATTATTCTGCCCTAGGATGAGACTTCGTGATATCATATTCGAAGGCCATAGATTATTAACATCATTGAACAAAAAGCATCATAGTCCTCTACAACCCTTTAACTCTGCTTCAGGGTGATTTTTAAGAGCCAAAAGTGAACTGTGGGCACAATTAGGTCTTGGATTGACCACTGTTGCAGATCTGTGTTGTAATTATAAAGTAACTTTTTTTAACCTTTAGGTTAAAAAACAACAGCCTGGTCTAGTGGAAGGTGTCCCTGCTTGTGTTAGGGGGTTGTAACGAGATGATCTTTAATGCCCCTTCTAACCAAAACATTCTGTGATTCTATAATTCTAGGAAGTGAATAATATCAGAATGTTCTTATTAGATTTAAAGTGGAAAAGGGCCAGCAGGGGTTATACTAGTTGAGGAAACCAAGTTGTACTGCTCTTTGGGCAAAAGAACGTGGTAGGGAGGGAAAGAGAGCACAGTGAAATAAAGATCAGACCGTGTGCACTGCACCTCTGGATGAAATGGAAACACCTCATTGTGAAGCCAAAGACTAATGAAGTCGATCTCTTCTCTTCTATTGGGAGGGTGGGGTTGGTCAGACTCAAAATTCTCCTTAAGCTGCCTTTGGTGTGAAGGAGCTGCAAAGCAAGTTCAGCCTAAGGACATCGTTAGAGAGAGGACCAAACCTAAAGAGAAGAGCAGAAGAACATTAGCATATCAGCAAATCTCTTTTCACACCTTCTCTCTCACACCCACACACATATAGGTACATACACAGCTCCAGTGGGTCTTGCCAACATTTGCAGCACCAAACACTGCTATGAAGACACTTCTCCCCGTGTGCACCCTGGTGCTGGTGACCTACCCCAGTCACACACTACGGCTCTTTGTCTTCTGTTTTGCCTGGGATTTTATCAGTCCTAGGAAATGGACAGTGCTCTTGTTGAGTGTCTTGAATCCCAAGTCTATTTGATAGTCATTGCAGGCTTGACGTGCAGCGGTCTTTGGTAAGAAACACACAGTCTTTACATAAACAGGCTGACCTTTATAACTGGCATTTTGTCAGGAGGGGCTGAAGGGGAGGAGAAAAGGGGAGAGAAGAGCCTGTGCTACTTGTTGCTGTGAGAGAAATCATATTCTGAGGCAAGGAGGCAAGGTGGCATGTCTTTCATTTTTATAACTGCATAAGGCAGCATACATGTACCTACATATTTAACAGCTACTACAATTGAAATGGACAGTGCATTTTTTTCACTAACTGTAACATCCTTCCTTCAATCCTTTTCTTACCTCCTTGCTAATGAAAAAGTCAATAAAACCCCAAGCAGGGCAAATCATTACTAAGATCAGCTCATTTAGCACAAAAATGATTAAACATGCTGACAGGAACAAACCGACGTGATGTCAGAGGAATCTTGGGTTTCTGTGGTTTCCCAATATTTCACGACAGATTCTGGAAACATAAAACTGCCAGACTGGCAAACGGCCGTGAACTGGTGCTTACAGAGGTAATGGAGAGAAGACAAAAACTTTCTTGATCAAAAAGCTCCACAGAAATTACCATCTCTTTTTGATAGACCGCATGTAGCACAGCAGACAGGTGTTGGTGTAATGCTGCGATCGCTCCGTACTGCCCAACGTATACATCACACAATCGGTATGGTTAGTGTGCTTATTGATCCCGGGAAGCATGAGGTGAACACAGCCAGGCTACACCGCAGGGATGCCAAAGCTCCTGGCGGATCTGCAGGCTGTTCCAGGACACGGACTGGCTTTCGGTTTAGCTCTCAGCCCAATAATACACAGGGAAAAGCGTTTTTATTAGCCATGAACGCGTGTCTGCTCACAGCACGGAGGGAGGAGAGGGACTAGGGGTAGGGGGGGACACACACCAAGCTCCATAAATGCTGGCACTGCCTCCCTCTCCCCCACACACCTTGAGATTCCGCACACATTCCAGAGGCACCATGCGAAGAAAAGGGAGATTTTTCCACCGAGCCAGCTCGTGATTTCCATACAGAGAGCCTGGAAGCGCCGAGAAGGAAGGGGGGGAGGATGAAGAGGGGGATGAAGGGGAGATGCTCCTCTTACCCCGGGCAGGAGAGGGGCACGGGTGATGAGCAGCGGCATTTCCGCCCACCCTCCCTCCTCCGCAGAGGTTCCTCGCCGCGGTGTCGCCTCCCCGCGCCGCTCCCACCGCCTGTTCCCCGCTCCAGGACCCGCAGCCCTTCCCTGCCGGGCACGAACGGGCAGTGGCCCCGGCGGGGAGGGGATGCTGGGAGAGCCCCTCCGACAGCCGGGCTGCGGAATAAATAAAATAAAAGGCTGTGAAACAAAGGGTTGGCCGAGGGTGGGGGCCGAGCAGGAAGCTGGGATGCTCTTACCCGGTCGATGTCGCCGCTGCGGCTCGCTGGAGCCCTACCCGGCTGTGTCGCTGGCCCCGCTCCGCGGCTCCCGCGCCCCCTGTGCCGCTCCCCCCGCCCTCAGGCAGGTGGCGGAGCCCCGCAGACCCGCAACCCCGCGGACTCCGAGCCCCCGAACCCCGAGCCCCGCGGACCCCGAGCCCCCGAACCCCCGAGCCCGCGGACCCCGAGCCCGACCAGCGGCGTCCCCAGCGCCCCGGCCGGTGCCTGAGCCGCCCCCCGGCCCTCTGTGGCCCGCCCGGTTCGCTCCAGCCTCCCGCTGCTCGGTGCTCCACCTGCCTGGGCAAAGCCCCTCTCCATCCTGCCTGCCGCTGAGATCCCGCAGTTTATTATTCTTTCCTCGAGAATCGCTTCCATCACCACCAAAAAAAACCCCACCTCAACCCCAGCAAATCCCATTCCTCCCCGCAACTCCTCTCGCTATTCGGGTTTGCTTCCCTCTCTCCTCCTCCTTCTCTCTCCTCCCTCCCTCCTCCCCTCCTTTCCCCGTTTTGGGTCTGGAGCCTCTCTCTGCCCTACACACACACACAGACAGGCACGCACGGTGTAAATGGGTTGTTTCGCACACAGAACTGCTGCCGGTTCCCCAAGTCCCCCCGCCCTGCTCAGCCCTGCTCTAGCCTGAAGCCGCAGAACATGGACTATGTGCTCGGAGCCGGGACGCGTTTTGCTCGCAGCCGCTTCGCCTCCTGCGATTTCACCCGGTGAGTAGGTTTGATTTCGCGTTCAGGTGGCGTGTCTCCGACAGAAAGGACGCTAACGGCAGGGAGAAATAAAAATAATAATAATAAAATAATAAAATGATTAAAAAAAAAGCATTGCCTCGCCTTGCTCCTGACCGAGCTGGCTCCACTTTCTAAACTCGAAGGAATTAGGAAGCACCAGTCCTGTGCCCACATCCATCGCCAGCGCCCGGCGCTGTTGGCAGCGCGCACCGCAGCACCGCTCCCAGAGCCGTCCCCATCTCACCGCTTGCTCACCACATTCGATTCATGCTTCCATCGGGCGCCTCACCTGCTCCATTCCCTGGTTTAACCCTTGCAGACAAAGCCGTGGATGCTGGAAGGGCTCAGGGTTTCCCCCCCGCCCCGTGTAGGGGAAAGGACAGAAATGCCGGTGGCTGAGGGAGCCGTGAGCGTGCCTGAGGAGTGTCTGGGAATCCGCGGGGGGAGATCAGGTGGAAAAGTTCATCGCTCTTCCCGATCCCCTGAAGAACTCGGATTGGATTGGAGGTGGGGAAGGATTCTCCAGAAGGATAGGAAAGGATTTCCAGTGCCGTGGAATGTGCTGGGAGGTGGCAGTGGCTCGAGCCAGGGCGGCCGGGCGTGCGGGGGAGCAGCGGGGGCTGTGGGGGCTCCTGCCCTGCGGCTGCGGGGCTTCTGTCCTGCCGCTGTCGCTGCTCGCTCCGTGCCCTTCCCGCATGTCTCAATCCCAGCGCACCTGATTTTACTCACTACTCTTTTGGGGAATGCCTGTATTTGCGGCCGGCCTGAGGAGTGCAGGGTAGGAGAGAGGCGTCGTCTTCCCAAAACGTACACCCTGTGTATCTACCTGGGGCGCGGAGTGTCTCTTGGATCAAGTAGGGGCTTCTTTACTTGGAAAGAAAAATAGAGAAGAACTAAGGGAAATAAACGCTCTAAGTCAAAAAAGGACAAGTGCCTTCAAGAGTGCTATTTGTGGTTAATACTTTGAGGATTTCTGTGTCTCTAATTAGCGTCAGAGATCCACCCACGGTCAATAGCAGAAGGTAGGGAGGAAACGTTCCCTCTGGCTGGGAGGTATTGACTGGCTCCGTGTAGCTGTCATTCGGGTGCAGGGGAGGTGTGTGTGTGTGTCCGTGTGTGCGCAGCCGTGTCTCCAAAGCAGCGCATGCAGAGATCACAAGGAGGCTGCTGAAGGTTTGCGAGCAGGTGGAGATACCAGGGAGAAATTACACAGGATCCGAATTTATTGCTTGGCGGCAATAAAGCAGAAGACGGGAAAGACCAATGGCCCCTTCAGTGCCCGAGTGTGCTACCCCCCTGCTTTTCCTTCCACCCCCCTCCCCCCCACTCCCGGCCTCCAAATTGCTGGCTGATTTGGGGAAAGGGGAAGTGAAAAAGCCTTTCAAGCGTGGGATCCAAAATCCACCCTTCCTCCAGCTCCTCTCGTCTCCCACCAGCTCGAAGCCCCCATGCCCACATCTCCTTCCAGCTGAGTGTGCTTCTCTCGTGGACTGTCCTCCGGGCGGTTTTCCCATTCCCGCCGACCTGCCCCTCTGCCCCCACCTCCTCCTGCCCCGGCCTTTGCCACGAGTCTGAGGTGATTAACCAAATCCCAGACGTGTCTCCTGAATTACCCGCCTCTGGCGCTGCTGCTGCCGGGATCCTCCCGCACCAGTCTGCTCAGGAAAGTTTCTGTGCAGTCATACTCCCTTCCCTCCCTAGGTAGAGAGGATTACAGTGCGTTTCAAAACCTCTACCTGATTTTTAATCCTTTTTTTTTTTTTTCCCTTAGCATTGAGGGACCCCTCCCCCCCAAAAAACAACCAAAAACCAGGAAGTCCTGAGGGATTTAGCTTGCGATGGGGAATAGCTCAGCCGGTGAGCATCTCCTCGCCGTGCTGCTTAAATGCGAGCGCTCTGCAGGAGAGATTTATGTGCCCATCAGCAGAATATTGCCCGGGTTTGAGAGCACTCGATATTCCCTCTGCCGACGGGGGGTGGGAGACGGTAGGACACAGGATGAGGGCAGCGGAGTTGCGTAGCTCACAGCACTGTGACGGATGGCAGTAAAGCTGTGTCTGGGCTGCGAGTGACACAGGTTGGAGCGGGTGGCGTTTCTATACTCAGCAGAAGGCGAGGGGACACACACCAAACCCTTTGCCTACACCACCAAGTAAATGAATGCAATTAATATGGGCTTAATGGGCGATTGCAACAAGCGAGCGTCAGGCATGCTTAATAGAGAAGATTCCTATTACCCTCGATTTCCAGCATTCCGGACTCCCAGCCCAGGGATACCTTCTGCTCGTATCGTGCTGGATGACTCAGAAAAAAAAAGAATACCGAGCAGCAGCCAGGCGGTTTTTTCTTTGCTGTAGTGGTTCTTTTGCTTTTTGTACAATAGATTGGCGGCGTGTAAATACCTCCCGAGCCCAATGGCCCATTCCCGAGGGGATGCTCCCAAACAGCCCTCTTCCCTGTATTTAGGTGTCCAGGCTCCCTGCTTGCCTGTGTCTGTCACTGCCAAGGATTACCTCCACCTCCTCTGCTGTCTCCATCTCCCCCGAAGCCGTGTGGCTTTGGGAGTCCCATTTGGCCGGGAGGTGATTTCCCAATTTCCAGTATTGGCAGTGGCAGGCGGACACTCAGGGATGTGGCTCTGGCACAGGGAATACCTTTAAGGATGCGTGTCAGCGTCCAGCCTGCCTGGGCAGCCGCTCCTCCGAGCTGTGTGTCCCCGGGGCGAGATACCAAAAAGGGGCGGGAGGGGACGGGGAGAGGCGGGGGCTGGAGGGGACCCGTCGCCCGCAGCAGCAGGAGGGGTTCCGGGTCCGGGCGGAGCGAGCACCGACAGCGCCGGTCCCGGCTGCGGGACCCCCCGCCAGCCGCTCCCTCTCCATCCTCTCCCCATCCTCGGCAGGACAGGGCAGCTCGTTTTGCAGGGAAGGGAAATCAGTCCCCGGAGCGGCGCCCGGCCGTCGGTGCGGGCTCGGCGGGGCTCCCGCAGGGAAGGGAGCCCTCCCCGCAAAGGGTTAACGAGGCTGCGGGTGCTCCAGGCACGGTCCTGTGTGCACCTCAGAGATGCACCAGCCAATCCCGGCAACAGCACCATGAACTATATGTAGCGTGGTGGAAGGAGCGAGGGGAAGGAAATAGGGTGTAAACTGTCACCGTACATCGGAAGGCAGGAGACCTGCATTTTTCGGGCTACGATTTCTGTGCCACTTAAAAGACCATCATGCGTTTAAAAAGGTAAGGGCTTTGTTACCAGCTGTCTGTCTCGTGATTCACTGCCGAGTTCAAGTGCATTTTCCGCGTGCCTTTCATTAAGTGCTAAATTCTGTAGTGCAGAGTGGGAAGAACGTGGAATGTGTCGTGATTTACTGTTTGGGGATCGTTCTGAAAGAGTACGTCAGCTGCAAGTTGTGATGATTTCATGTAGAGATTAAGCAAGTGTATGCATGTGAAGTAAAGGGAATTCATGACTGGCAGAAGAATGTGATGTAGGAGGTAAGAGAAAGATGTTCTGTTGTAGCACCAAAATCAGTTATGGATCCATATCAAATGAAGGCTAATATGAGATAGACAGTATTCTGAAAAAATACAGAGGCACATCTGACAAGCAAGCCTGACAGAAGAAAGAGAAATGACTTCTTTCCTAGAAAAGCCCATGTCTAACTTTATTTAAATACAGCCTCACAAAAGAATGCTATAAAAAGAAATGAAGTCAAAACCTTACGGAATCTGTATGTTGAGAGATGAGTGACTCTGACTCGTTAAGTGTACAGAGATAAAGCTGGAAGGGCCCTACTTACATTTACAAGACAGAAGAAAAAACTTCAGAGAAGCAATCCATTTAGATATCAGACTTTACAGGCTTCTGTCATTGCTCGACTCCATCCCTGTGAGGAGTTACTCATTTTAAACAGGTGCTCTATCAGCTTTACCATAAGACCAGCTTTGGGAATAGAAACATTTGACTGGATGTCTTCCTCTCTGTATCCAAGCATAGCAACAGACCCTCGGTCTCAGATGCTGTCACGGTGCTGTTTAATCAGCAGGGTTCCATAAAGAAACTACCTACAGATTCTTGCCTCCAACCATTTTTCTCTCTAAGACATGCACATAATTTAAGCAGGAGAGGCATAAAAAAACAATCTGTGATATTTTCTGGAAGTTGATCCACCTCCAGTGAGAGCAAACTCCCCACCAGACACCGACTCCACCGGAGCTGTGTGTTTGTGGCGACTGTTCACGAAACGCTGAAACCCTGCGAGTGAAAACCTTAACTAGGAAACACGAAAACAAGCAACTGAATGTTTTTACAGAGCTCACTGCAGAAGGCAGCATTTGTACAACAAGCCAACAAGCCAACGTGAGGATCTTCAAGTGATGTAATCATCCCGTCTCATCCTTTCCCGGTTTTTTTTTCCACTGCTGTCAGAATGCCTTTGTGAAGAATTAATTACAGGAGTCTACTCACTGTTTACACCAACGTGTGTCTGAAAAGTTATTTCTTTAGTCACACAGATTGCAGTAACTTTTCATTCCTCTCAGTCCCAGTCAGTGATTTAGGGGACTAAAATATTTTTACTTCATTTGGATTACTTTGAAATCGAGTAATCATATCTGACTGTGACCAGGCTAAGATGTTCTTTACTTGAGATGCAACACCTATTGAAAACAAAAGGAAGCTCTTTTTATCAGCAAGCTTGCTTCCTCAGCAGTTTGTTTTTTTATTTTTATTTTTTTTGAAATCTGAAGGAAAGATTGGAAGATCAAACAACTCACCTAAGTTTTTCTTAGAAGAAAAAAAGAGTAGTGGGAATTATCAGATGACAGTTTCTAGAGACACAGTTTTCTAGCTGCCATTTATGCCTAGTGCAGCCCTTAATCATCCCAAAGCTCTGTCTCCCCTCAAAACCTGAAGAAGACACTGATTTTATTTTTTATTTTCTCTCCTGAAACACTGGTAATCTCATATGGAGAAAAATCACCAGCAATACATTTTGACAAATAGAGCTCAAATGCTCCTTCAGAAAGGTTGCACTGAAGCAAACTGTCCTGTTGGAGCTGCAGGTAGCACCTTACAGTCATTTCATGAAGAAGTTGTCTTGCTGTTCTTTTTGATCTCATCTTATACCACCATAAGAGAGCATTTTTTAAAAACAAATTTTCAGCCACGTTCTCTTCCTAGCTTTGTTCAAGATGTGCATGTTCAGGGAGGGCCTGATCTTGCACAATTAAAGGAGTCCAGAGCATTGCTATTAACTTTGGAGGCAAGATCAATTTCCAAAACAATATTTTGGAACTAAGACGAACTTCAGATTTAGAAGGAAAAAAAACAAAAAAAAAGAGGGCATCATGAAGTTACATGCTGCATACTGAGCAGTCTGAGGCTTTGCATATCTTGAGTCAAATAATATTAAACTACTGAAGTGAAGGATTTTTTAACCTGATCTTACACTGGTTGAGGCCTCAGTACTCTTACCACCAGTGATAAATCAACATTTTTTGTTTGAAGTTGAGGAATTTAACAGAGACCCCCCCCATGAGCCAGGCAGCACCTTGAAACTCAGGTGGTCATCCTGCTGGAAACTGGAATTATTTGGTCTGGTAGCTCTGAAGTTAGTCCTTCATGTGCACCCCAGTTTGTGTGCACACACAAATACAGTCTGTAGATACACAAGCACGTACAGATATAAATATGCATGACATTGCTCCACACCCAGAGGCTGTAGAGTTACTCTTTTGCCCTGCCTTGCACCATGGCATGGATTATTTAGCCCAGGCTGTTCCCCAGCTCCCATGGAAAGGCTTCACCTCCTGTATGTGCCCCAAAATAATGCCCTGATGGGAGGAGAGAAGGACCCTCTGCCACGCCAAGGCTTTTGGTGTTTGACTGATGAGCCTCTCACAAAGGCCACAGATTCTGTCCCACCTTCAAAAGAAGATTGGCCAAGCACTATGTACTGTGAGCTAAATTGAGACTATTAAACTGTAGTGGTTCCTCTTATAATGAGGTGAGATTGTAAGGCTCGTCCATCAGATGCCTTTACTGTAACAGTTACATTAATGGTGATTAGCAGATTCTGCTAATTCACAGTAACACCTTCACTGCCACATCTACCAGCTCTTGATTAATGAGAAAAGTGGTTTGTAAGGCATTTATTACACGTTGGCAAGTAAAGAACTTAAATCTGGGGAATCAGAACACTGCTCTATACCTCTAATCCCATATTATTCATGATGACTATGAGAGTTCTGTGGAGCTAATTTAGCTCTTTCAGTACTTATAAATCTTCTGGAAATAAAAAAAAACCCACCTGGTTAACTGAACATGGGTGACCACTCTGAAATCAGATGGGAATATTAAAATCTGTTATAAATGTTGCTACTTATTTTATTATTATTATTATTTTCCCCCTTTCTCTATTTCAAATCTCTGTTTCTAAGGAGATGAGAAATACTGCCACATACTGAAAAATGGTATTGTGGAGGGAGGTGGTAGCCCAAGCATATGTCTTAATTAGCTATTTTTCACCAAAAATGTTATTGATCCCTATTCATTAACAATTTGGTGGACACAGAGAACAAATATATGTTACAGTTTTTATCTTCAGCAATCCTATTTGGTTTGTATACTTAATGTGCTGCCCTAAAGGTTAAAATCGCCGTATTTTAGGTCACAGCTGATAACCAACCTCTTTTTCTCCAGAATGGTCAGCATTTCTTGGATGAATCCCCTTATTCCTTAATTCTGTACCACCATTTCCAATGAAGATGCTTGTTTAGGTAAAACAACAGTGTTTATGCAGGTGGAGATTCATCCTGCTGCCAATCTCTGGAGACTGTGGATTTATTTCACACAGAGCCATTAGCTGGTGATGTTCTCTTTTTAAAGTCACTGCTCCTGTGGGATGTGACTCTGACTCATTGGCTTGAAAAGTAAAAGCTTTCATAACTACCTAAGTACCCTTTAAACTCTCTGTTAGCTTAAGTTTATTAGATTGATTCACATTTAGTTGAAGAGATGGTAGTGGCTTTTTTTGAAAGGCACTCATTTATAAACCAGCTTAATTTCTTCGTGCTGGTTTGTCTTGGCCAGGCAAAGCCTAGAACATTTTCTGTGTCTTTCTGGAGAGACAAAAAGAGGCTATTATAAAGAAAAGTGATGAGCCTCATACTTAGAGAGACTGCAGTGATCTGTAACTCCTGATAACCAGACTGTCTGCCTCTCATTCTGCACTGTAAAGACACTGGCTGAGAGTTTAAAGCTCTTCAACATTAGCTTTGCAACTTTCTACTAAATAAGGATGTGTTATTCTATGAGCTACGGCAAGAAATAGTGATAATTTGGTACTAATGTGGTTTTAGAGTGTCTCATAGCTGAATTAAAACAGTGGAGAGATTGCAGTTCCTGATGAGACTCTGAAGGCCAGACTTTCTCTCCTTGTAGCATGATGTTCACAAGAAAGACATCTTCTAGCAGACCTTTTTTTCTCTGCAATTTCTTAATTTTTTGTAAACTTGTCTAGAATCAAGCCTCACAAGGCAGCTTTGGTGGTAGATTTATGTGAGACAGAGGGCTGCCCAGTACATAGGACATAATTATTACTTGTTACAATCAAGCTTTATCCATCCTAAGCTTCAATTAGGCCCAGACTGGCTTGTTGCAGCTTGAATCTTTGCTCAGTCAGCCATTAAGTCCCTACTCTCACTATAAAAAATTAATAGGTGTAACATGAACATTTAAGAGGATCTGGCTACTGCCCATGTACCAGCTACAGGCTTAGAACACTGTGCTAAGGGACTTAGGAAAAATCATGCAACAGCTTTCAGTAGGAGCAGCTGTGAAACCATCTCTTGAAGCTTCTCTGAGTCCTGTTCTAGGGAGTTTGCACAACAGGTGATGTAAGTTTGTTGGTTTATTTTTGCTGGCATAAATAGTTTGAGGATGAGGAACCTGAAAGGAGTTTTAACCATTCCATTTATAGCAGGCTGAAAACCACCTACACCACCTGTGAAACCAGCTGTAAAATATGCCATGAGTTCAGGAGCAGTTTTATCTGAAAGACATAATAGAAGGACAAAATGAAAGCATTACCATTCTATGAGATATCCTTGTTAAGAAATAAAATATATAAAATAATCCATTCTTCTGACAGTGCATCCAGAAGGGTGCATTCATGCCATTAGACCTTTATGGATGTTATTTCTAACTCCTGATCTGAGCTCTAACCACTAATTTTCACATGAAAAATAAAGTCCAGAAGAGAGTAAATCCTTGATAGCTAAAATTACAGGGCTCTGTCTCATGCCTGAGCCAGAACCTCTAAACAGAGAAATTCATTCTTAGAAATAAAAAACCCAAACCAACCACATTATTTCAAAATATGAACAGGATTTTGGATTAGCTCAGGTAATATCTGAGGGGATGGAAGTACATGAAACTAGGCTGGATTTTGTAAATGTCCCCACTGCAATCAAAATAGTTCGTTGCTTTTTTGCCCCTCTCATTAAGTCCAGAGAACAGCTAAACACCACTCATTATTGTACAAACAATATTAGCACTCCAACAGCTTCAAAGAAACTTCTATTTTTGCCTGAGACTGACAATTCCTTTCCTCTCCATCCTTTTCTGAGTGTTTGTTGCAAAATCTCCAGAAACAGAATCTTTAAGCAGCAACAAAAATAGCCAGCCCCTCTGTTAGTGCAATGAACATCTTCCTTTTACTTTATAACAGTTTTGCCATCCAGTAAATTGAAAGTATTCTATAGGCATTGATTGTTCAGGCTTCACAACACCTTTTTTTCCCCTGATGTTAGGGACAGAAACTGTAATCCAAGAAGGTTGAGGGACTTGTCAAGGGTTATGCAGTAGAATCAGAGCTGTACTTCAAGGTAACTCAGCTCCAAGTGCTCTCCTTCCTCTCTGTAAACCGAACCTTCAGTTCAGCAATCTGTTGGTGAGCAAAGTTTCCTCCCACCCCATCCCATTTTAGCCCTTCTGCATTAATCAGTTATATTTGGATTTGTCCTCGGGCTGGAAAGGCTCTAGAACCAAAGTTTTAGTGCACAACGTGTAAATAGCTGCTTCCTGCCACTCTAGATGGCCACAGCTGTAACAGCCCTGGGGTTAAAAAGAGTTTATAAGGATGAATTTAAAGAGGAAAGGGCTGTTTGTTACTCTACTGTGGTTTCCTGGATACAACCAACTCATGTGTCTTGGTCTCTTCATAGCCCACTGATACTTAGCTGCTAAATTGGGTCAGGGAACTATCTGGGGACTAAAAGTCGTGGGTGAACAGGAGACATACTGCTAGAACTGGTGTGTCATGACTTCTCAGTGATCAGTTATTATTTATTTTTGGGGTGTGGTACTCAGAAATCCTAAGGACCAAACTTAATTGCCATTAAAACACACCCAATGAGATTATCATAGCAGAGAGTGCTGAATGATTTCGAGTTAAGAGTTGAGTTTAAAAAAATTCCAGTTAAGCTGGAATTCAGGCTTCTAAATATCTGTCTCCCCTTGTGATTTTCTACTAACTTCAGTGCTCCAGTATGAAAAATTGTGTGTCACAGCAACACTTGTTGGTTTGTACCTGAGGAAATGCTGGACCAGAACCTCTCCCTACGTTGTGATTTTTCCGTAGTGCAGCTCCCAAAGTTACCCAAAGGGAGCTTGTTCTGTTTCCCTTCTAACATTTTTTCACACCATCAGGTGCTTTAGCTGAAAATTTGTGGACAGTTTGGGAGGATGTTCTGCATAACTTGTGCAAGGCAGGAGTGACTTAAGACTGAAATGTGCAGTTTTCAAGCAAAGAGTTTTTGCTGGTGGGACAGTCCATGTGCGCCTGTGGACTTGCAAAGATGGAGATTTCATCCCCTGTGAACTTTCATGATCTGGAATGTGCAGTCATCCAGCCTGGAGCAGACTTCAGGCTCTCAAAGGAACAGGTTTTTCTGTGGCTTTGTGGCATCCTGGGTGTTGGTCAGTTGAAATCCAGAGCTCAGTCAAGGTGCTGCTCACCAATTCCAGAAATGAACTTCATTTTAGCTCCTTGTGTGACTGACAGATGTTGTCTACCAAGAATTTAGGTGCTAGTACCCATTTAAAGACAAGGAACTGAGGCATTCAAAGAGACTGGGTGGATTTTACAGGATCATGTAGTGATAGGAAAATGGGGAATGGCTTTAAACTGAGAGAAGATTTAGATTGGACATTGAAAAGAAATTGTTCCCTGGGAGGGTGGGGAGGCCCTGGCACAGGTTGCCCAGAGAAGCTGTGGCTACCCCATCCCTGGAAGTGTCCAAGGCCAGGTTGGACGGGGCTTGGAGCAACCTGGGCTGGTGGAAGGTGTCCCTGCCCATGGCAGGGGGTGGCACTGGGTGGGCTTTAAGGTCTCTTCCAACCCAAAGTGTTCCCTGATTCAGTGATTTCTCCCTTTCAGTTATTCACCTACACAGTCACACCAGCACCACACCAGCTGGGACTGGAGGTCCTGGAGCCCCTGGTCAGCCCCCAGAGGTGGGGGGAGGACCCAGATGAGGCTGGTCAGGTCTATTGAGGCCTGTGTGTGCACTCAGAGCCTTGACAGCTAATTTCTTCCCCTCAGTAGGTTCCTTGCAGGAACAGATTCACTTGTTAAGGCAGAAAGACTGTAATGGCAATTTGGGGATGCTGCTCTACATCATCAGCTAAAACACATAAGCATCCGTTTGCACAGGAGGATGAACTTAGATTAAGGCATTTAAAAAGTGCCTCAGGGAATTTATACATCATGATTTGGGCAGCAAAGGAAAAAAAAATCAGGTCTTTTACAAATATCAGGCATTGAAACAATTACCTGGGCACGCCTGCCAGGCAGCACGGGCTGCACGGGTGAGGGACATGGCACTGGCTGTGCTGGCAGGCAACAGAAAGCACATGGGTCCATCCAATTCCAGCCTCACAGGCACTTGCAGGAGTGGAATTCTGCAGGGACAGAGCAAACACCCAGGCCCACTCCATGGGCAAGAGCTGGAACCTTCAGCAAGCAGCTCTCACGTTCCAGACAGAGCTGGAGATGGTGGCAGAGGTCAGGCTGACAGATACTCTCTCTTTCTGTGCATGCATTTTATTTTTACTCCTCTGCTCTGAAGGCTGAGATGAGGAAAAGATAACAGGATTGTTTTAAAAAAATATTAACAATCAGACATCCCATTAGTTCCCTGTTTCAGCTTTTGAGGATGTAGTTACAGGGGTCTTGTCCTTGTCTTAGACAGGGAAGAATAAAGCTCAAATCTGGCAGTGGATGAAGCTCTGTTTGAACAAAGGAAAGATGTTGATTTAGGGTGCATGTAGTCAAAGCTGATACCAGGACCTGATGTGAAGACCTTGCTTATTTTTAAGCCTGGAATGTGAAACTCACTTAAGGATTTTAGACATAGAATTATTTTCTCCTTTCAAATTTTTTTTTCAGAGGATCGTAGCTCACAATGAGTAGCAGAGACCAAGGTGATTCAATCCTCCTTGCTGAAAATCACCTGGTGACAAAGACACTTTTTGTGTCCAGGTGCCACCCCACAGTGGCACAGGCTGGACCCTGGAGCTCACGTGTGTTGGATCTGATGGCAGGGAGAGCTCACCATCCTCCAGCCTGGTCCATGGGACCAGCCTGGGCTAGTGGAAGGTGTGGGATGGGCTTTAAGGTCCCTTCCAACCCAAACTATTGGGCTCTGTGATTCCAGCTCCCCAAACTCCTGTTCTGTTTCTTCGTGCTACCGAACGTACACGTTGAGTCTCTTGTTTTTGGGACTCCAAATTTGAGAGAGCTAAACCTCTGCCCAACATCTGACCACGAGCCCAGGACAGAACAGCCCACCCCAGTCCACAAATCCTTTTGCTATCCTTCAGGAAGTTCAGCTGGGGAGAGTTTTTTTCCTGTAGATTTACATCTCCTCCTTTGAAGAGCAGAACCCCTGTGATGGCTCCGAGCCCAGAGCAGAGCACAAGGGAGGTGCTTTTTCTGCTCTCTGCTCTACCCTTCTCCTCTGTAGCTGCTACTGATTGCAGCATTTTCTGCTCTTTTCTTCCACAGCACATCATCAGCTTGGTGGCTGTTTCATTTACACTGGGCTGTGTGAGAATTCCAAGGGCAGATGCCTCCCAGGTCTCATTCATTTAAAATTGGTAGCAGTCGAAAAATTGCTCCTTGGGAAAAAAAAATAAAGAATCACTGCTGATAACAAAGTAGGTCCTGTGGTTCTTTACAAAGGTGGGCAACATGATCATCACACTTCAGATGGGGAAGTGAAAGCAGAGACACATAAAGAGATAAACCCAGGGTCTTAGAGCAGATAAGAGCAATCTCTGAGACGCAGGCTATTACTTTATTCTTTATGTAAAATGTCTTTCCATTTTTCAGTGTCAAAATACCTTTGGAAAAAAAAATGGTCTCCTGACTTATCTTGCCTTCTCTGAGCTTCACTGCTCCCCATCCAGCTGCAGTGGAGAAAATATTGCTTCTCACCATTGATTTAAAGTTGTAGCAGTCCCACTTCATCACAGAGGATCCTAAATTTTCCACTGAGGGCTGGGATGTTTCATCATTTTCTTGGGAATTCTAGTGAGCATAAAAAACAAAGGACTTCAGAGAGATCCTGGTCTTCTGCATTTCCACTGGCAGAAGGAAATCTCTGTGGGATCTCAGACCAAAGCCTCAGATACGCCCCAGGCTTGCAGAGTAGAGAAATATTGAAAAAAACCCAACCCTGATCTTATTAAATTATTGTACAGTTATTGTACAGTTATTATACAGTTATTTACTTTGATTCTTGAGAACTGCAGGTAGATGTGGCCCAAAAAAGGTACTGATGAGGCCTAACATCAACTTTGTTGAGTCTTCTGTAAAAAATTCCTCCACTAGTGAAGCAGTAATTTAGCAGCTCTGTCTCTGCTGTGTGTCAGCACATCTGTTTTATAGGAGACTCTCACCTCTTAGAAAAGAGAAGGCTGCCTGCACTGAGGGGACCACAGATTTCTTTTTCCACAATTTCCACTTTAGAAAGGATTTAAACTTACTGATGTGCTTTTTCTTGAGCACTGCTGTGCACACATCTGAGCTGGCTGCACATTATTCTGTATATCTTGGTTTACATGGTTTATCAATTAATGTTCTGTGAGCAAATCAAGCAGACATTCTCATTTGCACTATTTTAGCTGTGTTAGTGAGTTCATAAACTACCCATATGTAATTATATGCAATTTTTAATGTTAAAAAGTATTCACATAAAAAAGGAAGACTCAGGTAGGTGGGGTTTGCCCTACAACATGAGGAAAAAAAAAAAAAAGACTACAGACACCCTGTGTTTTTGTTCACAGCTGAAATTTGTCCCAGTGACCACAATGCTGGCATTGCACTTGCCAGCACCATATTCTCTGATGACATAAATACATGGATTTTGCCAACCTTCAGCACCTTTACGTGTTCATGAGAGCTGGGACTCAGCTGTGGTATTTTCAGAAAGTGCTGAGTCAAATTCCTTCTGCACTGATTTCAGTGAGGAGACGAGATTCCTGACAAAGAAGAATTTAGCCCACTGAGCTCCTGGAATTCTCTCTGACCTCAGAATTTAGAAGAGGAAGGACTAAAAACTTAACAGCATTTACAAGTGTTAGCTGGGTGAAACCATGGGGATAACAGACAGCAACTGTGCAGAGCATCTCTACGTGAGGATTGTCCTCTAAGCCAGCACTTCAGTAACAGCCTGTTGACATGACAGCTTTTATGGCAGAATAAATATTGCATCAGTTGTTCTCTGAAGAATGTCTTCTCCACCTGAAAATCTACCAGCTCTGTCACTTAACAGGTGTTTTAGTTCCCACCCTTTGTCTACAGCGAATTCGGTTCAGATTGATTCTTCCCTGGAGTTCTTTGATGGCTGTTGGAACTGCAATCTTTGTATGTTCCACAGGACTGCAGCAGTCTTTGTAAAATGTTTTCAGGGCATTTGCATTCACTGGAGAATTTGAGTATTCAAAATTGTGAGGTATTTTTCCTACTCTAATCTTCGCAAAAATCCTTTGTCTAGAATTTTCTGAATTATTTTTTTCATAGGAAATAGACATTTAACAGCTTAAACCCCCACTTAGCCTTGGTCTTTTCGTGTTCCAGTCCCTTTTTTGTTAAATAGAGGTAAAAGTTTCCTTCTGAAGGGTATTATGGGAATTAATACTCTGCAGAGTGATTTTACAGTGACTGGACAACACAGACAAGTAGATAAGTATCAGTTAGAAGTGCACATGTGATTTTACTCTCCTTAAGAACTGCCTGTATATTTATACTCTTTTGAGAAATACCTTCACAGGTCTTTAAAACAGTGAGATTATTTTCTTCTGTAACTGCACAGGTTCTCTGGAGGTATTTCACCACTGGCTCATTTATGACACACCACGAGGTGCAGCACCAAGGCAAGAATAAAGTCCTGGCTCTTCATCACTCCTTTCCAAGTGCTCATTTGGTCTAGGTTTAGGAAGATGCTACATATACAAAATAATTCATTTTCCAATCCTAATATTATCATTTTAAATTCAAAAGGGACTCAATTAGTCATCATTACAGTTTAATGACCTGAAACAGTTTGAGTGTTAATAAGTACCTGAAAAAGCAAACTCCTACCTCTTCTCATTCAAACAATTACGTGACTTTTTCAACAGGAAAGTTTGAAATTCTGTAACAGCAGTTGGTATGAAAATTAAAATTCTCATTACACTCTCTGTAGCTTCACATAATGGCAAGAAGTGATGCCCAGGGTCTGCTCATCTGTGCCAAGGATGATGGAGGGTAATGAGAACGCTGTGCAATGTATTTTTCCCTGATTAATGATAAGAAGAAACAGAAGCATTTGTGGATTTTTCTCTCTGTTATCATGCAAAGGCTGCTCTGGCCTGTCTGGAAGTGACTGACATGTTTTCTCCATTGACACTGAGCTAATTTTTAACAGGAAGTGGCAATGAAATGATGATCATGGCATTTATGGGCCAGAAGAGCAATCTATTCCTTTTTCAGTTCTGCTTCTGATCTCTGCAGACTTTTTCATGCACTGGGAGGAAGGTTACGTGGTGGTGTAACCTCAGATACGTGAACTTCCACCTGTGAAGGAAAAAAAAAAAGCACCAGTCTAGGAAGGTGATACTCAAACTTCACACAGCACACAGATATGCAGCTTTTTTGTGTGGAAGTGATGGCTTGGGAGGACAAGTTAAAGGGAGCTCTCTGTTGTAGACTTGTGGAATCTCATTTCAGAAGGATTTATAAAATTAATGCAGTCTGTGTTTTATGGTCATAAACAACTGCATGGCTGTGACTGCTTATGGTTACAACTCAGTGCCTGGGTAAATGCTCAGCATGAAATATGAACAGGGGCTTTCTTCACACATTTATTGTTTGCAGGATCATGTCCAGATCGTGTTACAAACAATTACATCACATAAACCTTGAGTATTTCTCTGGGTGCACAGACAGGCTATTGTATATTCTCAGAGTGTAAATTCCTGTTCACATGAACCTCTGTGCTCCTGTGGAGGCCTTTACCTTCCTGCAGCTGATCTGTTTGTAATTTACACAAAAGACTCTTCAGAATATTAATGTCTCATATTAATGATTCAGTGGAATTAACGGGGGGTGCTGAGTGTGCAGTTGCAGGAGTGTCCTGTTGGAGTTATCCTTCTTTTGGGGGGGCACCCACAGATCAAATTACTGGTGGTAAGGAAGAATTTCCCACCAAGTTACAAAAGTTACAGCAGTGGGCACTGTAAGAATGTCATGACCAGTGCTCATTTGAATGAATGTGAATCAGAAATTTTGTTCCTTGTAAACCCATCAGCTAGAGAAATGAAAGCTCTCACATTCATACATTTTAATTCATTATGTGCTGTTTTGTCTTAGACTGAAAACTAGAAATGATTGCTTCTATATATTTAGGAATCTACATGGCCTTTTGTCATTTCAGCATTTCTGAGAACTTCATGCTCTTGCATAGATGTTTTCACAAAATCTGAGCAGGATAAAGAATCATTATCCCATTCCACAGGTGTGGGTCTGACGTATAGAGGGAAACTCTGGCTTGTCTTCACTGAGTTCCTACACGAGGCAATCAATTCTTGATTTGTGATTGGGCACACAAAAACTTGTTTAGGGTGCATTTAAAAATTGTTTCTAGGCTGAGCCATTGGGTTGGAGTGAATTGGACTGAAAGCAAAATGCTGCTGTCAGGGATACTCAAACTTGCAGTGTCTGGAGCTGGAATAACTCCCTCAACTCCTCACTGTGGGCAGCTCCAGAGCTGTCAAGCAGAGCAGTCACTGTCCTGCCACGCTGCTTTGAACACAGTAACCACAGCCTGGTAACTACAGGTTGCAGTGAAGACAAGCCACTGCCTGGCTTCTCCAAGGACATTAAAAAATTCATTCAAAAAGAAGGCAGCTGGGTCTTCTGCATCTCCCCTGTTTTCTGTCCAATATGTGAACTGTGAGCTTATGCACTGCCACTGCTGAATGATTTTGTGCTGCTGCATCAGGCAAGAATTGTCATGTTGCTTATTTTTCATTAAAGACTGGCATGGCTGGGAAAAAACCCCCAACAATCCCTTCCCTGATGATTTGTGAAGGTTTCCCTTCAACAGTAAATATTATCACTGATGATGTTAATGAAGACATTAGTTTCACAGCATTTGAAGTACTGAAGCACTCCACTGTTAACTAGCCTAGTGGGGTTTATGCTAATGTAAAATGTAATAAAGTAGAGGCCACTATCTCTTTAAGCTGAAAGAAAGGAAACTTGTTTCTACTTCCAAGGGATGCCTAGTGTGTGCTTATCTAATTGACTGTGTATTTTGTCTAGGTGTTGAGGGAAAGCTAAGAGAATGAAGGCTCTAAGTCCCCAGTGGAAGCATGATATGGCGCTGCAGTGCTGGTGCTGAATTGCTCTCTCTGATGGCTCTATGGGAGTGGATAGCACTGAGTCTTCATTGCTGGGGGTTAGCGGTTGCTGCTGTCTCGGACCAGCATGTCACAAGCCCCTTCGACTGGCTCCTCTCTGATAAGGGACCCTTCCATCGCTCACAGGAATACACAGATTTTGTGGACAGAAGTCGACAGGGATTTAGCACAAGATACAAGATTTACAGGTATGAAGCAAAGGGAAAGCAATTGCAGAGATATCATCCTTAGAAGCTGTAAAATTATCGGTAAGGGTTTCCTTAAGGAAAAGATGCAGTTGTGGGAACGAATCCTCAGACAGCAAATTCATTGTTGAAATATGTGCAAGGCCATTTGCAAGGCCGCTGTCTACCACGGGAATGCTGCTTGTGTTTGTTTCTGTTTTTTGATAATTGCTTATGTTGCTCTGGAAAACTTTGTTGTTTGCTGCCTACCTCTGCTCTGTCCTAATGGCACAGTCAAAAAGTGTCTCAGGGATTATTCAAACACCACCTTTGGTTTCAGAGTGCGAGCGTGGATCGCCTTTGGTTGTGCACCAGGTTCTGCTGCTCTCAGTGTGGGTCATCAAGACGTAGGCTGAGGCTTTCAGAGTGAAATTGTGGCTCTGCACGTGCTGCTGACAGAGCAGGGGTTTCGTGGTACAAATGAGGGCATTTCAAAAGTGGCTCAAAAAAAAGTTTAATGTTCGTTTATACCGATGTTTTGAGGAATGGTTTTCTCCTCCCTGAGGGACTGAGTGGTAAGAGCCACCATGATTTTTAACAGAGGTTGCAGGTGTTTGGTCCATCCCAAAACTCAGCATTGGACGGCCCAGTTCAGACTCAGAAACAAAAAACCAGGGGAAGGCTTCGAAAGTATAGGTCTGGTTGAGAATTTGGGCCCTGCTGTGGAATTGCTTCAATGATTTGTTTGTGACCTGTGAGCTTCTGCTCTTTTGAGACAGCACTGGTGAACTGCCTTCTCAATCACTTTGCACAGGGTGCACCTCAGTGACATCCAATAGCATTATCAAGGACATGGGAATGAAAAGGAAAGGTCAGTCTAATAGGAGTGACCTAATGGCAGACAGACAGAAGGGGAGAAATGAGAGACCAGGAGAGATTAAGGACTGAGAAAGCACATCTCTAAGCAGAGATATTTTTTGCTTCATATTGTGACAGTTCCCTCCTGGCAGCCAAGAAAAAGTGGGGCAACAGGGCAATACAGGACAAATTTCCAGCTTCCCTAATAACTGTCCATGCCATGAACACAGGCTATTTTGGTATGGGAAGACACACACTGATTTCACTGAAAACCATGAAAGAGTCTGGACAAATTTCATACCTATTTTAAGCTATTATTCTCTAGTGATACCCAGCCCTTTAGAACAAGGTAAGAGTGATATATGCCTACATGAATATTATATTCAGTTCAGTGTCCAGTGGCCTGTGAGAAAAGTGCTAGCCTCAGTCTGTAAAGATTTTATTTTTAAGAAACTTGCTCTATTTTTCTTTCCCAAATACATACGGTAGAGGGCACTCTGTTGCAGGTCAATTTTTCAATGGGCTTCTTTGCCATATACAGGCAAATTAAACACATTTTGAAAATAAAGTGTGATTTGGAAATATGCTTGATGAAGTGGCTTGTCTTAACAGAACAGCATTGCCCAATATTTACTGCATTTTAAAAGCCAGCTGTCAGGACCAATAATGTAAAGCCAATAATGCAGAGACTGAGGCAGCATATTTTATTCCCATTATTCTGTATTAGTCAACACTGAACCGAAATTATCTTACTAAAAACATGAAAGATGGAATTGTATTTCATTTCAGCTCTTACAATTGGGTCCTTGAGAATTTTTCTCCTTTCAGCCATCATTACAGCAACATTGTTAAGTTTTATAGATCTGTAATCATATCGTTAATGTTTATTTGGGTTTGTGCATAGGTTTCAATTTGATTTACGCAATCCCACAGAAAGTTTTTCTCATGTTTAGTTCTATTCTCTGCCTGTTCTGTTCAAGAAATGAGCTGGGAAGTCAAAAGAGCTATTTGGATCGAAAAAAAAGCTGCATAATTTTGGTTTGGCCCTTCCAAACCAAACCTTACTGCAAAGTTTCCCCATAAAATATGATCCCATTAGGAAGTAGTGCCGAGCATGGTGCCCTTGGTGCGAGCCACACGCTGCAAATTTAATCCCAGTTGCTGTGCCATGAGCTTTCCAGGGCTGTAGGATCTGGAGCCTAATTGGTCAGTTCATTCCCTCACTGAGGATGAGTGAGATGTGCAGGGTGAAGGACTCCAGTGGGTTGTCTCCCGTTTTGAACCCTTCCTGGGAGGATCTTGGTAGCCCAGTGGGGTCAGACACAGAATGACTGAAGACAATTTTATTATTTTTTTTTCCTAATATCCAATTTAAATCTTCCCCTTTTCAGCTGAAAGTCAATCTCCCTGTTCATATGCCAGCAGCTGCTTTGTATCCACACCCTCTGGTCACTATTGCCAAGTGTCCATCTGACCATGACTCTGTTATAAATTAAGGGATGAAGCCAAAGATTTGCACCAAGGAACACACTGATTGACTGAGCCCAATTTCTTAAGAGAGGTCATAACTTCAGCATAATGTGAATTTTAAACATGAAAGTTATACTTTGCCTTATCTCCTTATCTGGCTTTCGTAGCATAAACCAATTGTGATGAAACAACTGGTGCATCAGTTATGGGGAGGCAGCAGTAGAAAAATCCCCAGTCACCCATATTTTACTCTGTGAATTAAAGATCAGTTATGTCCCTGGGCAAACAAGTTGATTCTGGGGTGTATATGTCCACAAAGGCAAGAGTTTCCAGTGTTACAGGACTGAACTGAATGAGACAATAATGTTTTAATCTGCATTGAAGAACACTAAACAATTCCACCTGATGGTACCAACTTTAAGTTGGAAATGGTGGACTGGTTGTGGTGGTTATGTGGCATTCCTTATAGTGTGCTATTCCCTATAATTCTCCAGAGGAAATACCCTCCTGCAGGAAATTTAATAATTGCCACATTTTTTGGTGGCATTCATCAGAAAAATGCCAAGAAAGCATCTGGATGGCTGCTGAAAACCTCTAGATTCATGGGAATGCTGTGTCAATATTTTATGGAAGGTGACTCCTGTAGTTCGTATCAATAAGTATTTTGGCAAGAAAAATTGAGTTTATAATTTGTTATTTAATACACAAAGGGAACGCTGTGCCTCTTATGTAAATCAGCAACCCAGACAAAGGAATTTAAATCCAAACAGAACGAGATGAGAGGCTACCAGGATGGAAAGAGTGATTGTGAAATTATGCAAAGGACCTACATTGTATCAGAAGAGGTAATTTCTACAGAGATAGGGGAGTATTCATGCTGTCAAGTAAGGTGCTGAGGAAATCTCCTCAGGGATGCTGTGGAGTTTTGTTGAAGCAAAATGATTTAAAATCTGAAACAGATGTGAAAATCAGGGGAAGGAAGAGCCTAGCTTTTTTTTTTAAGGTGGAAATTCTTTCCCCCCCCTAAATATTGCCAAATGAGAGCTGAAAGTGGATACAATCCTGTCAATGTACATGTTATAAAGTGAGGTGAACTATTTAAACCAAAAGCCATCACTGTCTTAAAACCAAACTTGTATAAACTGGCTATGAACAAATTTAGGCTGGCTATTTCAAGAAGGTTTGTAATCATTAAAGTAAATCTGGGATATATGAAGTTAGAGAACCTTCCCAATCCTATGAATAGGAGGAAGGGTTTATAAGATATGATGTGGATGAAAGTGGACTAGGTTTTAGTGACCACTGAAATCCTTCTGAAGTAATTACACCTAACAAGTGTACAATTCCAGTGTGCAAAAGGCAAAAAAAAGGAATCTCCTGGACAAGTGAGGAGCTCTTTGCAGCACAGTGTTCATGTGGTTTAAGAAGTGCTCCTTCAGAGGCTGTTTTAAAATGGGTTGTGTTCATGAACAGCTGCAAAAATGAAAGTATTAGAAAATGAAGCTATTGAGTTAAAGACAAGACCATGTTGGGTTTCTCTCCTGTGTTCTCATCAGACTCATTGACACAGGTGTGCTCCTGACAGACAGTGTTAGTAAAAATCCTGGGGGATTCAGTTGTGGGGGTGCACGTCAACATGCTCTGATTTACAATTTTCACCCCAGCATATGGTCTGGAATAATATTTCCTTGTGCTCTTGCAAGGTTTATTTGAGCTGATTAATTTGGAATTTCAGATTATGGAGAAGAACCAATAAAAGGTCTTCCACTATCATTTTCAATCCAGTGGCTCACAGGCTGGTAACAGGGAAGAGCAGCTCAAAGAGAGGTTTTGGGATTGTGAGTTGATAAATTTCCAGTAGAAAAAACGTATTTGTAGCCCAGTACATTTTTTAAGAATGTCTGGATCTGAAAAACATCAATGAGTTTAATTTCTGATGGTGATATACTTGAACAGCCTCTCTTATTCCAGTTAGCTGGGCATAACAAAGACATGACACCAGTTAAGTGACTGGCTTTGGTGAAACTGCTTGCACAAGCAAAGCAAAATTAAAGCTTTAAGTGACCATCTTTCCAGGTCTAGAAACATGGACCTGGATAATGCCCTCCAAAATCATTGAATTTCCAGCCCTTTATGCCAAATGCAAATCCCCTTCAGAGGAAATCATTTTTGTTTGAACTTTAAGACCTAAACACATACCAGGTTGTGATGCTTTACAAGTAGCAATTCCTATTATCAAAATTATATCAGTTTCTTGATCTGTTTATCTGGGGATGGTGTGGAAGGTATGTGCTTGTGAAAAGGTGTAAATGAGGGAACAGATAGATTAGACAGAGAAGCTTTGCATCTATAACAGAAAACTTAGGAACGTGTTTTCAGATGAATTCACCCTGCCCTGGGCAGGATGGTGGGCACAGGGCTGGCTGTGCCAGCAGGATTGGGAGCGTTCTCAGGAGTCAGTTTGACAAGAACACGAGCATGTTTCAGCTTGGCAACACAAGAGAATATTGGTGCCAAGATTGCCTTCTGTATATTTTTTTTTCATAACACACTGCAGGAGTCTGTGTTTTGACAATCTCTCTTTGTATTTCTCCTTATTTGTTTGGTGTATTTAATCAAAGATCCTAAAGAAACTCAAATGGCAAGAGGAGGTGAATCTTTTTTTTTTGGTAAACATTATTATAATCTATTTCCAGAATGTACTCACTTTCAAAATCTAATATTTTAAGGACAATTATTAGATCAAACCTCCTACTGATATGTTTCCCTAGAACAGAGAACATTTATTTAGAGAATATGGTGTGTCATCATTTCAGTTATTGAGTTCATAAATCATTTAAGTTGCCCTAAAAAAATTAGGATAATAGAGGCTGTAACTTAATGGTTTCATGCAATCACTGAAGTAGTATAAAAGCTGTTTAACACTAATAATAGATACATTCTTCAGTCAGCAGGGTAGACTGCCAGGATTTTGGGCATGAAATCAGGTAATTTTCATTAGTCCTTTGAAGATTTTTGGTTAGTTGGGTCTCTGTTCTATCATTTGCCCTTCCTTTTCATTTTTGTTTCAGAATCCCTGCTGGTACTATCAGTGATGTTCAAGATGTAGGGAATATCAAATGCTCATGACTTTCATAAAGGGGAAAAACAATTACTAGGTTTTTTTTTTTTTGGTTGAAACAAAAAAAAAGAATTTTTTTTTTAATTACTCGAATCAAATTCTTTGTACTTTTGTTTTGACTCCTATGATGTCATTTTCTCTTACTGCTGCTGAGTCAGTAGCCATGTCCAAACAGAATGGCTTTCACATTTTTCTTTGTGACCATATGTTAAGTCTATATGGGTGGCATGTTATGGCTTACATAGAGAAAAATAACTGAGTAGCACAGAAACTTTGTATAAAAAACCCATGGTATTGATTGGAATGTGTGATTCTTTGTATAGAAAGGTATTTGTGTCTCTTCCACACAGAAAAAGAACAACTGACACCAAGAATTTCTGCCATTTTCCACTGCTCTCATTGACTTCGGGTCGTGGTCGATATCTCCAAATCCAAATCTCAGTTGTCTTCTGGCTGGGCTTGATTGATTCCACAGGTTTTCACAGTCATTATGCTGGTTGGGAATTTTTATTGTGTAGCTACAGATTCATTCCAGCAGAGACCCTTGTGAAGAAAAGCAATGCTTCAAAATAATGTCTCGTTGCTCGATTCTCCCCAGAATCCCAATGTGATTGTTATGGATAACAGTGTTCTTAAGGTCATTAATGGCTCTGTATCTCGATTCATCTTCTGATGCTCTCAATTTCTACTTTATGCAACTTGAGAAGAGAAGATATTGTTACTGCCCGGACAGTTTGATACACACAGAGCTCTGAAAAATGCCCCCCCCGGGCCCAGCAGCAATTTAAAGTTGTGTATGCTGGTCTTGTGTGCACGGCAGGGACTGCAGCTGGCTTCGAGGAGGGAATGCTGATTTTTCCAGGGAAAAGCACATATAGGGGGATTGACTTGTATGAGTAACGTGATTTAAAATCAAAACATAAGAGATGTTCTACCAAATATTCAGAAGGATCAGCAGAATCCGAGACCTGAGGGAATGTAATTGATTAATTTAAAATAAATATTTGTATTTTAAAAAATTCTGAATTATATTCTTACAGTTCTTGCAAGTTAGTTAATATGGATTTTTTTTACATATACCCTGACTGCTAGCAGAAGAACTGGATGTTTTGCTAGGAGCTCAAATACAATATCAGCTTTGTCTATTGATAAATATGATCTAGTAATAGAAAATAAAGGCATCACATTTTTATCAAGTTCCATCTAATTATATTTTATTTAAACCACATCTTTAGCCATTTACATACTTACTGGCTACAGATTGTCATAACAAAACTAAAGGCTAAACATTACACAGCCCAAGCAATATTACAACCTGAATTAACAAACAACATGCAGTCTTTTGTCTACATTTTACATATTTAACCACACAAAACAAATGTTAAAAATAATTAATAATTCCAACTGATTAAAATGAAGAACTTTTAGTGAGGTCTCTTTCATTCTTCCCATTTTTGCAGTGAGAAGAATCCTGTTCATTAGAAAGAAAAACTTATATCTTCAGTCAGGTGTCTGAACAAGAACCTTTGACCAATATATTAATGACATTTGCTGTGGACACTTCTTCATGGATCAGACATCCAGAAATTCTTCATAACACTGGCAACACCAAGAGATCTTTCCTGATTAGATCTTTGTATTAAAATGCCTCTGGCAGAAACATTCTGTCAGATCTTGCTCCATTTTCTTATGCTTTTGGTCAACTCCAGATTACACCTTAAACTTATTCTACTTTAACTCTGGCTACAACAGATTTCTGAGAATCTGAAGCTGAAACACATTAACATGAAACTTCTTTTTCATACTGGGGCTATTATGACTTTCCTTTGTTTTTCTTTATCTTTCCATAGGATTTTGGGTACAGTTGTCATCAGTTTGTGATGATTTTTGCCTCTGCACGTTTACACTGTCAATCAATGTATACCTCAGCAGTTTATCATTTCAGGATGTAGCACTGAATATCTCACCTGTTTGGTCTTAGCAAAATGTTCTAAAGAAAGTGGCCCATAGCCTATGACTTAGAATTAAAACAGGCCCTATGTTTTCTGCTTGCTGGAAAAAAAAAATTAAATTATTTTCCTGCCACAAGGCTGGATAATACCTTTTAATCATTGCAGAAAAGAAATAATGGAGCAGCATGAAAGACTTCACAGTTGTTATTTACACTTTGGCTGTTACCAGCTCTTGAAAATCAGGGACCACTCTATCTCTGTAACACCAATATTATGCAAAAATGACATGACCTGTGAATTAGTCTTGTGGGGTATTAAACTCACTATCTGAGATGAAGTAATCCACTTGTGGTTAACACAGAGGGTCTGAACTGACAGAAGTTTCTGGGCCTAGACTAGCATGAAATGGTATGTTGATCTTCATTGTAAATAGACAGGCTTACACAGAGGAAAATATATGAAAGTGTAAATGTGTCCACTGTGGGCTTGATGCTGAGACTAATCCAGCAAAAGGATTAGGATTTTGGATTTATTTAACTCCTCTCTGACACAAAGAGCCATGATGTTTTTGTCCCTGATAGCGAACGGTGGAATTTGGAACAGGGGTATGGAGATTTAATTCTCCTGCTGTGAAATGAGGAACAGCCACGCTCCTCACAGGCAGAAGCAGGAGGTGGCCTTCACAATCAATATGTTCAAGGACTACACATTTGCTTTCTGTGAGATCTTCAACTACTGCTGAGTGCAGTACAAAAATGTGGATCTGCTGTTGGGCAGGAAGGCTTTGCAGAGGGATGTGGACAGGCTGTTAGACACACACACTGTGTTCCTTGTGAAATAGTTGGTAATCATTTCTGATTTCAACCTTTTTTTGTTTTTGGTTTGTTTTTTTTTTTTTTTTTGGGTTTTTTTTTATGCTGATGAGCTTAAATTAGAAGTTCCAGGAAGAAAACAACTGTCTACAATAAACACCTCCTATTTGCCAGTTTTTTTCTAATGCGCTCATGTCATTTCTGCTGTGTAAATCTTGCCATGTTGGTGGTATTTGTGAAAGGATTAGGCTTATTCCATATCTGTCTCCAGTCTAGTGCCAGGGGGATTTGATGGTACAAGATGATTTTTTAATTCCAAACCTGGCAAAGCATAGAGGGAACACACTCCTTGCTATCCAATAATACCCTGAAAAGCAAAGAAGCTCACCTTTGCCATTTCATTGCAGTGCTTGTTCCTACTTTTTTTTTTTTTAATTATTGTTCATTTTTATTTTTGCCACAGCTGCAGTTTGCAATGGGCTGCAGAAGTGGATTGCCTCCCCCAACCATAATTGGCATTGCATTCTCTGTTTCAAGGTTCCCAGTCTCGAGGCCATGCTGACTATGGCTGCAACACTTCCAGTTGGTGAGGGGGTTTTTACACATCCCCTGGTTCATTGGGGATGGGGATTGAATATTTCATGATGGAAATTGTCCATTTGTACCTTTACCAAACTGGAAAAGTTAGTCAGACATGTCAGATTAGTAGTGTAAATTCTAATTTTTCCACTTATGTGTTTAGCTGGCTTTGCAGGAAGGGTGATACTCAAGTATTAAATATTCTTGTATCTCACTCCTAAACTACAAAGTATTTTACATTTTCACACCCTTTGCTTTCATGATACTAATAAAGGTAGGGTAACAAAGCTGGCTGTGAGTTTTGTATTAATCAATAATAAAAAGAGGCCCATGTAAATTCTTCTATACACTAAGCCATCTCTTACTGTCAGTATAGACACAATTCACCAATCAGCAGCAATAAAGCTCTTTAATTGCATACTTTTGTTGCACATATTTCTAGGTAAGCATCTCCAAAGCATAAAAAGCATAATTAAAATCTGTAATTCAACTATCTGGGTCCATTGATAGAAATATAGCCACATTTTAAATGAGCTTTAACAGTTTAACAGCTCTGTGCTTCAAAGAAAAGCAGATTAATACAAATAGCCTGCAGGGAAAGATAAAGGTTCAGATCTCAGCAATCTGAAAAACTTTGCATTTCTATGGAATCCAATTTCAGGCTGCACAAATAAAGTTAAGAGGATGAGTAAACTTGCTGCATAGAATATTTTGTTATCCTAACCATTGTTGTGCATTGAATTAAATTTGATCATTCTGCTGAAGTTCCATTTTTGCTTCATTCCTCACGATACAGATATGTTCTGGCTTTGATGTTCTCTAAATGTCAGTGAAGCTAATGCCATATCAATTAAATATGCTGTTTAAGTACTATTTTTTTCACTAGTCAATCACTGAAATTTTCTGTATGGCTTAGCATTAGAAGTCAGAAACAGATTTTCAAAAGAACCTCATATTTTCAAAAGACTGTAGTCCTTGGTCTGCCATTTGTTTGTTTAGGTACCTAAGGAGAGCAGTGGCTGTACTGAATAAGGTGGCTTAGCAGCTTCACATTAATAACTAGGATGATTCCACTGTCATTAGTGGAAAATCGTGTGAACAGTTGATATTTTTAACCAGATGATACCCCCTGGTTTGGATTAGTGGGTTCAGATCCTGACTGCAAAAGCTTTGAGACAGAGAATGAAAGAGGAATAAAATAAATAACGATGTGAGGCTATAAAAATAAAAGCAAAAAAGCTCAGTCAAGCAGGAGGAAACCTTGATGATTTGGTGAGTTAGAGGAATGTAGTACATGGGGATGAATTCCTTACAGGAGGTGACAAAGCACTGTGGATGTGATGATGAGGGAGCACAGAAGGGATCTGCAGAACAGCAGAACTGATACAGAACAATGAAATCAGAGGTCCTTAAGCTGAAGTGGGGGAAAATTTACAGGTGACAAGCTCAGACAATAGATCTGTGATTGAATTCAGAAGAGTTTTTTGCTGTATATCTTTGCATAATAGGAAGTGTATTGGTTCAACAAAATTTTATATAGCTTGTGTCATCCTGCCTAGAGTAAATTTTGCCCCCTGTTGTGGCAGTGAATGACACTGTATTGCTCATCTAAACACAAACAGTTTTCTTTTGTAAATTCCTAAAGTGTTACTGTCAATGTTGCCATTAACCACCTTTTGCTATGGAATTGGGACTGGTTTATTTCTCAAACATTCTGGACAGGTCAAGAAGTGTTTTGGAGAGGAGAGAAATATTTTGACTGAAATTCCACTTTTATATACTTACCAAATCTGTGCCTCCTTTATTTCCCTGGTATAGATGGATCCTAGGAAAAATTTTTTCACTGGATTCAGCAGGGTTAGTTATAGATGAGACCGTGGCCTGAGTGGGGATTGCACAGTAAAATACCCCTATGTGGTACATTTTTCTTCTGTGAAAACCACTGCTTGGTTGTAATTGTCATTAAAAAGTCAATCTCTGTTTCCATATTGAACGAGAGTGGATTGGGCTATTCCTTTCGTGGGTACTCATCTGTAAATTAGATTAGAGCTGAATTCGTAGCCCAGCTAAATAACTGGGTGCATTAATGGCAAATCTGTGGTTGCCTGACACTGGAGCACAAGCAGATAAGTGAACCCTGTGCTCTCTGCACAGGATGTGTCTTGTGAGGCCAGTGGGGGCCATAAACAAAGTGCTCTGCCAGCCTGCTACACCTCCTTAGCTGAGACAAATCAGGGGGAAAAGATTTATCTTGAGCTTTCTTAAGCTGAATATTGCAGGTCAGTTCCTTTTGGGGAGAGCAGAACTGAGGTGCCCCAGTATTTTGCTAAGAAAATGTGAAGAAAAGCAGTAGCTTTGTTGGATCTGTGTGAGGTTGCTGCTGTGCTGGGGACTAACCAGATCAAGCAGAAATGTTGGTCAATTCAATCAAGCTTTAGAGGTGTAACATTAATTCATAAGTACCCTCAGCTACTCTAAAGCATTTCCTCCAAAAAACTGAAGCAAAAAACTGTGCCAACGTCACGGCTTTGTTGAACTGCTTCAGGTACTGTCAGGACTGACATTTGCTTTGGAAATCTGGAATAAACATAATCAGCAGCCTGACTGCCATCTCTCCCTTTATGGAACAGGCTGTGATGCTAGGAATGCTCTTAATTCAGAATGTCAAATATGCAATGCTGATAATTCCAACGGTTATAGAGCTTTTCCCCAGTGTCTTTCTGCCATTTAAAAGTAAAGTTATACTGACAAAATGCTGAAATAAATGTATTAACATTTCTCTTGAGTTCATTAGGTTAACTTCAAGTAAAGAGTTGAGACTGATATCATGCAGGCAGAAATAGTTACAGAAAGTCCCAAAGAAACCAAGTTTATTAAAAATTTCTTTCTGTCAAATGATGAATGCCAAACACTTCCTTGTGCAATGGTTTTAGTTCTACCTGAAGGGAGAGGGAATAGTCACTATATACCCAAAACTTCAGAAGTGATGCTGCTGTAACCTGTTATCCTCCCCCAAATCCCTAGATATAGATTCTTCTCTGCAGCCATCTGGATGCAGCTTCCTAGAGGTTTTTATAAAACACACTTTCACCTCACAGTTGAATTTAAATATAGCCTCTCTGTTGCAGGCTTGCAGGATAAGTGTCATTTCCCTGTAACAGCCAGCATATGGTGCTTGGCGAGGGAGAAAGGAAATTGAAGTTGAAGCCAAGTTGTCAGGAAGCTGCGAGCGTGTCCCTGAGATAAACTGCAGAGTTCCTTCGCTGCTCTGGGGGTCCTTTCTCACCTTACCAGTATTCTGGTATTTATATCTATATTTGACACTTTTAGAGAGGTCACAGGGTATCCTTGGAGGGGAGAGAAAAAATTATTCCAACACTCCGGTGTGTTGGCATATGGAATTAAAAAGAGGTTGAGGCTATTGCTGCAGTTAGTGAGCAACTCTTACAAATTGCAAACCTTGGATGGAAATGGAGGGTGTGGAGCAGAGGGACCCCTTTGAGCAAGGCTTATAGGTTTACTTGCCCATCTGGCCTTTTCCCAGTCACATATGCTCCAGATCTCACAAACCACTCGGCAACAACAGGGGAAAGGACAGGTTTGACCCAAGACATCCTTTGGTTTCCCATTTATCTTCTCTTCTGAAACAATATTTTTTTACTGTCTGCTTCTTATCCCTTTGGTTTCCTTACAAAAAGCAGAGAGAGCTAATCCAACAGTCTTTTTCAGAAGGGATGCTGCTCTTACAAGGGAAAGAGCATTGCCTGGCATTACTAAATCACAACATTACTCAACATCTCTTTTGCTGGATGGAGAAACCCCACACGTTCAGATGCAGCCACCCAACCTTCCCATCGTGCATATAAAGTTCCCTGAAAGCATCTTGAGCCTTAAACATGTTTTGGGTGGGGAAAGCTGCACTGATGGATGAGATTTAAACATCACACAGAGTTCCAGAACGGGTCAGGTTGGAAGGGCCCACGGTGGCTCACCTGGTCTCAAGATTTGGTCCCAAAACTGCGTTAGCATTTTCTTAAAATTTTCTTAAAATTTTTCTTAAAATTATTTCATTTATGCGCTCATTTGAATCAGTTGTTGAGAGCTAAATACTACTGTATGAACTAAAACTGGAATTCTTTCCTAAATGTTTATCCCATAGCTTCTCATGGTAGTTTCTGGAATTATCTAATTCACTATAAAAACATCAGAAAGAGTGAACTTACCATGATGTAATGGTAACAAAAGAGAACCGTATATAAAAGATGTTTTGTGATTCTGCAGAGATTTAGGTTGTGAGAAGTAGTTACAATACTGAACAAAAAGTAATTAAAATCCTAATTTCAGCGTCACTCCAGAGAGAACAGCGTTCCACCTGCTTGTGTTAGTTCAGATTTTCATTTTGTGAAACTCCTACAGTTTGATTTGCTTAGGAATTAAAAAAAAAAAAATCACACCAACCAAATAATCTCTTAGATTAATATCTGGAGAGAAAACTAATGATTAACATCCAAGCTCTTCCCTTTCCTTTCTAAAGTTATATGTGAATGAAATATGCAACTGATCTGAAGTCTGAAAGTTTCCCTCATGTGAAGGAAGCCTTTTGCAATTAATTCTTTGTATTGTTGAAATATTAGCACACTTTCCTGACTCTTATTGCACAGGTCAGTATTAGCACTACCCAGCACTACATTCACCCCTTTTGTTACTGTGAGTGAGGTAATTATGGGGATATTTTGGAAGAAAAAAGGTTATTGTTGTAGGTCACTTCTAACTGAACTGCTCTACTCTAGTCTAGTGAAGTTGCTGGATAGCTTCCTTCCTTCCTTCCTTCCTTCCCTCCTTCCTTCCTTCCTTCCTTCCTTCCTTCCTTCCTTCCTTCCTTCCTTCCTTCCTTCCTTCCTTCCTTCCTTCCTTCCTTCCTTCCTCCCTTCCTTCCTCCCTTCCTTCCTCCTTCCTCCTTCCTTCCTTCCTTCCTTCTTTCCTTCCTTCCTTCCTTCCTCCTTCCTTCCTTCCTTCCCTCTTTCCTTCCTTCCTTCCTTCCTTCCTTCCTTCCCTCTTTCCTTCCCTCCTTCCCTGCTTCCTTCCCTCCTTCCTTCCTTCTTTCTTCCTTCCTTCCTTCCTTCCATCCTTCCTTCCCTTCCTTCCTTCCCTCCTTCCTTCCTTCCTTCCTTCCTTCCTCCCTCCCTCCCTCCCTTCCCTATCCTTCCAGAGAAAGGATATTCCACTGTATTTTCTTTATGTGGGGCTCAAACATATCTGCTTCATGGAGTGAAAAAACAGGCAGTGCTATATGTATGTATTCTGGGAGATTTATGCCTGTGGGTTTAAAAGAGTAGGTCTGGTCTTTCCTCATTTAGTTGTAGAAAAATGCTGATTTATACATCTCATTAAGAGACTCAGAACCGGCTGCTACCTGAGAAAATATGAGTGACTATGCTTTTGTTTGAAATAGGTTCAGAGTCTAGGGCTTAGAGTGCTTTTTTGCAACTTAGAAAACTTATGCCCAAATCCCTTTTTCCTTGTAGAATCACTGTGTGACCATGCACAAATCCTTTAGTCTGCTTTTCCACAGATAAAACCAATTTCCTGCCTCACAGGAATCCGTCAGAAGGAATACATGTAAATGTGCCCAGGTCCCGTGGCAAGGGTAGGGGGCATGGAAATTACCTGAACACCACTTTTGCTCAGCCTGAACTTGTTTGACCTTTCCCACTTAGAATTTAATTTTTATACAGGTGGAAGGGGGTTGTTTCCCATAAGTGTCTACGTGTATCTTCTCATCTGAACCCTCTAGAAATGAAAAACGTGGTAGGAGACAGTAATAGTGATTATAAATTGAGTTTATGATGAACAGGTTTCCCTTCTGTTGGCACAGAGGGAGGAATTCAGTTTTTTCAAAAGCATAACAACATGTTGCATGATTCAGTTCTCGGCATTACAGCACTGTTGGGATTTTTGGTGTGCTGTAGGTGTGTTATAATGTGCATTGTAGGTTTGAATTCTACTCAAGGTGTTGTTTGCTCTTTGTAGAAGGAAAAGCATAGTGGTGGATGAAAGATTTCAGGACAGATTTTCCCAATTCTTTCAGCCATCAAGAAATAGGATCTGGCTTCCATGTGATGGCTTTGGGAGATGGGAGCTGCAGGTGTGTTTCCAACACAGCTCCACACAGATCCCTGGATCAAACTCCTGCAGCTGAAAATGGGGAAGTGCAGGGTCACAGGGGAGATACAAATATCAGAATAGTCTGATCAGAGCTTTCCCTGGGCTAGAAGGTGGAAGAAGGAAAGCTGAAAGGAACAAAGGGTGACTGGGGATTATCCAGTAAGCATCAGTTCCCAATGTAACCTGGCTGCATAACAATTTGTAGGCATTTATTGGACTCCATCACTGTCTTCAATGTCTTTTGGCACTGCTAGCAAGAATTAGATTTAGAGTGCTTAATTTATGATTGGATTTACTTAAGATAGTGAGTTCAGCCGTGGTTCCTGAGGGAATGCCATTCACTCACAGGGGAAGGAGGAATCTTCCTCTCTAAAGGTGATGTCAACAATAATAAAGTCACTCTAGGAAAGTTTCTCTCACAAGGATCAAGATTTTGCAGCACAGGGTCTTAACAACTTTGGAGACAGGTAGTGATAGTTAAAAAATGTGCATGAAAGGTAAGAGGGTCAGGCAGTTCTTCAGGCAGATTGAGAAGACTGGCAAGTGATTTTCGTAATTGCCATCAAAATTTGAATATTTCTTCAGCAGTCAGATGTGCAGAAATGGAGCTGGGTATGGAGATATTCTTCCTTGTTAAAAATAGATTTCAAATACTGGAGAGAACAGTTCAAATAAAAAAGTGAACAATGAACAATCCATTGAGGAATTATTCAGTTCAGCTGAAGGTCTTTATTACATTTTTAAAGTGTTGAATTTTGACTTTTTCACCTCATTACTCGTCCCATTTTCAAAATGACTTGAGAATAGGCTGAACAAGAGAGATCTATGTGGGACCCAATGATAATCTCCCTTGTGCACAACCCATAATTTCCCCCCTATTTTTGTTTCCTGTTTTTTAGCAAGTTACTAACCCACTAGAGGACCTTTTCTCTTGTCCCATTGCACCACAGCTTCTTTATGAGATTTTGGCTGGGAAACTTCTCTAATGCCTTTGGAAAGCTGAATGCTCTAAGATTAAAGTGAAGCTGTTTCTGTTTGGGTAGAGGAGAGAACACTCTCCCTCTGGTAATCCCCTCCAGGAGAGCTGTAATGGGACCAAGCAGAGCCAGTGTCATTACTACAGCAAAATCATCAAAGCCTGCCCATTTCTCTCTCCACAGTGCAGTGGTATCCTGGGACAAATCCTGCAACTATTTGTGCCTCACCAGAGACATTTTGCCTTATATCCACATAACACTCCCTGCTGCAGTGTTCAGACCCCACTCCTGCCTTCCCAGAGCCTTTCATCACAGCTCACATCCTCAGCACTAAAAAAAAAACCTTTATCAACTGAACCAGCACAATCCAAATTCCTGGATTTAGATCCTGAACCAAAGTGAGGAGTCAGTGCTAGGTGAGCATGTGTCTTCCCAACCGCCTGGGATCACATCTGTCTCGTTTAGTTTGGAGCTGTATGAGATTTAAGCTGCAAATGAAAAGTGAAAATTGAATTTCCAGTTTCCCTCAGTGGGCAGGCCAGATTGCCTGTAGGCTTAGCAGCAGACGTACAATAAAACAGGTCTCAGTACCTTTCCAGTCCCGTTTGTGGTGCACAGAAATCTGCAGGACCCTTGAAATACCATAAGGGAACAGTGGGACAAACAGGGAACAGAGAAAAAAATAAAAAAAAAAAAATTCCATGGAATGTGTTGTATCTTTTTATACATTTCCTGCAAATAATCTTGGACAATACAAAGAAAACACACTGAACAACTACAACAGGCAATAGTGTAAAACATCCACGTATTTTCATGTGCCCTTTGATCCTGGTTGAAAGATGGCACATGGAATTTTCACAGCATTGTGAAAAAATTGCATTATGACACTTTATGCAGACTGTTTATAAAGACTGACTTATTTCCATATTTTTCTGCCATAGATCTTGAAATCTCTTTTAAAAATGAGTCAACTAAGCCCCAATTTGATGCCAAATTTATCCTTGGGAAATCACGCTTTTCTCCAAAGCAAAGCACTTGTTTGTGTCACATCAAAATATCAGTTGGTTTTTATTTTGCATGTTGCCATCAGTCAGAATATTATTCATACGGTACACAGTGATCTCACTGAGTAGAAATGAATTCCATCCCCTGGATTTAGAAATGAAAGCTGTAGTTGTGCACAAGCTGTGCCAAAACTCATATTGTTGCTGTCTCGTGCCTTTTGCTGCCTCCAAGGGGGTACTTGTAGCATTAAGTTAGTTTTGTATTTGAGATATCAGAGGGGCAGGAGCCAAGGCAAAGGTTGGAAGGGACCTCAAAGCTCTTCCCATTCCACCCCCTGCCATGGGCAGGGACACCTTCCACGAGCCCAGGTTGCTCCAATCCCCACCCTTGAACACTTCCAGGATTCCAGGTCCTTCCATGAAAAAAAAGAAGGCAGGATATTGAAGAAGTACAAGTGATAATATGCAACTGGATGGGTGGAATGTGCTGCCACAGGATAGTAGAAGGAGAAATACTTGTGGGAATGTTTCTGTGAGTGACATTGGCAGCTGTACATTTTCCTACATAAAACTGACAAAGCTGCTGGCGTTCATATTTTGGTTTTTAAACTGGTAACCAACTGGGCAATGAAGAAATTTGCTCCCATGGTAAAGTATTGCACAATTAAGGCTTCTCAGTTGAGTGTGGAATGCCTTCAGCTTCCAGGGAAGCTGGATATCTCACAGGCTTCATTCCCTGCCAGATGCTCTGTAGATGTTAATCCACCCATCTGTGAACCATCCACTCTACCCCAGCTGGAGGTGGGACACAGAAAACACTGGAAAAACAGCCTGTTAAACCCTGTACTTGCACTGAAAGGGACAGAGAGAGGAGAGATTTAAGAGAGTAAAAAGCAAATAAAGGGTCTATCAGCCACCAATTTTCAGAACATTCAGAATATTTCACAGATAAAGTACTTGGATTTTGAATCGTCGTCAGCTGCCAAACTTTTAGGAGATTTGAATGTCATTCAGACTACCTTGTGACACAGCAGCAGGTGTGTTAAAAGAGCCACTTGACCTTGGAGAAAGCATATGAATTCCACTGTTCAACTGGTAATATTTATACTTTCTGCAGAAACCAGCTTTTAATATATTTCCTGTCTCGCTCTGTCTTTTCCTCTGATGCTTTAGATTTTGATATTTGTCCTCCTCTAGGCAAAAGTAATATTTTTATTTGGGTGTTAAGAGGAAAATATACAGATTTTAAATGAGAAGAAAAACTGTTTACAGGTTTTAGACTTCCCTTGGTTTCCAGCCCATGCTGCAAAAAGCAGTGAAGGTTACTCAAAATACAGAATACTGTTTGCCTTGGACATCTCACCTCCATTTCAAGTAGTTTTGCACCTGACACTGAGGTCATGATTAAAAGCATATTCAAATTGCCTTTTCCAGAATACTGTCATAGCTCAGTAATAATTCTCCCCAGTCAAGCAAAGAAATTCATATGATGTTGTCCTTGTTTTTTTTTCAATAGAAATTGAGAAATGCTGCAATAGGTTATATGCTTTGATCTCTGTAAGTCTTGCAGCTCATCACCACTATAAATTGTTTTCCCATTATTTTTCCATTCCATTTATTGCCCCTTCTGAGCATTATGCACTAAACATGTCCCTCTCAGAGTTTGTTGGGTGTTTATAAGATATCAAGTAAAGTTGCTGCTCTGCCCTTTCCAGCTGAGAGCCTTGGTCAGTCTGTTTGGAAGCCAGGAGGAGGAAAACATTCCAATAATTTTTACCTGTGGGACACAGCAGAGGAAAAGAGGAGCCTTTGCACTCTGCCAGGACACTCTGAGCAGAGCCAGAACCAAACAGTCTCACTCCTTGGGTTTCCTCCCCACTAAGGTGTGACTAGAGCAGGGAACTCTCATCTTGCAGAACTGACCCCTCAGTGGGAGAGGAGGAAAAGTGGTATATCACCTTATTCCACAAAAAAACTGTTCTCTGAAGTGAAAACAAGCATCTCTGTGTTTTTGACAGGCTGGAGGGCCTTTGGGTGACTATCAGTGTCTGCCCATGAAAAATGGAAATAAAAGGACATTTGCAGCAGAGGAATTTGAACAGGCTCTCAGTTTCTTGTCTCCATATCAGATGATTCCCATACATGCATCCATAGTTTTCTCATCTGACCAACTCTTTTTCTTTCTTTCTAGCCTCTGGTAAACATAATTGTGAGCCTATAAAATCCCTCTCCCTTTATCTTTTATGGGCATGCAGCCACAGCTTTCAGCAGTTCCACATATCCTCAAGTCAGTAAAAGTGATACTTGTTCTAATGTAATAAGCTTAGAAATTGCATTTATTTAAGCAGTTAATGACTCTTGCTACAGTAGGTTTTCATTAGCTTGTTTTTTATTTTCATTTCATTTTCAAGTCCCCTCTGTTGTGCAAGGAATAATGAAGCTTGGGATAGTGGCAGAAATTTTTGTTTCACTTTGCTTCACAGCAGCAGTTCTCTGAATGCCCTCAGGTTGCACCAGGAGGGGTTTAGATTAGCTATTAGGGAAAATTTCCTCACAGGAGGGGTTGCAAGGCATGGGAACAGGCTGCCCAGGGAAATGGTGGAGTCCCCATCCCTGGAGGTGTCCAAAAAAACACGTGGATGTGGCACTTGAGGACATGGTTTAGTGGTGAACTGGGCTGAGGGATGGACTTGATCTTAAAGGATTTTTCCAACCTTAGTGATACTGTGACTCTATGATTCTATGAATCCCCAGTTTTCTGAGTGTTCTGCCCCATTCTGCCTTTCCCAAAACCCCGTGGGTACCCTGGAGGTCAGCGAGGCACATCCTAACCAAGAACCCCTGTACTCACATAGTCTCTTTGAAGTTCTTTAGGATATGATCTCAGTGTACAACATTCAAGGACTTTGCCCATGGAAGCATGACCCTTCTCCTCATCCCACAGTTAGTGCACTGCAAATAAAACTGGTTGTTGTTGCTCTTTGGTACTCAAATTGCTTTTCTGGGATACTTACAGGTGCCTCAAGAGGCGTGTGCAGAGGCTGCTTCTGTGACCTTCCTTTGCAGTGATTTTCTTAGCCCTGACACTGGTAGGCTGTCAATCAGCCCTCTCACCAACAATTTCAGATGCCCCCAGAGCCTCTGCTTTGGGGGCTTGTTCCTCACCAATAAGGAAAGCAAGAAAATGAATTCCAGCCAATCTAGATAGATGTGTAACCACAGTAACAATTTGTTTGTGTGAGATGTGGAGTTCAGCTGACTGTGACTCTGCTGCATCTGAATCCCCCTGCCATTCCCTGGAAGTGGATTTAACCAGCCTTTTCCTACATGCTGTGCTGAAAAGTCTTAAAAATTATATAATGATTACACTTTCTAGGCAGGTAGAGCTTTAGTTGCCGCTTTTCTATATAAAACCTCATATACTTCAGGACATCCTGACAGTTTAAGGCAGGGCATTCTTCATTAAGTGCTCCCTGCTTTGGAAGTGTCCTCCAAACCACTTGGATTTTGTGTCTGTCAGAAATGCTTATGCATTTCTCTGTGCCCTTGTGAGGTTAGAAAGGTTAGCAGGATAGAAATATGTAACATGAGACTTTTAAAAACATTTCTTTAGATCTCGGACGTAAAAGTAGATATTTGTTTAGGGAACAGGTGATGAACAGTGGACATAATAAGAAATCAAAGCCTCCTTTGAGCAAGTATAGCCAAGAACCATATAAATACTGTTGGAAAATGCAATGTGAGCTGCACTGCAAGGTCTCACTCTCAGTTTTAGCCATACTGTGTTCTCTCATCAAAACAAGGAGCAAGAAGTAGGTTGTGAAGCGACTACAGAGTGTTTCCTGAATTGACCTCTCCTTTGGTGCCAGTAATAGAACTGGGTCTTTATTAAGCCACTGAGTGTTCCTGCCTCTTAACGTGCCCAGCTGGGCCATGTCTTTTTGAGCACTTATGCCATTTGCATCACAGTGGCAGGACACGTGAAAAAAGTCCTGGGGCCATGCAGCTGTCATTTCTTTAAACTGCTGCCACTCCAACACATTTAAGGCCTTAAACAAAATGTGTTTTAATACGTTCCCCTCTGTGTTCAGACCACAAAATACAAGCTGACACGTTGGACTAGAGCGCTAAAGACCCCCTTTGCACCTGCTGAGATGGAAGAATCTGGAACAGAGGAGATGAAGGAACATCTGAGCTCCTGGGCAGCCCCAGCTGCTGCTCCTGGGAAGAGTGAGCAGCCTGGACAACCCACTTCTTCCACGTGCCAGCAGGGAGGGACATCTCCCTGAAATGCAGGGGAAGGATTTACTGTTTTCTTGGTTAGCAAATGTGGTTCTGCTGTGGGCTGGAGGCTCTGAGAGAACTGGTATGTGAGATACCAGTTCAGCACATCTCTCAGTGTGGGCTGATGAATAAACATACCAATAGGCCAAATTACAGCAGATGGGGTGCAAATCAATAGTATTGAACTATTGCTGTAATAGATGTGGACACTCCAGTCATTTCTTATTGTAGATAGAGAGAAAAAAGTGTTCATGTGGCTGAAAAAAAATCCATCTAGAGAAATAATCACGTAGGACTGGAAGAGACACAGCCTGTAAGCTGCCTGCCTTGACCCAAAAGGCCAAGAAAAGTAGAAGGAAAGGGATGTGGGCCCCAGAGCCTGGATCCCTTTGCATTCCTGAAGTTTATTTTCCCTTCTGCTCTGGATGGAAAAGCTGTTCTTCAGTTCCTTTGCTGGGCCTGACTGTGCTGCCATGAACTGAAAACCTCTCGTATTTCACAGCAGCAGAAGTTTCACTCCGCCCCTGGAGCTCCTACATACCTTCAGGTTTTTCTAGGACCTCAACACTATTTTGGATTTAAAAGCCTCTAAGTAACTGAAAATTGTTATTCCACGTTAATCGAAGTCAAAATGTTTACTTACTTTAGTTGCTCTATTCTCAGTGAAGGAAAACACAAACAGTGAAAACTTTAAATACCGTCCTTCCTGGAACAAAATATTGTGTCTATATCAAGGTGTTCTGTTTTTCTCTTTGTCTCTTTTCTCCACATGTCAATGCACTACCCCATAACTGCATCCCTGTATTATTAAATTGGCTTGAGCCAAGACCAGACAATCAGTAAATGATGGTTCCCCCTGCTTCCTAGTAACTAGAAAAAAATATATATAAAAAAAGCTGCTTGTGTTAAAAAAGAATGAAAATCATTTTAGCTTATGGTAGAGATTAATTAAAAGAATAATATGGAAGAGGGTTATAAGGTTAAATTGCACCTGGTACAAAAGGGGAAAAGAAATCTCTTGATATTTCAAATTAACAGAGCAGAAAAATATTTGTTTTTCCTTTTCCTTTTAATGTCAAGACAGGTTAAAACGAACTCTCTTGACTGTTATTATAATCTTTTCTGTATATCTTGAAGTATATGCAGAATACCTCATTATTCAGGTTAAAGAGGAGCACATAAACTAAGAAATGGATGCACAGCAACCAGGAATCCACTCTGAAATATGAACTGTATTTACAAGAGTACCTGGGAATGTCTGGGTCTCACTCACCTATCTAAGGGTACTCTCAGAATTAATTTGTGGGATCCTATAATATTTCAGTTAACTTGGGATTTATCTTTGGGCAAAGATAAATGATAAAATGTTGGATAAAATGATTTTAATGGGATTGAATGAATTGAAATATTGAACAAACGTGCACAACAATGTCCTTTATTTTAATAAAGTTGTGGGCAGTTTTTGTAAGTTCAGTCTTCCGATGTTGCTTTATTTTATGTAGATGATTTTATTTTAAAACAGTTTTTTATTTACTCACATAAAAAAAAAAAAAGGCAGGAAACACATCTTTTTTCTCTCTGCAGTTCCAGTAAAATTGCCAGACATTATATAGGACATTGTATATGACATTGTTTTCTGCTGTAGGACAAGTTACAGCTGTGACAGAACCATATGATTGCAGAGACAGCTCTTTATAAGAATGGAAATTTCTTTGGATATAAGGAGGTTACAGAAAAGGTACAATATAGAGCTATAATAAACCACAGAAAATGTATTCCAGGTGGTATAAAACAAAGAGCAGAAATTACTGAAGAGTGGACAACAGAGATGTAAAATGCAAAACCTGGAAGGACTGCTCCACCTTTTCTCATTTAATTGCATTACATGTTTAATTTCTTCATCCTCTGTTAGACTTCAGTTATTTTTATGGTTTAATCTCTCTCCCTATAGTAACTAATGGGTGGTATTATAGAACTAGACTATTTAACAAGAAAAACTTTAGGTTTGTTATTTTAAATGTGCTGATAAGAGAAAATAATTTGTTTTGTGGGAAAAGAAATTCAAAGAATTCTGGTTTTGGTGTTCATTTTTATACAGATATTCTTGCTTTGAAAGAGAATTACCATTTAGAAAAAAACATGGAAAAACTGTTACCAGACAAAATCAATTTTATTGAAAATACTTGGAGTTAATGTATAGTAGGATACAGCAGAAATGGAAAATATATTTGGAAATGCATTGGTGTTTCAAAAGGCTTTATTTCAAATATAGTGTTTACCATCCCATATAAACTGACAAGGCTTTATGTCTGTACTTTATGGTTGAATCTATTAAGCTCCAGTGTTCTAATATTTTTATATTTGGAGACAGAGGACTTTGTTATAAACTTCTCTGCTTAATGATTGATTACAAATTTGTTTGGTCTCCCTTCAGACTTCCAGTGATATGTTAAGCACATTTGGGATGTTTTATTTGAAGATTCTAAAGATCATAATTCTAAATATTAATTAGGGATTAATTATAAATATTTTTTATCCTTATTTTTGAGACAGATTTCAATGTTTGCCTTTGCTAGAGTCTGCCATGTTTTATTTTGAAAGTCCAGAGTCCTCAAAGGCATATAAGGGATTCCAGTCAAGAAAAATTAAAACTGGGGTTATTTTTTTTAAAGATTACTATTAAATAAGTTTCCCACAAGTTTTTAAATTAATTTATTTTTAAATAGGAACCTTTCTGTCCTGTATGAACACCGTGTTTCATCCTACTGCCCTTTTATAGAGAAACCAAATGTGTTTCTACTTACAAGACAGCCAAGACCAAGCTCTGCTTAGTGGATCCTGATGATGAATTTCCCCTGGTTTTATTCCCCACCCCCCTATTTGTATTGTGCTTTTGGAGAAGAAAACTGTAGGTTGAACCCTTAGGGGTGAGGAAGAGATGGAGAAAGCTGGGAGAGAGTTACTTTGAGAGGGAACAATCAAGTGAGTGAAGGACTTTTGTGACTTCTGACCATTCTGTGATCCTCTGGAATGCCATCAGCAGAAGGATAAGCAGAATTTAACTGCTTCCAGCACCCAACCTAAAAAGGGTGGGTGTCATAAAGCCATAAAAAGGAGGATTTTCAGCAAACTGACATTAATCTCATGCAATTTACATTAATTTTCCTTTTTGTGCACATACTTCTCCTGGGCTCCAGGCAACACAGGAGGTTTTCACAAGAAACATTAATGGCAGTAAGTTTTTATTGCAATAACAGTCCCTCTACCAGCTCTTATCACTTTTAAAGCCAATTTCTGGTTTGTAAAATTAATGAACACTGACCCCCCAGCAGCTGACTTTCATCTGTTTGAGGGAGATATTGCACATATTGCAGGTTCACTGTGTCTCTCCCCTTTTCTCTACTACTTTCCAGTGCTTACCATGAAAAGTTTTAATTATTTCTAGCAATACAAGATCTCTGGACATTTACTGCCATCAGATAATTTTTAGAGGACATTCCAATCCTTTTGCTTTCTACCTGCATGGACTGTAAATATCCTTACTAGAGCTGAAGTTCTCTCAATCTCTTGTTTCCCCTGTTCATTTATCTTTCCTACAGCAGTTGAACTGCTTTTACAACGTACTGATAATTTTTATATATTCAGCTCATACGTGTCCAGTTTCAAACATTTCCAAGGGTTTTGCTGATCACTCTTCATTGCAAATATTCTCTTTCATGGACTTGCTTGGAAAGGATTTCTCATTTTATATACACTTTTCACTTGATACAATTTCAGTTATTGTGATATTGTCTCTGGCTCTCCTTGACATACTCTGAAACTCAGTGAGCAGGACCTTGCTCCAGACATGGCTCACTGAATTCTTTTGGCTCATCCTGGGAGTGGAAATTTGAATGGAAAAAAATGCTTTTCTTTGGGCAGGAGTTGGACTAGAGATGTCCTGAGATCCCTATGACCCTGTTCATAGAAAAATGTTGTGTGTTTGTTTATTTTTTAGTACACTCTTATCAGAAAAAATAAAAATTAAATCAAAACCACTTAGCAAGACTTTAAACACTTGGGTTGTTTGAATTTTTTCCCGTCTATTTCTATAATTAATTTTTTATATATTTTTTTTAGGAATATATTTTTTTCCCCCCACTACACAACAGGGGCTTAATTTTTCTTGGGTCTTTTCTTCAGTTATTCACTCCTGGATTATCCACAATGATCCACTGATCCTTTGGAAGCAGGATTCAGAATTAATGTATAGAACAGCTTTTGCTTTACGAGATTCAGAAGTTTTGCATGGTGGTTATAAATCACTTTTTTTTTTTTTTCATTAATAGAATCTATGTTTAAAAGTTTACTTCTTCTATTTTATGCTTAATATTTCGGCCATATCCTTTCCCATCCAGGACTCTGAGTGTCTGGTTTTTCAGGCTCTCTCAGTTCCCACCTCAGGAGGGGGATGTTAAGGGTCTGAGCACCCCACTGCTACAATTCCTGCTTTGAAATGTGTATCTTTTGGTGTCATTACATGATATTGATGTGCATGAAATTTAATGAATCTGTCTTTAGGAAAACACATTGGCAGCTGTGGCACTGCCATTTCAGGATTTTCATCAGAAGGAAGCACATTTCTGGGGAAAAATTGTTATTTCTCAGCTACCTCTACCACCTTCAGTGCTCAGAGTAAGAGCAGTGTGTCATTTTGAGCCACAAAGCAAGTTCTACCAGATGATGATTTGTTCACCAGTACAAAGGTTAAGTAGGCTGCTTTAGTTTTGTGTTTGATTGTGTCTGCTTTTCACACTGGAATAGGGAGGAAAACTACAGGTTACTTACACCTATCCAAAAAAGGGGAACTCAGATTTAAGGTGTGAAACTGGGAAAAGCCCCACATTTAGTTCCTCAGTTTGGGATGTGATTCACACAGAATGACACATGTTCTCAGGCTTCTGCTGTTTGTTTTCTGTTGGGGATGAAAGATTTCAGCAAATAGACAACACCATCAAGGAGGGGAATTACATGGGAGAAGGGATATTCTGATTTACACTTTCAAAGATGACATAATATTTAAAACACTTATAGCTAAGTGCAGTAGGGTAAAAGGCACCAAAGCTCAGTAACTAATGGATAAACCTGCAATGATCATGCCCTAAACAGGCTAAAATTCCACTATAGCCCAGAGTGAGCTCCACACACTGAACACATCCTGCTGCTCCACTTACAATATTTTTACTTCTTCAAGCAAATTTAATAAATAAATAAATAAATTCAAAAATATTTTTAAGCCCTAATGTTATTTGGTAACTGATGCTATAATAATTAGCTTATTACAAAATCCAAAGTTTAAGATATAACAGGAATCACAGAGTCATTAAGGTTGGAAAAGACCTCTAAGATCGAGTCCAACCTTTCATTGATCACCAGAGTCATGCTATGAGACAGACTAAATAAAAGACAATTAGAGACAAATAAAAGATAGTAAAGATCTTAGATAGCAAAGGTGACGAGGTTTTCACACAACCAAAACATGCCAATGTCTTTCACTTAATGAAAGGTGTGGCTACAACCCCTGGGAGACTGGTTTTGTGGTTTTCAGCTGCTTAATCTGCTTCCAGTTGTCAGGACAGATGCTTTAGCCATCATCTCTTGCTCTGCTGCAGCAGGTAAATAGTGTTTTATTACCCTTGAAATTAAAAAAAAAAAAAAAAATGTAACTTTGGATCCATATTTTACCAAAGCAGCTGATTTCATATTCAGGAGGGTTTTTTTAACCTTCAGTTTTATATACTTTCTAGTTTTCTGAGGATTTAAATATAATGAGTTTGAAAATCTGTTATTACAAACACAACAAATTATTCACAAAATAATGGATGGAAAGTGATGAATTACTGGAACATAAATCTATAACATTCACTCATGGTTGGTAATAACAGAGGAATGGCAAGGCTGATTTATTACTTGCTCGTGTATCTATTCCTGTTTTTGATTGTTAAAATTATAGTACATAGAAAAATTTAATTAAAGTTATTAAAATGAGAAACCTATTTTCCATTTTCTATTCCATAGCTGAAAAAGTTTTTCATTTGCTCATAAATTTAGGAACAAGTGTAACATTCATCAAAGTGTAAAGAACAATGTTAGGCAGGGAGCTTATTGTAAATCTCATATTTCATCAACAGAAAGGATAATGTGTCAGAGAGTGCAAGAACTGGGAGCTTTAGAAAGCCAAGCAGAGACAGAAATCATCTTTCATAAATATCTGAAATCCTCAGACAGACAGAACACATTAAATCCATTTAGATGTTAAAATAATGCAGATAATATTGGCATGGATTTTACATCCTGTTTGAGCCAGGACTCTTCAGTGCACTGGAGAAGTCTCCCTGTAATACATTTTGGGAGCTCTGTCTCTGCTGTGCTCTAAATTCTCCCAAAAAGCAAGAAAGCCAGCAGTGGTCACCTCTGGTCACAGTTCCATAAGTAACTGTACCTGAGAGGGAACAACATATTCTTTATTTGATGCTCCAACATGATCCAGATCTACAGGAGAAAAGACACTTGCAAGGAAATCTTTGTAAACCTACTACAGTCCCTTTTCTATCAGACTATTCAAACAGGTCATAGGAAAAAAAAACCCCAGAGTTTAGAAATGGGTTTCTCCTTCCTTGATGGGCTTTTGTTCACAGAGATTTTATTTTATTGATTTCTAACCTCTAGGTAATTTGAATGATTTTTGCGATGAACCATTATGAAATCTCACTTGAAAGAGCAATTTTGTTTTACTCAGTGAAGGGAAATACAACAGGCAGTTAGATCAGCTTCCAAAGCCTGGAGTAAAAGGCAGGCCAATTAAGATTTATCCTCTCAACCAGTGCCCAGCTGTGATTGGTTATCCAGAGGAAAACTTCAGCCCAGACTTAGGAAATATTTTGCCAATTCAAGAATTTTCAGCTCTACTTTAGATGGTGGAGCTTTTGTTCTCACAGAGGGGATCTTTCTGCTGAGCCAAGGACATAAAACAGGCTTTAAATTCAGAGCATTCCCAGCCCTGCCTGTCCCCTCCACCCTCCCAAAAGATTTATTAGCTTTTAGTACCACAGATAGTTATCCAAGCTGCACTGGCAGAGCTCTGGGAGGAAATGCAGCTCTGATGGACAGCCTGGATAGGAGGGAAAGAACGAAGAGTTTGATAAATCCAGGCAAGCTCAGGGAGCTGAACAGATGAAACAAGGTCCTAAGGAGTGAGCAAAAGGGTGTATTTGCTCATACCTGACCTGAAACAATTTACTGTGTTTCCCAGGAATGTGTGTTCCCGTGGTGTTTGCCCCTTTACAGCTCCTGGGGGATCAGGGTGCTTTCCTTAGAGAATTGATTTTAGAAAATGAGAATTTAAATTCAGCTGATAATTTCCCCTGGAGCGATTTCTCTTTTTTTCCCCCTTCTTATTTCCTGTGAGATGTTTCCTAGTTTAACCTTCTAAAAAGTCTTTTGCTCTACACTAAAACTACTGGGGATAAGGTTCTCCTACGTTCTGGCAAAAAATGTTGTTGAGGCGAGGAGGAACAGCTCACACAGGCAGCCAGGAAGAAAAGGGGGAGAAAATCAAGTGGGCTGACAACAGTAGAATAAATCCAGGGAAAGCACCTTGAATGATCCATAGTCTTTCTTAGCTGATGAAGTGAAGATTTTGACCAGAGTACAGATGCAGGAAACCATCTGATTTAAACATGATCATTTGAAGAGGGTGCAACAGCCTATTTGTATTTACAAAATGTTCTACAGTTTTGCAGTTTTATTTAAGGACAATTTCGCATCCTTGGTTGTCAGGAATAATTCTCACTTGGATATTTGGGCAGAATAGTTACTTTGGAGCAATAGGATATCAGAAATTGATGTAAATATTCCCCCCTTTTAAAGGTAAGGGAAGTAGGCAGAACGAGAGGACCTCTTGGCTTACTGTGAGCTTCTGAGTCTGCTCAAATCTAAAAGAAAGTGTCCCAGAGGTGGACAAGCAGTCACACACCCACTGAGAACTTGCCAGGGTGTGCAGAGCTGCAGGTACAAAAACAAAAGCTCAGCTCAAATCGAAACTGGCCAGGGATGTCAAAAACTACAAGAAAAGGTTCTTGAGGTATTTAAACAACAAGCAGAAACAGAAGGAAAATATGGGCCCACTGTTAAACAGGAGAGGTGAACTGGCCACCAAGAATGCTGAAAAGGTGGAGGTTCTCAACACTTCCCTGAGAAAGTCAAGGAAAGTCCTCACAGGTACAGTTTCCTAAAGGAAAAGCCCAAGGTCATGCATGCAAGCAAAGACAAACCAAGATTTTATTCTCCATTTCCCCTCAGTAACACACATACATCATTCTTTTTTTCTGTGCACCATCCCTGAAATTTCTGTTAAGAGCCAGATTCCTAGGCCCAAATTCATAACAAATAATTATATATTTCACAGGTGTCTCTCCCACCTACAAATACATATGGTATTTAAATCAAGAGCCTACTGAGACACGCTGTGTGGCTGTGACATGTTTGATGGCAGTGAAAAAAAGCACCAGAAAGTGTCTCCCAGCTTCCTACAATAACTTAAACAAGCCTGTGATATCAACATTGTTTTCACACATATCCAAGCACAGCCCCATGCCAGGTGTAATGAAGACAATTAACTCTGTCCCAGCCAGACCCAGCACAGAGACACATCTACAGTGGTGAAAGAGTCATGGAAAACTTGCCCCTTCTCTTTGAAATGCAACTCCCCAGTTGGATGCTTTATGAAGGCCCCCTCATTCAAAACATGTCTAATATAGAGCAGCATCTGTTTCTGCAGCAAACAGACACACACTGAGAGGGCTCATGGCTGGCTGAGGCTACAGGAGAAGTAAGGAAGGTCAGGACATGGATTTGCATGGGAAAACTGTCCTGCTTTGGATTAAAAACAAGCTGAAGTTATTGAAAATATACAAAAAATAAATAGGGCATAGACTGGACACCATTTGTTTTCCAAGGGCAAGATGGCTAGAATCTATATGGATTCCAGACTTGCTCAAATTATGTTCATTTGGGATTGTTTTCTCTGTGCATATGAAACATTTGCTTTCAGATACATTCCTCAGCATTTTAGGATTGGCTTTTAAGGGCCCTGGCATCTACCAGGAGTAGACCACTGCCCTCTAAGAGGGTTTAATTTAGCCTCTGGAGGCATGGATGTAGTGTCCTTATGACCTTACCCTGCTCAAACTGGTGGGTTCATCTGATGAAGTAATGTGCTTAGTTTTGATTGCCATTATCATCCCTTTGACTGGGAGAGAAAAACAGTGCTGGGATGCTCTGCTGGATTGCCTGGAGTCTGCCTGGTTCTCAGAAGTGAGAGTTGTGAGAAGTGAGCTCTCAGCACTGAGATAATTGTCATCTGTTCACAAATTTTACTTGTGGGAGGAAAGCAGCTGAGAGAAGCTCTTCAGCCAGAGGATGCTGATAAATGGCCTCCTGGATAGTTTTGTCCCATTGTCCAGCCTTTTTTTTTTAGCCATGTACCTGATTCCAGCAGAACTAAGCTTCAGATTGAGCCTGGGATCATTAACACTTGATTATGTTACACTTTGGGGTACAGTGGAGTCTGTTCTCTCACCTCAGGGACTGATGGTGTTGCTGAGACATCTGAAACATCTGATCTGGCATTGGAAAATCATTGCCAAGGAGTCCCTGATTAGTGACTGACCAAGTTGTAACTTAGGAAATGCATAAAATTTGGCAAAGCTTCAGAACTGCTGAGGGTGTCCTAAGGCTGGGCACATCAGTGTGTTGGTACCATGAGGAGTTACACTGGTTGTGCCAGGAGGACCTTTCCAGGTTGAAAGTTGTCCAAGTGGTAATGAATTGGAGGCAGCAGATTTCATTCATTTCAAGAAGAAAAAAAACCCCAAACTGATGGGGATGGACAAGGACTATTTTCATGAAATAATCCTTTCTTGGCTTCTCTACTAGAGGAAACTTGCCTGAAAGCTCCAGAAGCAGATTAAGTAAAAGTTAAAGGCTCTCCTCAGTTTTCAATTGTGCTTATTATTGAATGACTTTTAGTAGGTTTTGGGACTCTGTTCAGACACACAGCCATCTGCTGACAATCCAGCAAAGATTTACACTGCTGCAGTCTCACAACTCAATTATTGTAATCCTTTTATGCTTGGTTATTGGTGAGGCTGGTCCACCGAGTCAGAGTTAGTTCCAAAGACAGCAGTTTGATTCCATAAATTTTTATAGCTAATTCAGCCTAGTTTGTGTATCCATCAATTGAAACTGCTATTTTTGATTGTGAGAACTATGGGATGTTTTTGTTGGAGACCTTTTTGTGTCTCTACCTGGTGCTCCTGTATGAACAGCTGAATATCCATGATAAAAACTCTGTGCACTTTGGAAACAGATGCTCCTTGAAATCCAGAAAATTCATTTTGCTATGCTTCTAAGAAATACCCACCATGATTTTTCCAACTTACCACCTCATTCACTTTATAGTCTCTTTGGGTTTTTTTCTGATTTCTTTACAGTTTTGATGACTTTAAGAGTGATATGTAACAAAAAATTTGGTGTTTGCTTTTGTTATTCAGCATCTCAAGTACAATTACCCTGTTAAGAGGAAAAAATATTAGTTCAGGTCTGTCTATAGATGTGGCTGTTTTGTGTTCTTGTTCAAGCTCCCAAGGTGAGACTTTAACAAAAAATTCTTCTGAAGAGAAAAAGAAATCCTGTGAAAGCAACAGGGCTTTCAAGAGCAGCATATCTTTCTCCATTAAAGCATGTCAAGTCTTATCTCAAGTGTATTTCTGAGTTTGCCACTTTCCATTCTTGTTCTAGTGTCACTGAATTAACCTTCTACACACAGTATGATCTAAAAATCAAACAGTTGTTAACACCTTGAAGGTAAAACTCTAAAGATACCATATGTCTTCAGAGAATTACTTGTCTGAATGGAGCTGTCTTCCCTTTTTTTTTTTTTTTCTTTTTTCTTTTAAAGAAAGGGAAAAGTACATTGTAAAAATACTGAGCTTCATAGCTGGGAACCCCGTAATTGTTCCATGCAGAAACCAAGTGCTCAGCTCTTCTGGAAAAAGAGATTGTTTTGCCATTAACAGGAGAGTCATAATAATTTGAAAATTTGGCCACTTCTCTTAATATTTGCTTCATAGCTTTCCCTGGAACATCATGGAGTTTGAAAGCTGATGCAAGGCTGGTGAAATAAAGAAAAAAATATGTCATTCATTTCTATAAGTTGCCATCTAAAGAGAATGTTTCTACCTACACAGAAAGGGGACATGCAGTAATTACTCAAGTCCCATCATTCACAAAGACATATTGAAGGGTAGTGAAATTTAGAAGAAATTCTCTTAAAAAGGGCATTTTAACACCAAAATTTATTGTTGCTGCTACCTATGATTGAATATGAGCTGTGTAGCATTAAATGATATCAAAAGGTCCCAGAAGTGCTATCATCATGTCCCTGGGGAAGAGATGTCTCTCAGTTTTGGACCTTTTTCAAACAGATGTCTAACAAACTGATCCCAGTATTGACTGCTCCAGCAAAGGCAAATGTTTGCAGGACTTTGAATCAGAAGGGAGGGATTAGGGGGTTTGATGCCCTGTGATGTGCACAGGGGATGACATGTGCAGCAACAACCCCTTTTTCTTGGCATTTTGTCATCCTTCAAACCCTACAGTGAGTCATTAGCATTTGTCACATCTTTTTCTTGACCTGGGCACCTCTATTCCAGTATTTGGTCAGTCTCCAAAAACACACAACTCACCTCTTGCAGCTGAAGGTTACTTCAGTAAAAAAAAAAAAAAAAATCAATTTATATATTGAGATCTTGTGTCCACCATAAAGGCTGGTGACAAGAACAAGAAGAATTCAGCTTTAATACTCAAGCTGGCTGAATTATGATCCACTTTCCTGAGAAATTGTATCATTGAGTATTCCTTTGCAGTCCAGAGAAAAATTTATAATGCTGTGCATTCCCCCACCTCTGTGCACACCATAGAAATATGGCACGAGGGTGAAAGGTGCAGCTGAGCCTGAGGCGTGGGTTTGGAGCAGGGTCAGACCACAGGATCTTCCACAGTTCTTTTTTCAGCCCCCAGGGGCTGCACTCAACTCAGGGGCTACGAGCAGTGGCTTCTTGCCAGTTTATGCTGCTTCAGGAAACAGTTTTACAGCTGATTTTCTTCTGCTTCCAGCTGAAGGGAATTGAAACAGAATGTGAGAGAAGCTGATCCCAAATATTTTGCTTTGTTTTATTGTCACGGTCCATTGAAAGAGAAAGAAAACTTTAGTTCAGTCTAATCCTCCCTACTATGAGTTTCTGTCAATACACCCCCCCCTTCAAAATGCTTTTTCATTATTCACAAGTGATGGAATGCACCCTGTGATTATCAGTTTATCTGTTGCAGAGTTGACCTGGCTGAGTTGAAAAGCTGTTTTCACTGTCACAGAACTAGGCAGAACTAGCCTGGAATGTTTATGGAACAATCTGGTGTGTAGAAATGCTCCAACTGTAAACATTTTTCTGCAAGGAATGCTCAGATCCAAAGTGTGGGCTTCCAAAAGCAGACCCTGAGATGTTTCAAGGCAGTTGTTTGAAATCTGTGAGGTCACTTTTTGATACAGGACTACAATCACATTTAAGTGAATCTTTGTGCTATGGTTTACTGACCGAGGTTGGACTTGATGATCTTGGAGGTCTTTTCCAACGTTAATGATTCTATGCAGTGAGGTAATGGAGCATTTTTTTCCTTGCAATCATATATTAAAAGTGTATTTTTACTGCCACCCTAAAATATTCCCTCCCTCCTGCCCAGTGCAGCATTCCTGAGCAGGCATTTCCAAAATGGGAATGCCAGGAGTGCAGACTGAGCTGATGCTTTTGATGGGGTAAAAGTCTTTCACCCCATTTAAAATTGATTAATGTGTGTTAATTTGTACAGAGACACAAATCCATAGTTTTGAATACAAGCAGACAGCATTTCTCCCAAGAGAGAATTCCGTGAGTTCAAAGCTTTGTCCAGCTGGCTGAACCAAGAACAGCTTTCTTTTCCTCGCCACTGTGCACCATGTTTTATTCAAGTCACACTTGCACAGAACTTTCAGAGTATTCCCTTGTTGTCTGAGATAATTTACTTTCAGCTTGATCTTGAATAACTGGCCAGAGCAGGTTTTGTTCATCTGTGAAACAGAAGGTATTACATCAGGGCTACAAATGCTTATGGAATGCAAACCCTGTGGAAATGCCATCAGAAATAGGCATGCAGGGCAGCAGTAACACTTTAAGTTTCAGCTGCTGAGGAATTCCACATGAGCTTTTCATGTTCTTTGAGCAAGTGGAAGTTCTGCTGCTCCCTAAGAAATTCCCAGACGTGTGCAAATGAGACAGGGTTACACTATATTGCAGAATATGTATGTTGTCACTATTTTACAGTGAAGGGGAAATGTTCAGTAGTGTCTGTAAGGAATTGTAGAGTGCCACAGCTTTGTGGACTCTTGTAGAACTGCTCATGGTAGTAAGACTCCGCCCAATGCATTGTTTGTTGAGTCTTGTGTTTGGTGGTTTTGGCTTTTTTTTTAGTATTTAAGCACAAACATGTGTTTTATTTACCTCAAGGGGTACCATAAAAATTCCCCAACAGTCCTGTTAATGTGATAACAGATAATTGGAAAGGCAGATTTTTATGATGCCAAATTTCTACTATGGATTTTATATCTTTTTTTTTTTTTTTTTTTTTTTTTTTTCCACTATGACTGAGAAGAGAGAAGGTTCAGTTTGCTATTTAGAAATTGTTGGGGCTGTGAGGGTGGGGAGGACCTGGCACAGTTGGCCCAGGAAGCTGTGGCTCCCCTGGTTCCTTGGAAGTGCAAAGGCCAGGTTGAAGGGGCTTGAGCAACCTGGGCTGGTGGAAGGTGTCCCTGCCCATGGCAGGGGGTGGGATGAGATGATCTTTAAGGTCCCTCCCAACCCAAACTATTCTGTCATTCTATGACACTTGTCTTATCCATTTTTAACTCCTCTTGCCTCCCTTCCTCACTGCCCACCTCATCTGATTTTATTTCTCAGTACAAAATTTTGCCACTGCTGCTTCTTTTGTCCTTCTTTCTAATTTTCCTCTGCCTTGGGTCTTATCATCAGAGATTCCATCTCCAGTGACTCATCTTAGGCTGTGGCTTTCTTTGAACTTTGCTTTTGCCTTTGTTTCTCACAACAGAAGATTTGGGATTATAGTCATGAAAATGTTCCTGGGGGTGTGGGGCACAAACTGATCTTCATTAGGAAGAGAAACTGGAATCCTATTTTTTTAACACACAGAGAAATCTGTTTGATACAATCCTATGTAATCCTTGCTTGAAAAAAAAGAATATGAGTCCCCTGTTGATTCTGAAGAGTTATATCTAAACTGAAACTCAAAAGGGAGAAAAAATCTTCCAACAGTTTCATATGCAAAACAACTTTTAGTGATGCGATTTTAATTAAATTCTGCCATATTAAAAAGGAAAACCCTATTTTTTCCCCTGGAACTTCAGAATTCTGAACAAGACACTTCATTGCAAACGTCTTGCAACAAGGTTATTCATAAGCAGTATTTCCTTGGACTTGTTTAAATGTGTCACTTATAAGTTACATAATTCCACTTTACTGCTGTATGTGAGTTCCCATTCAGGAATGCAAGGACATTCCAGCAGGCCATGGATGACACTCATGCAGCACATGAGGAACAAGCCCTTCCCCAAGACCCCTTTTGAGCAAAGCAAATCTCACCAAAGCTTGTCCTGTCTCAAGGACAGTAAAAGATGAGGGTGTGGAAGTTTAAATCAAAGTCTCACAACAGCTGCACAGGCTCTGAGTGACAGAGTGGCTGCTCTTCTGCTGGGTTACCTGCAAGATAAACCCCACAGAAGAGAACTGCAGAGCTGCAGTGGTCTGGTATCCTTTGTTACCCTATATTGTGGCATCCCATGGAAGCTGTTGAATTGGAGAGGGAGGTCAAGAGATAAGGAGACCCTGCAGTCGTGTTTCCAATTAATCCTGTTAAAGTTTGTCTCGGAGACGGTTGTGTTCCCTGCACAGTCCTTGTGGGTGAAAATCAACTTCAGTTCTCTTTTTACAGAACATTTGGCAGACTGGAGTCTTGTCCTACAAGTGAAGTGTGCAGACACTGGTCTGATGATGGCACCACAGAACTGAGTAGCACTGTGATAACAGCAAACCTTACCCACACCCAAGGGAGCAGAAACCTCACCTTCATCCATGCCCAGACTCAGTATTTTTTGGAAAATAATGTTAGCAAGTTTGCAAAGAGAGAACCCAACTTTACTCCTCAGACACCCCAGAGCTTTCTTTTGATGGCTCAACAAAAAACCCTTCCACTTCTGTGCTCTCAGATAAATCTCAGCCACAACCTGGCCTTGCTTGGTATGAGACCAGGGCTTTTTCACAGTGGATTTTCTTCTAAATCCAGGGACTTTCCTCCCAGTTCATCCCTACAGTTACATCCTAGAAGATACTGTGCAAAGGAAACTCTCTCAGCAATCATCCCAAATGATTTATAAGATGCTTGAATCCAACACTTATCTCATTCACATTAAACCTTGATGCAGATCTGTCTGAGCAGAGAGCAGGCAAACGCATTCACATGCACCATAATAAGGCTTCCTACTCCTCCAGGAGCTTTGAAAAGATGTAGACTACTTATCCCATTTTTGTTCATTGAGGCATCCATCCTCGAAGCAAAAGATATTACATTTCATAGCTTCAGCCACAAGGACCTCCAGCCTCGACGAGGAATTTTCTGAACCACTGGCTCTAATTTCCATATTCTGGGGAGAACAGTAGAATGCATTAGATTAATATCTGAACTTAGTAAAGCATTTGATCTCGTACTTCACAGGAATTATTCATGAAAATAATCTGTCTTGGCTTGACTATGATCCTTTGGAGGAATTTATACTTAAAAATGCTTAAATGTAAATGTCTGTGAGGATGTAGCTGACCTAGGGAGCCATCACGTCAACCCCAGCCCTCAGAATGAAAATAAAACTAATGTCACTTATGCAGTCCCTTATCCTACTCAAGGGAGGAAGTTTAGGGTCACTACAGTGCTTGAAAAGTGCTTTGCTATATATTTTGGTTGGCATTCTGTTTTTCAGTAGTCTCCATTTTCAGCTTACTTGCATTGAAACACAGGCTTATTTTCCCCAGGAGGCCTCTGGGTGCATTTATATCAATTAAAAGCATATTATACACACATTAACAATGCTCTGCCAACTGAAATGAAAGCTGCCACGGTGCCACTAGTGCAGAGCAAAGGGCACCCACATCTTTTTTGTTCATTATCATTGCAGGGAAGGAGAGACCAGCAGGTGCCATTCCCAGGCGCTTCTGTGAAGTGCTTGGGGGAAATGCAAATGCCATGGAACTGGGAAGGGGAGGGGATTTGCTATAACCAGTTCTGGGAGAGAAGCTCTTGTCGTCTCCCGAGGTGATGTGGAGGAGGAGGAGTGTCAGGTCATTCCATTTGGGAAGCACTGTTCCATGTCACACACCAGGAGCAGTCTGGGAGGAGGAGGATGTGCTGTGGTATCGGGGTTGTGGACACTGGATTTACTCCAACTCTCAAGTAAAAAGGTGAAATTATGACCATTGAGAATTACTTAATTTAATTAATTTATGACTAGTCGCTTTTAGCTTTTTTAGCTTTTATCCTTGCTGATGGATAGAAAGGCATTCATACCCATTAGCTTAATCACTTTCAGGAGTTTCTCTTTTCTAGGAATTCCCTATTCCCGGAATCACCTCTTCCCAAAATCCCCTATGGCCCATCTACCACTAACACAAGCTGGAGAATTCCAGACTTGAAACTTTTTGGAATGAAGGCTGAGCATGAATTTACCTTTTCTTGGGGCAGTAGAATTTGGTGCTTCCTAGGCTGTTTTACTGATTGAGATAAATTCTGTGCACCCCATGCCTTAAAAAGATAGGAACTATCAATTTAAGGAGAAGTTCCACCTGCTGTAACTAAAGTGCTTTGCTCATTTTTTTTTTTGTGTGTGCCATGATCAAGAACAACACCAGGGACACTAATCTATATCTTTATATTTTAATTGCATGTCCACATGTGTGATTGACTAAAATAACTGATAAATTTGACCTCCTAGAAAACAAATAGCTTTAAAAGAATGACACAGACCAGATTTTCTGTTTGTTGCCTTATTTCCCCTGCAGCAAAACTCTGTGCAGCCCTGTCAGCGAAGATACAAGGTCAGTGGAGATGCTGACATTTAATGCCAGTAGTAAACATTTCAGCATACAGAAAGCAATTATTTACAGCCCAAGCAGTGAGAAATTACAAAGCTTGCCACTAGACCTTGTGGCTTCTTGGCTGGTATTTGGAAAGGAGATGGATACACAAAGGGATTTCTTTGCTGCTGTATTTTCTTTACTGTATTCTCTGCAGACGTTATTGTGCCCAACTTTCTGAAGGCTAATAGCTCACAGAACACAATAAAAACTGGTTATTTAGCAACACTTCAACAGCTATAATACTTTCTGTCCCCCTTCTAATGCACCTTTTTAATAACTTCCAGCTGAAAATACTGCCCTTATTTTCTAAGAGCTCCTCACATTTACTAAATCACCAGTAGGTATTGTTCTTTTTACAAACCTCCCCACAAAAACGACCTGTAAAATACTATTATTTCAAGTAGCAATTCATGGGAACAGAGCAGGCCCTTGCACTGAGCAGGAGAAGTCATGTAGTAGAATGCAAACTTCTTATTCTTTTAAATAGTAAGTCTTCTTTAGCAGCTTCCATAGTTGTATTTTTTTCTGTAAGGGGTGTGTTCTATAATAGTATTTTTGAACTCTGTGCTGTGCTGGTGGAAAATTGCCAACACTGAGAATTTTGGGAGCTTGCCTTTTTTTTTTGCTTTACTTTTTCATTCCTTCCATCTCTGAAGCACTCTGGACAAGGAAAAGGTCACGAAGGATAAGTGACAACAGAAAGGGCCAATAAAAAGGTTGAGCATTGCAGGGATGTTGTGTGGTTACAATGTCTGAGAACTTGGCAGCTTGGTACAAGTCATTGAAATGCAACACAAGAAAACAGGAATCAGGGGAACTAAAACTTTTTCTAGGTAAGGAAGTGGTATATAAAAAAAAAGCAAGAACTATTAGGAAAGCCAGGAAAGCTGTGGTGCTCTTCAATGCTCCGTTAAATCCGTATTATAAATTATTTTGAGGTTTTTTTAATGTGGTGGTTGATTGACCTTTGGCAGCTCCCAGCTGCCCCCCCTCCTCAACACAACAGGGGATGAGAATAAGATGAAAAAGCTCCTGGGTTGAGATACAGGCAGGGAGCCCATGTACCAACTACCATCATGGGCTAAATAGGGAAAATTAATTTCTTTTATTGCCAATTAAAATAGAGTAGGAAGGTGAAAAACAAAGACAAAGACTCTCAGACAGTTATCTGAGAACACTTTACTGTTTTGTTCAAAAAAACTGTGATTTGTCCTTGTGTGTGATCTGTTCCATTCGGGTTTTTTTCCCCTCTCTCTCACTAGCAAACACCTCCTCCATTAAGAAAAAAAACCCACCAACACTTCATTTCCTTCCAACTTTTGAAAATCTTGAGGTGGCAACAGTAGAGGGATACAGCAGGATATTCCCTTTGGGGAAAGAGGACTGGGACATAACAGTCATAACCCTTCATCTTCAGGAAGGACAAACCTGGAAGTCTAGAAAAAAGCTGTACCACCCTTGGCAGCTGTTCTTGGGTTCAGTCTTGGCTTCCCAGCAGTGGGTGCCCCAAATGGCCAAATCCCACCTCGAGTGGGATGCACAGGACAGGTAATTCAGAAGAGGAGGTAAAATACAGACAAGAGCTCAGGTAAAGATGTTGTGAGCAAATTTTGGCCCAGGTGCCTGGCTGGGTGATAATCTTGTAGCTCGCTGTAAGTTCTGCTCCTCCAAGAGTTATGTGCTTCTTCTTTCTATTTATTTGCATGTGGAGTTATAAATTTCTGAGCTTATTTCTTGCTCGTGGGATAAATTCTCTCCCTGTGCGTTTTTATTCATGCAGGGCTTTCATTTGATCCTGCTCTGAGCTTCTCTCCTTTTCATGGACCCAAAAAATTGTAGCTCCAGCAGTTTCTATGGGCGTGTGATTATGCAGCTGCTCAACACCCCTGTCTTTCTTGTGTGCTTATTCTCCTTCCCGGTGCAATCTCAGGGACAGGAGTTATGACACTGGAGCCTCTTAAATCATCAGGCAACACAGGCACAGTTGGCACAGTCTGCAGGCTGAGATCAAAGGCACAGGGTCCCCTCCCCGGGCTGCCCCGGCCGGGGGGTGTCTGGAGCTCTGCACTCCTGGGAAACAGCCACGTTTGCTGCTGAATTTGGGGCACTGAGTGAATGCAGTATTTTCAGCTACCACTTAAAAAGCCCAGCTAACAATTTGGACGAATTCCTTGCGCTGCCTTTGAGTTCTGCGCAGGCATTCCTGGAAAGTTGCCTCAAAACTCTCCCAGTTCAGGAGCTTCCAATCCTCTTGCTGTCAGTGACACTTCGTTGTGCCACCTCCCCCCTTCAGGTGGCTGAAAGAAATGGCAATAACGCTTTCAGAGAAACAAAAGATGAAATTTCACACTCCACTCCCTTCTCCCTGCCCTTGTTCTTATCCTTTTGAGAAGCTGATGTCTATGATTTGTCAAGGTTACACGCTGGGAAGTACCTAATGCAGGTGTTGGGAGTTGTCCAGCAGCCTGGAAACGTTTATTTGTACCACAAACAAATTGCTCATTTAGTCCTCAGACTGTTTAGCTCCCTTGCTCCTGACATTTTCAAATGGCAGCAGTAAAAAATGAGTGTGGTGAGTGGAGTGGAGTTGTAGCTGCTGGTTTATGTACTGCTTGAACAAAGAGGGTAATGAATCCCTTTTCTACGGTGTGAGGTTATGAAGTAAAGCAAAGAAAGGCTTGTGGGGGTGGAAAAACACTGAATAACACAAACATCATAAATCAGTTCCTGAAACATGATTGGTTTGAAGTGTTTTAGGAAGAGGTTCTGTCTTCTGAGCTAAATTTGATAGCAGAGTACACTTCCTCCAGCGTTAAGAGATCCAAACAGATCCAAACTAGGACATAATATTTTAAAGCACACTAAGAAAATTACTCAGATAAGGAAAGGAAGGAGAGATCATGAGAGAAAGCTTCCCCACTGGCTATACTATTGATTTTTTTTTTTCCAAATAAACCTTCTGTCGTAAAGGACACTTGTCCCACCTCCAGCTTTATCCCATATAACCAACCCCATGAGCTTCAGAGCACCTGGTGCATCAGTGACACAGGTACACCTGCTGCAAAACAAAAGTGGTTTCATGAGATTTAAATCAATTTGAAATTGAAAAAGTGTATTGATGCTAAACAGTTCACTGTCAAGATACATTCAGGTTCAATACTGGTAATGCAATGGATAAACAACAGTGCCAGACACCTACAAGTAATAAATACAGACCTCTGATTTCCATAATTTCCAGGTATTCTTCTGCAACTCATCCTGAGAGCTTTAACCTGACACAGACACAAATATGCCCCTGTCCCCCAGCAAAAAGTGAAGTAGCACATATAGAAAAGAATGAATTCTTTGGAGGAAACTGTAGCCAAAGTAATAAATAGTAACATTGCTATTGCTGGATCTGGAAAATAAAAATCATATTCAAGAGAGCAAACCAGAAAACAGATACATTTTAGCAGCTCATCCTGAATTATTATATAAAATAAAAATATTCTTATGATAGAAAATATCTGAAACTTTAAGGAAAAGTTGAGCAAATGAGGGGGAAACCTGTGGGATTATATGTATGAAGAGGCAGAGTAATCAGATTATTTAAATTATCATTTAACAGCAGATTAAAGAGGTGTAGGGTGCTGTTCTTCTACAAAAACAAAGTTAAAATAAAACATTTGTAGCAAAATTTGGTATTGTTGCTACAATAAACACAGACTGATCAAAGCTTACATATCCTATTCCTTGGACATAGGGAAGAAAAACAATGTCCCTACTACTCAAAATGCAGTTTTAATAAAAATAAAAAGATTTTTCCATCTGTTTCTGTTTGATTCTTGCTTTTAGTCTCCCTAGATTATTTTTGTTTCAGTTCATAAAACCAGTAGCCCCTTTAACACAGGAGACTGAGCAATTATTTGTATGACTAAGCTCCTACAAGGCTCGTAAAAGGAGTGAAAAGTAATTATTTATGCCAGGTAAACAGAGTGGTAATCAGAGAAAAATTGACCTTATATGCAGTCTACTTGGATTCTAAAGGGATTTCAGTGTTTTACTTTAAAAAGCAGAGAGAGATTAATGATGATCTTTTCTAAATATGAAAGAACAAATGTTTAAGTTTGGTTTCTTTTTCTCTCCTTCTCTGCCCAATAAATGACTCATCCCTGGTCACTTTTTCCTCACAGAAGTTATTTTTCCTACATCAGTGTAGGAATTGGGAATTCTCAGTAGCATCTCCAGGGTAACCCTGGTGTTGCTGATCTGGTTCCCTGGGTGCTGCTGGCCTTTCACACTGTCTCCACAAAAGGTCCCCAGTGCTCTCTTCCAAATATTTATGAAAATTGCCTTTCTCTCACATAAATCCCATTAAGCCCCCGAAAATCCGGCCATTCCTAACAGCACTATCTGTAACTATTTTTCTCTTATCACTGTGCTGTTTGTTACAGCCAGTAATTTCTCATCTAATTCCTGGTGCTTTCCCAGCCCTTCTCAGGTCAGGGCTTAGTCATTGACCTGTGTGCCTTAACACTACATGTCCTGTTCTCTGGGCTTTTGGAAAACATCAAGTTAAAAGAGCTGTAAAATTAGAAGAAAATTGGAAAATTAAAATAATTATTAAATTTTAGTATCTTTTTTCCTTTATTGCATACTGATACACTTGCCAGAAAATACCTTGGTAAGGCCAATTTAATTTTATTCTTTGTTCCAGCCTTGTGCTATACCAAACCTCAGAACAAACTGCTGTATCAGGAGGCTGAAAAAGCAAAAGTTACTTTCTTTTGCTTAAGAAAAATTCATGAGTCCAGAAAAATATTGATCATATTATATGTAATTTCCATCATAAGCAATGAATACATGACAAATTGATTTAAAACTGCAAAAAGCCCTCTCTGTGTGTGCTCTGTTGGTTGACATGGCAATAATACTGGGGCACATTATTAACCATGCAGCTGAATGTGGTGTCCCAGTGATTCAACAAAAGCCACATGCTTTGGTGCAGCAGAAAAAGCTGGAATCACTGGCTTCCCAAGCTTTGTTCTGTCACATCAACGCTGAAGAGTTAAGGACCTCAGCGTGACCACCCCATCCAAAAAGCTCAAATGTACAATTTGTGACTTTCACAGAAAATGTACAATCACCAGTTTGAAACCCAGACATCCAACCCTCAGGATCGCCCCAGAGGGACAATGGCTTTGAGCTTCTTGTCACTGAATTCCCACAGGGACAGCCTTGGATTAATGAGCTCACCGGGCTTGTGGCTCGTTACCTTCCAGTGGTAGTTGTTGAGCCATTGGCTTGCAAAACATTCCCTGTCATCCCAGCAATCTACAGATTGACCTCAGGGAAACCTGTGTGTACTCATCATCCCCTCAGGAAGAGGTGCTGAGCCAGGAGTTTACTGCAGTCCTGGGCTGTCACCTCCAGCCAGCAGGCAGAGAACCCGAGCTGGAGCCTTCCCCTTGCCCCTGGTGCCCAGTGCCAGGGACACACCTCAGCCTCCCTTGGGATTAAAATATCCCTGACTTTTAAGTCAGGCTCTGCAATGAGCTGCAGCTTATAACCAGTCACTTCACAAAGGCCTGGCACCCCTGCGAGCATCATAAATATTCGACTGCCACAGCAGCTTTTGCCTTGGATTTTTCCCAGCAAGCCAGTGAGACTGGAATACTGGTCTCCTGGCAGGCTGTTTCCTTGGGCTGTCAGATCAACAGGCATGAGCTCAGGAGGAACTGCACTGACAAGCCTTGAGCTCTGGCTCAAGCCTTAAAGCACTGCTGATCCCCTCGTGGGGTCCTGGACCTTCAGGCACAAACAATAAGCCGAGTCTCACAAAGCCTGGTTTGGGCAATATTTCAACAAATAAAAGGTGTTAAACTTGAGGCTGTATAGAGGAGGTCTGGACCTTTGAAAAGCTCCAGATATGAGGTCTGCTGAGGTGCCCTGTGCCTGGCAGTAAACTCAGAATGAATGGAATACCAAATGCCCAACCTGAGGAACACTCAGTTAACACATGACAGCTGCCCAGATGGTGACCATCCTTCTACCTGTGCTTTGGCCAACTTGTATCTGTGTGTACAGCTTTGACAGCTACTAAATTCTCTTAGTTTTAACACTGGTTTTGGAACGCATTTAATTTTCATACTAAGAGGCCCAAATTGCTGATGTGGGATAGAATCCAAAATGCACTGAACTCAGCAGAAAAAAAAAAAAAATTGCAGACTGTCTGTATCTTGGAAATAGTAATTAGTGACTGAAACTATTATAACTGACATCACACTCCATAATAAATGCAGTACAGTGTTGATAGGAAAGACATGGACAGAACTGCATTGCCACATGTGATTCTTCTCCATTTATTGTCTTGTCTTACTGGGACTAAATGTGACTGAATGTGAGGTGGAAGGTATTGTAGTAGAATAGCCTTGGTTCAGTCAGCTTATCACACCAGGCAGTTTAACATCAATATACTGTGCAAATAAACACCTTTGTAAGTGGAAAACAACCACATTTCTACCCTTTTAGCACTCCAGAGCTGCGGCTGACAGGCAGCACTTTGGCTTCCTTGATGTGGAGAAATTCATGCTGTGCAACAGTACTGCATCTCATAACCAGGACAGAGCTTTTAAAAGGTGTCCACTGCTGCAAAACCCTGTGTTTTCACAGCCCCAGGAGCTGACAAAGGTGTTCACAGTCACCTACAGCATTGCCTGTGTTGGCATTTGGAAATATGGAATCATAGTACTGTATGATCACAGGGTGGTTTGGGTTGGAAGGGACCTTAAAGCCCATCCAGTGCCACCCTCTGCCATGGGCAGGGACACCTTCCACCAGCCCAGGTTGCTCCAAGCCCCGTCCAACCTGGCCTTGGACACTTCCAGGGATCCAGGGGCAGCCACAGCTTCTCTGGGCAACCTGTGCCAGGGCCTCACCACACTCACAGGGAACACTTTCTTCCTAATATCTAAACCTAATCCACCCTTTTTCAGCTAAAAGTCATTCCCTCGGTCCTGTCCTTCCAGGCCCTTGTCCAAAATCCCTCTCCAGCTTTTTTGGAGCCCCTTAAGATGCTGGAAGGGACTCTAAGGTATCTCTGGAGCCTTCTCTACTCCAGGCTGAACAGCCCAAACTCAGTCTGTCTCCAGAGCAGAGATGCTCCAGCCTCTCCTATAAAATTTTATTTCATAAAATAAAATATTTTTTTTTATTATTTTTTAATGTTTGGATACAGCATTTTCTTGTTCAAAGTGTTTCCACCTATACTGCAGCTACCAAGGCAAAGCTCCCAGGATTTCCTGGCCAAGTGGTGTAAATCAGTTCTCTGAGTCACAGGGTGAGCTGGAACTTGGAGGACTGTGGGTCTCTCAGGCCAGGCCAGGCTTGGTTTAGTTTTCTGTATAAAATCCATTTCAATTAAAAGCCTTGCTGACAGTAGCACCATTATTCAAGCTGGGAAGTCATTCTGTGTTGATAAAATTGGATTTCTTTGTCACAGTCTTTCAGGCTCTGTCCCCACAATGTGTAGCAATTTTGCACAGAAAAAAAAAGAAAAAAAAAAGAAAAAAAAAGTAATTTAATCCACCGTGGTTATTGCAATTACAAATAGTGTTCACAAAACTGAATTCATAATTCTCCAAAGCGTCACACTGCCATTCAGCCACAGCACAGCTGGGCAGAAGAGTGCTGAAGAAGCTGAGCAAAATAACTGCTTTGGGTGATTACAATGCAAATGGTTTATTATTGCACACAGCAGAAATTACCCACTTCCTCCCCTTTGGTTTTTACTGTGAAGTCATAACACAAAACACTGAGCTCCTCCTGAGGAGGCACAACAGTTGGGAGCTGAAAGTCTGCAAGGAGATGCCACTGCTGGTGTGTCCTCTGTGGTCTGGGAGCCTAAAAATGGCAGCAAAGCCTGAGCTGGAGTTTAAGGAATAGAGGTGGAAGTGTGAGGGATTTGGGCATTTGACTAAATCTTAAGATATTTATAGCCATTCCTGGAGTATTAATCTCATAATTGTAACTACATGTCCAGCCTGACCTTGGACACTTCCAGGGATCCAGGGGCAGCCACAGCTTCTCTGGGCAACCTGTGCCAGGACCTCCCCACCCTCACAGCCATTCCCCTTGTCCTGTCTCTTCAGTTCCAAAGTCCAAAGCTGCTCTCCAGCTCTCTTGTAAAGAAAACTCCATTTTTGGTGATTTTTTTCATTCCTGTAACACATGGAGCACTAAGCAGGGGCAGTGAGGCCATGGATGCAACTTCTGAGAAGTACCAATTATATGCTGCTTTCTAGAGCAAGCCATTGAAGCACTGTGAGGATTACTATGCAACCTGCAAAGGATGTTGAAGAGGAAAATATATGTTTATTAATTATTATGATTATATTAATAATTATTCTACGAAACTATGTCTCTCTCTATCAATAATATTTTTTAATTTAATAGGATTATTTCTGTTTCTCCCATAACCTTATTTGGAAATGGAAACTGCCAGAGCAGAAAAGGAAAAGACCAATTAGATGGGGAAAAAATTTGCCTTTCAAACCCCAAGTTCCTGTCATTGCTTAGACTTCATTAATTCTCCTCAGTTTGCCTCCTCTCCTTTCTCCTCCCACAAGTTCAGTTTAAGCTTTTTCAGAGTAGCAGAAGCTATTCAAGCTCTGATTGATCAGCAACAAACATAAGAAGAGGTCAGAACCTTGAGTATCTCAACATACACTTCACATAACCACAACAATACTACTAAAAATACAAATTTTAAGGATCATAGTGGATATCTAAAAGCTTTCTGTTTCTCTGAAGACCTACAGAGACTCTAGCTCTTATTACCAGGCATTTTAAACCTTTAAAGGGCTCTGAAAGCAGCCATTCTTCTATGAAATAAAAACTTCTGCAGAAATTAGGCAGAAATGAAGCCTCTGTTATAGCAGTGCAACAGTTCTGGCTGAACATCACCTGTGCACACACCTGTGTTACAGAGGCCCCCAGCCCAGGGTGCAACAGCCTTCTCCCCTGAATAGAACTGTTTTAAAGTGGTTTTTTGAGCACTTTTGTTCCTTTGAGTATTTTTAAGCTTCCTTCAGACTCTGTTAGCGTTGCTGTTGAGTTTTTGGAGGCTGGAAACCACCTCCTGTCTCCCCTGGATCCATGAGGGACTGGGATCTGATGGATTCAGCCATCTAGTTTGATCAGGGTTTCCACAGTGAAGTCAGACTACTTGTGTCTGATGCCATAAAAGCAACAGTCCTGCTTTTCTCCACAGACATTGTGGAAACCTCAGAGTTACAAGTAAAATACCCCCCCAACAGCTCCCCAAACATGCAGGGGCATATTTGTGTTCTCTAACCTTGGAACTCATTTTTCCTGTTTTCATGTCTCGTTGTTGAATCAGCATGAGCAGTGGTGCAATTATTAGATGCTCTTCCCAGCACCCAGTGGTGCTAAGAAGAAGAAGAAGAAGAAGAAGAAAAGAAAGCAGAAGGGAGAAAATCCCTTTTTGGAAAGTGTAATTTAGTTGACTCTGTCCTCCAACAATATCTCTGAATATAACATGCAGGGAATATGTGTCCAAGGCTGAAAGTCAAATTGAAGTCTTAACTTTTATGAGCTGAAATTAAAACTAAGCCCCAGCTAGGAGGGCATTGCAGACTGGTACAGGACACCTGGGACCCCTTCTGTGTCTGCCAGTTGTCCCCTGCAGAGCCATGGTCACTTCCCTTACTAATATCTCCCCCTTTATTAAGGGGGATACTGCTGTTACAGGTAATAAATTGATTCACCAATTAAAAATAAAAGAAAAAGCAGTTAAAGATGTGAGAGGAAGGTCAGGACTGATACTCAGGGTTGTCTATTTAATACTAATTTGCTGGGTAACTGAACTTGGAAACAGACTTCCTGGTATTTGGTATAACATCTCCAAAGTACATAAGCTAAACCCATCAGCACCTCAACACTGCAAAAGAAGAGGGTCATAATTATAAGAACATAATTTGTATGAAAGAATACATCCCACCTGGTATATCCTGCATAATTTCAACAGCACCAGCTTTTCTGCTGCACTATGTCAGCACTTCCATTGAAACCCTCATTTTAATGGAAATGCTGTTCATCTGCAAAAAGTGTGTTCTAAGCAGAAAACAGGAATATCCGGGATCAAACACAAGCACACCATCCCTTAAAGTAGTATTCATAATTTTAAAAAGAGTCACTTGCCTCTTTCTGAAAACACAGCCACTGAGAATTGAATTTTAATTTTAGAAGATTTGTTAAATCTTGTCTGGAAATCCAACCGGTCCATGAACCACTTTTTTAGAGAAATATCTGCTACCAGGGAAAGGGGTGGGCTTGGAGAAAAGATCCATTAGACCTGTTCGATGTTGTTAACACAAATCAGGAAACAGTGACAGTCTGAAAATGCAGGATACCGGGGGGAAAAAAAAATCACAAAAAACAACCTAGCAAAAAAGAATGAGTATAATTGGCTCTGATCCTAAGATGCCACTGGGAATTTTCAAATGGGCCCCAGGGGATGTGTGAACACTGCTCTTCAAAGGAAGAGCACACAGGGCTGGTACAAATTATGTAGAACCCGATAAGGCAAGTTACATGGTCTGATAAGGCAATTATCTGGCAAAAGTACCATCCTTAAATCCACAGCAGTCCAGAAAGGCACTAGCAGGAGCATTTTGGCCCAGCTCCACCAAGAATCACCTCGTGCATAGAATGTCAGTGCCTCCCACCCATCACAGCTTGTTTCTCAACACAAGCTTGCTCATAGCTTAGGGACACACTTCCAAAATGTTTTTTTCCCTGGCTGCAGCCACCAGAGCACGGCCACCCAAAGAACAAGGGCTGTGATTGCGAATGGAGTGGTTTCTTCAGCAGGAACTTTTCTCTGAAATGTACCCATTAAGCATCTTTGCTGTGATTTGCAGCAGCTGGTGTGTCTCCATGCCAACTGAGGGGGGAACGGGGAAGGGCACCTCAAAGTCAGCTCGGAGCTCTGCAATGTCTTACGAAGAAAAGCTCGTGATTATAATGAGAGAATAATTCCTGGCCGTGAAAGCTGACTGGGAGCAAATGGAGAAAAGTAAGACTTTCAACTAAAGGAAACCTGACTGGGATTATCACCGTACATGAAAAAGGTGGAATTGCTTTGGAGATGAGACCTTCCTCCTGCCCCTGAAAGCAGCTCCTGGGAAGGGCTGAGAGTTAGCTATTGTGAGTAATCTTTGTGCCAGTGCTTGTGTGGGGATAAAAGACACAAGGATTTTGAGTGACTTGCCTTGCTTGATAAATCCAAGCCTTTTACCTGAGGACAATGGTGAATTTTTGGCAGAGGTGTGTGCGTAATTGCCTCAGTGCTGATGGCAAGTGGGGACTGAGGAAGTAACACACGAGTCCTAATGATGAGGGAGAGCAAGAAACTCTTCAGTGCCTCCATTAAGGCCCAAGTATTTCAGAAATGCAATAATTAAAACAGAAGTTCTCTGCTAAACCAGAACTATGGTGACAAGATAGACACAGAGAGCAAAACAAACCCGGGGAGGACAAGCTAACATTGAAGCAATGACACAGTTGCTGCATATGCAGCAATCTCAGCACATTCTCAGCTGTGTCGATGTTGTTATCCCAGACAATGCATTTAAGTATTTGCTGCAATGCTATTTAGCAGATGATAATGAAATAGCAGGAAAATATACATGAAAGAAGATGGAAATATCTTGTGCCTCCTCACAGGGAAGCTATCAAGCATAGGAACAAAGAAATGACAAAGAGAGCACTCGGAGGAAGGCGATTGCTGTTCGCTGCTTCTCTGCTCTAAATTGGGCACTGGGGAAAAAAAGACAGAAGTTCCACTGAAGTGTAACAGAGGGCAATGTTTGCCACCATGTGTCAACAGTGCACTCAGGGAACGCAGAGGCATGAACTGCAAGAGGCACCAGTTTTAGAAGTTCATCTGTAATTACTTTCTAATGCAGAGGACAGTAATAACGAATAGAAAATAATGAGGAAGGTAAAGAATGATGCCCCTCTCATTTCACCTTCAAACAACCCTAGTTATGTGCGTTCTGCCCCCCTCTCTGTAGCCTCTGCTCTAGGTCTGGGATATAGAGTTAATTTAAAATATTTTTGTGGACAAATCTACTGACATAACAGTCAGCATCAGCATTTAGATTACACTGTCTAATGATACCTGTAGTGGAGGGCTTGGCTTTCTAACTTTAATAACAGGTGACAGTCATTGGTCATATGAGATCACAAGACTTGCTGAAAGAATTGCCTTCACCAATGGATTTCTGCTACATTAAGCTCATCTCGAATTTTGCATTCACTCTCAAAGTTGAATTTACAGAATAATAAAAAGGATGCATGCACAGAAAATGTGGGTAATATAACTGTGGTATGAGGTGGATACAACCAAGTGGACTTCACTGTGGCCTAGAAGTTTGAGGGTTATGTACAGCTGTGACTTCTGCATTTAATCCCACTGTGCTTCTAATGAAAGGGTTTGCTTTTTCCCCCTTTTTAATGTCAAAATACACCTGGTATCATTTTGTCCGTTTACATCAGGTTTGATGTGCCTCTCCTTTACCATTCTGAAGTTGCTGGACAACTTTAGCTCAGGAATTACAGATCAACAACTCTGTAAGTCCTTCCCTGAAAACAAAACTGTTGTGAATGCCCCACGTACATAATAAATACAACAATAAAACTCATTGTTCCACACAAAATGGAACCAGGCAAAGACTGCACAGCCTTCCTTTTCCTTCCCAGTAGGTTTGCTCATTGTCAGGGAGCTTCCAGAGGAACATTCTGACCAAACTCTTCTCCCTTTTATCTGCTTATGGTATTGCTTAAGAAGAGGTGTGAGTAGTGTTGGGAAATACTTCTGACAACCCACAGTTCAGACCCCAGTGAAGAAATGCACAGATTAACTGGCAGTGACCTTTCTGAGTCAACATCCCTGCACTTTGAAATTCAAGTATTTCTAGTTCTGCCTTTTTGCCTTTGATTCTGACCTGGTACAGCTGGAACTAAATATAGATGTGTAAGGTAAAACCCCTGATCACTGCACTTCAAAAGTGTCTTTCAACTTCCTTGCTAGAGGCCTCAAAAGCTGTGTCATACACTGGTGATCAGTGGGCAATATTAATAGTCACATCTCCTCAGGATAACTCAGGATAAGGACACTTTGGGAATGTGTTTCATTTGACATCACCAATCTTTTTTTTGGAGAGAGAGTGTCCTGCCATTCACATGTATTGTAGATGCATATTGTATCATCTTATGACAGTGGCACAATATTTGTAAAATAAGACAGCAAAATATTTTACTTTTGCTTATTGGTACTTATTTTACTTATTAATAGAAGACTGCATGAATTTCAGTTGCAGCTCACTGTGGTGTGTAATTTATGTAACAAACCTTGTTAGTAATGTAGCTTAAGGTTCTGGGACACTGCTAAAATATAAATAATAAAGAAGAACAAATCATATCTGAAATCACCAAGGCTGATATATTCAGAGGGTAATAAAATGTCATTAGTTATTCTGTTAAAGTCATCTGAGCCTTTGGTTAATACAGCAAAAACTTAACATTTGTATTCAAAAATGGATTAACAAACAGGTACACAGTTTTCATCACAGAAAATGAAATTGTTGGTTAAAGTTGAATTTCTTATGTACTTCAGATAAAAAAGATCTACTACTATACTGTCCTCTAACAGGAAGAACTGGAGTCACATCTGTAATGAATGGGGTACAGCTTTGGCTGTTGTCCAGCTCTCCATAAATTCTCACAGATCAACAGGAATAGACAAGTGAGCCAAAACCAATGCAGCTAATTTTAGTTGGCTGAAAGCAGCACCATCTGGATTTCTGGCCTTGGTGACTTTCTATTGATCCAATTCTTGCAGAACAATTTGATACCGAGTGCACAAGGTAGTTTTTCAGATTCACAGCTTGCAATGCTCAGACATCATCCCCTTTTGAGGGTTTCAGTGAATTATCCCAGTACAAAATACCAGGGAAATATTCTCACCACATTCAAATATTGAATAAGTGACAAAAAACAATCCACGACTGGACACGCCGTGGACAAAAAGAATTCAAATTGATCAGACATTGATTGTGAATAACTTACTCAGATATAGTTTGAAATGAATTTTAAGACCAGAAGGCTAGAAATGCCAGTTAAAAGTTTTGTGGCTTGTGGATTTATTTTCTCTCTCTTCATTTACTTTGTATTGAGCTCTCACAGAGTAGACTTGGGTATCATGAAATTTAGGGTGAATTTTGCCATTTTCAGTAAAGGTAATTATAATTTTAGGACTTGATATGAAAAATAATTTGCACGTGCCAACTTTTTCGTCTCTTTTAAACTCTAAATATAGTAAATAAGATGCTCTAACCTCTGTGGACTGTCAGCTTTTCAGTTAGATCTGGGTTTTAATTTACTTACAGAGAAGTAGGGTTATCAACAGAGCTCACTAATTGCATTATCTGTCCTTAATGTGGGTGTTCCAGTGTATCATTAAACTACATATCCTACACAAAACCTAAGTGTACATATACACTTATTTATACCTATTACAAATTAATAAATAGGCACTTGTAGATTAACTTTTTTTCTGGTGACTGATGTCCATTCAGGACAAAAAAACCATTCAGGACAAAAAAAACATGGATAACTTTGCTTTTGCACCACGTTATTCAGCCTCACAACTCCTTGTTAACGGTATCAGAGGGTCTTGAATCCTAAGGCTCAAAATAATCTTGCACAGCATCAGTGTCCTGAAGCTTATTAGATGTTTATTAGACACTGCATCAGCCCAGAAAGTTGCCTTTCTTTGATGTTGATACAAACACCCACTTGTGCCTCATTACTGAGGAACCTCCAGGGGCTCAGGCAGATTTGCATCCTAACAGCAGGTGCACAACCAACCTTCTTCACTCCTCATTCCCCAGCCATTTCTAACTAATCTTTGTTTACTTCATTAGCCCTGCTTCCAAACTCGTATTTAGAACAATACTGCTTTTATTTGAGCTACTGAAAGGATTTCGGAAGGCTCGTCCTTGTAAAGATGCCTCTGGGAGAAGTTAGCTATTCAAATGTCTAGGTGTAGATTAAAACAAAGGTGAGCATTTACAATTTTTTATACCTATTTTAGATTGTCTTTAATCAATTAAGTCAAAAGCCAGGTGGGAGATGGAACGGAGAAAGAGAATTATAGACAGTTAGCATATTTACTCCTTACTGAAGCAGATGCTGAATTTAGAAGACCAGATTCTACCTTAAATTAAAATGGCTCTATCTTTAATTTTAATCATTCTTTTTGGCACATTTTAAATGCCTGGGTTTTCCAGAGGGGTTAATTTCCATAGACTGTCTCTATTCTTTGATTTACCTTGATTAAAGTAAGATATGGGCAAACTGATCCCCCTCGGGTAATAGCAAGTTTACTGTTCTCTGGTCTCCTGCACAGCTCTGCAGTGTTTCTGGCTTTTACCATTATTTCTGTTTGTATTTGTGACATATATAGAGAGAAATTAAAGTCATCACAGAAGCCCCTGAAATATCTGACTTTTTTTTTTTTTAATTGTGTCAATAACCTTGTCACAGAAGTGTCCCACGTGTGGGTGGGAGTGTTTGGCCACCAAACACAAAGTACCAAGCAGTTCTGTCTGCTCTGAGGTAAAAGACTTTTTGCAGTAAAGAGCAGATAGAAACCAAAAGGACTTAGCAGGCAAAGGGTTGTACTGCTCTCTCCTGATTCTGTCTGTCCTGCATCATCTGTTTGAAGGATCCCTTTTTGTTCTGGACAATTTAGCTCCGACAGCTCCAGCTGCAGTTTACAGTAATAATGGACAAAATTATAAAATACAGCAATGTCAAGCAGCCCCCTAATCTCAGCTCTGGTGCTGGGAATAAGATGCCTTTGCTGCTGTCAGCAATTTGAACACCAGCTTGCAGCAAGGTGTTCAAACCAGCTGAGCCATCCATCCAGACTCATGTGCACCTTCCCAAAAATGTTCAAGGCATGTGTAAGTGGTATAGCTCACTTATCTGTGAAAGTAAATGTACCTGAATATTGTCAGCTTTGAGTATTGGCACATTTTTGAGTCGTTAGAAATCCGTGGCTTAGACCATCCTGTGATGCCATGGGGATTACAGCTACTGCAACTGAGTTTATAAAACACCCATGGAAAGTCTGCAAATACTGTTTCCTAATAAACAATTCTCCTCCAGTTTGAAAGGGACATTTTTCCTTCTGTTTTCCTCCCCACTGAGGCCACCAGCTCCCAGAGAGTCACCTGTTCTCAGAGCATTTACCAGAAATAATCCTTTATAAGCATTAATCCTTACAAGGTTTATGATGTGACTTTATTTTCATGACTTGCATGATCACTGCTAACTGTCAGTGATGGAAACAAAATCAGCACTTTGCATGGTCATGCTTCAAACAATTACTGAACAGTGTGTTAGAAGGATGCAACGACAAAACCCAAGGAAGACCTGAGGGAAAAAACCACTTCATGCAAATTAAGTTTTGTGTTGTGAGGTTTCCCTCAAATCCCCCAGTAATAACTGTTTACATTGCAAGGGCAAGGCCACGTGGGAAGGACAATCTGTGTCAGGAGCAGGACTAACTGCTGCTCTTTCTGGGGCTTCAAACACAAAGAATTCCATAGTTTCAGAGACAAGGGACAGTTTCTTTCTGAGTGCTGCTATTTGTATGAATATACTTAATTTGTTTCCCTCCTCTTCCTGGGCGTGAGGTGAAATGATAAGTCTGAATCTTAATAATAACTGAACTGATTCTAATAACCTCAGAAACTTAATAGCAACTAAAAAAAATACACACATATGTGCTTTTTCTTATTTTTAATCCCACAAGGATAAAAATTTACATTGCGCTGCTTTCAATTGCACAACCTGTCTGTAATTAAACTGACATCTTATTGGTGTCTCTGAGCCAAAATATGTCAGGTTTAGAAAAATATTGGTCTCAAGAAAGTGATAGTTGATTAAAATATAATCTTGAAATATTCTTAATATCACTGAAACAAAACATTTAATCTAAGCATAGTAAATCTACCAAAATGCTGAAACAGGCATTTACTACTTCATCTTTGACATTTTCAGAGAAAATAACATTCTCAAATGCATGGCTCCAGACTCCAGCTCTGCACTTGTACTTCAGAAACAATTCTTCCTTCATACCATTACATGACTGACACTTTTTGAAATGTAACAATCACAGTTAGCACTTCAAAATTTCTTTTATTCTATATTCTTGTGTCAACTTGCAGCAAAACTTGCCCTGCATAAAATATGATTAAACCCAATTCTTTTGCTGACAGCGCTCTCAGCTGCTTCTCACACGACTTCAAATCAAACTCTTCATATCAAGGGCATCTTTGGTCTCATCCAGCTTCAGACCAGGAAAAATTGATGTGAGATTTATGGAAGGAATTCTTGGCTGGGAGGGTTGGCACAGGTTGCCCAGAGGAGCTGTGGCTGCCTCTGGATCCCTGGAAGTGTCCAAGGCCAGGTTGGATGGGGCTTGGAGCAACCTGGGCTGGTGGAAGGTGTCCCTGCCCATGGCAGGGGGTGGGATTCGATGGGCTTTAAGGTCCCTTCAAATCCTATCTTTGTCACCCAAAATTAGCCTGGAGAAAAGGAGGCTCAGGGGGGACCTTCTGGCTCTGCAACCCCCTGACAGGAGGGGGGAGCCGGGGGGGGTCGGGCTCTGCTCCCAGGGAACAAGGGACAGGAGGAGAGGGAACGGCCTCAGGCTGTGCCAGGGGAGGGTCAGGTGGGACAGGAGGAGGAATTTCCTGCTGGAAAGGGTGGTCAGGCCTTGGCAGGGGCTGCCCAGGGAGGTTTGGAGGGGCTGCCCAGGGAGGTTTGGAGTCCCCAGCCCTGGAGGTGTCCAAGGAACCAGTGGACGTGGCACTTGGGGACAGGGTTTGGTGGCGAACACGGTGGTGGTGCTGGGCTGACAGTTGGACTCGATGTTCTCAGAGGGCTTTTCCAGCCTTAACCACTCCATGATTTTGTGAAAATGCTGGCAGATGCTGGCAGTGGAGGCAGGAGTGGGAGGGAGCAGCTGCTGTCAGCGGAGCAGACACTACAAACTGACAGCTGGGGCAGCACCTGAACTTTGCTCACATTTACAGGTCTAGATTGGCAGAAATGTAGTGCTGGGACAGATCTGTTGTTCAGCCTTCTTTACCCCAAATAAGGCTTGTTTTTCCTAACTGAGCAATTGTTCAGCTCCTGTTGCTGAGTAACATATTGCAAGTGTGTTGTCATGTCCCCCAGAAGCTTATGTTCCCTCGAAAAAAATCCTGTCCAACCTTTCCTAATAACGATTTTCTTCCACTGCCTGTTGTTTTGAAAAGGATTTAAACAGGGGGTTGTTATTATTTTATTTTCATTTATTTGATTTGATTTTTAATTCATTTATGACTCTTCGGGGGCACCATGACTGGGATCTTAGCAGACCTCTGGAACATGACATTTTGTCACACAAGCTATTTTGTTGTTATATATAAAACATTCTAGTTTTATGTAAGAATTCTTCATGATTGCAGTGGAATTCTAAAAAGAATTAGTGGACCTTTTTGAAATGTGTTCTATTTTACCATGTTTCTACTCGTTTAATTATTTGTTTTCATAAAATCATAGAGTCATTAAGGTTGGAAAAAGCTTCTAAGATCATCTAGTCCAACCTTTGCTCAAATGCCACCATGGCCACTAAACCATATCCCTTAGCACCAAGTCCAGTCATTTTTTGACGTCTTCCAGGGATTGCTCAACCTCTCTCAGTGAAAACATTTTTCCTCCTAACCTGGACCTCCCCTGGCACAACCTGAGGCCATTTCCCCCTGTCCTGTCACTAATTGCCCTGGATAAAAGGCTGCCCCCCCATTTTGTGTATGTTCAGATGTATTTTTCAGCATAGTACCAGACCTTTTTATCCCATGCCATGTTTTCAATTTTCAACCACTTCTCTGGTATCTGTAAATCTTCCAAAGCACTTGCCAGAGCCCTCAGCTCAGTGTATTTTATGGATATAATTTCTTTCATTCCACTCAATAATAAGAATTTTTTAAAAAAAGACCAGGTTCAGGATAATTTCTGCAAGATCCCCTGTAATGTGATAATGTTCCTCTAACAACAAACCCTTTGCAGGGGATCTGGGTCTTACTCCTGCATTCAGACAAATGACTGTAATCACTCTTCTGTGCCTGGATACACAAACCTTCATCCTTTATTGGGGCAGTGGATGGACAGTAATAGATCAAATTGCAGCATGAGAGACTCCAAGCTGATCCATAGCACAGAGGTTTTTCCACTTCAGGATGATTACTGGGGCTAAAGTGTTTCTGTGGCAAAGGACAAGATTGTGGAACCTGCAGTGAGGGCTGAAATTATTCTATGCAACAATCTTTTCTCTTTTTGCATGTTGTCAAAGTGCAATTTGTGTATGCAGAAATAATTTGTGGTTTATATTTTTAAATATTTTAAAATATTTTTTATATTTTTTAATATTTTTTCACATCAGCCAAAAACTACTAAACTATTAACCAGATAATAGATTAAAAGTTACAGTATAATTGAAAGGTATTCGATTTATAACCACTTTAATTTTTTTTTACCTTTTATACTTTTAACTTTTCACTGGTTCAGTATGGCATGGATGTAAAGATGTGGAGGATATTTTTCCCTGTAACTTTCTTCAGTTTCAGAAATCTCATTATTTATCACACGATGCAGCAATAACACATAGGAACGACACTTGCAACAAAATCAAGCCTTTTAATAACAAAAAAAGGCTTGGATTGCTGCAACTCTTTTTATTTCTGTTTCAAGGAAAAACCAGAGAGGAAATTAAATCACCTGCTGTCCCAATTAGCATTTAAATAGTCTCTGTTTGGCAGTGAATTTCATGCTCTTATTTAGGTTAAAGGGGTGAAGAAAGCGTTTGTTCCTGTCTGTGCAGCTGCTGCTGGGTGAAGTTTCTCCTGAAAGGATGCAGGGATTCATGGCTGTGTTCAGAGTCGTTGGATCTAAGACTGCTCTAAATTCTTCAGATCAAGGGCATCTTTGGTCTCATCCAGCTTCAGACCAGGAAAAATTGCTGTGAGATTTATGGAAGGAATTGTTGGCTGTGAGGATGGGGAGGCCCTGGCACAGGTTGTCCAGAGAAGCTGTGGCTGCCCCTGGATCCCTGGAAGTGTCCAAGGCCAAACCATTCCATGATTCTATAAAGTAAGATAAATATAGGCCTTACTTTTTCAGACAACACATTTACACTCGTCTGTTCCTGTGGCAGAAATTAGTAACTCATCTCCCATCCAAATCTTTTATTTAGTTAAGAGCATTAGGAAGTTCTGTGTTTGTAATCTGGAACTATATTGACAATTTTATTGCCCTGATTCTCTGTTCAGCTCACTGGTGTAATTCCACTGTTTCTTTGAGATATTTACAATTGACTCCACTGGAAAAAAGAAGAATGCCAGGGTTATTTTTAATAAACCAGCACTCCAGATTTACTCTGGAATCAATAAAAATAGTTGTGCTTAAGCAGAAGCATCCTTTGTTGTGATAGAAAACTGAAACATTTTTATGTGCTGAATAAGAATTCCTGGCTTAATTTTTTTTGTGTGCTAGGAGAGAACAAAGTATTTCCTTATACCACTGAAACAACACTTAGATAGGTGGATAACATTTAGATGCAAAGAAGATAAGCAGCACATTCCTCAAAGAGCTAAGTCATAAACAAAAAAATAACACACCGAAGTACTTTCAGAAAATATTTTGTTTTACATTCTGCTGCTTTCAACAATTTGAATTGCTACAGACAACAATAGTGCAGCTGTTATATTTCACAATATCAAGACAGCATTTATGCATATATGTGTGAGATTTACACTTGCGTGAAGCCAAACTTATCCCAGGGTGTTGGGAGAAACAGCTGCCTTTATAAATTCAAGTGCAGGTTAAGTGACTGCCACCCCTCAGTGCTGTAAATAGCACTGCTGGAATGTGCTCTGCTGGAATAGGGGTGGAAATAAGGGGGAGACAAAACCCAACTTCTTTGGAAGGGCAAACTTGTGAATTGTTTAGAAAAGGAGCCAGATAATCTCCACTGTAGAAGACTAAGTTTATATAGTGTTCTTTCTGGAAAAGGAACAATTCTAGACAATTTTAGCAGTTTTTGTTTCCCCTGTGATTCATCTGGGAGTATCCACCAACACTGAATCTATGAACCCTCTATTATGTTTTATTTTCTCCAGCAGATCTTTATGCTGATTCATTCTTCATAAACTGTCTTTTCATGTGTTGATTTATGCACTAAAACACTCCACAGATTCAGCTTTCTTCCTTGTCTCTACAAGAAACCTGGTCCATTCTTTTTATTTTTAGTCAGGACAAGGAGAGAAGGAAGAAGAACATGATTTTCACGTTGATTTTGAAGCAGTAACAGGTATAGCCAAATCTCTAAAGCCCATCCTCAGAGAGAGCTCCAGAGATTATAAGTTTCATTTTCTTAGAAATTTCCAGAATCATCAGGTTTTGTTCAGGTCCAATTAACTACAGGGACAGGACTGTGATATCTATTGGCTCTGAAGGTCAGGCAAAAAGGCTGTAAATAGACCTTTCTGCTTCTCTTTGTCATAACTCTTCTCATTGTGTTGAAAAACTCTTTTCCAGGGCAGTCTTCTCCATTTTAAAGGTTAACTGCTGTTTTAGCTCGAGGTAAGATACCTGCTCCTCTGAAAGTGTTCTGGGAAACAGAGTGCAGGTATTTAGTGCATTGTGGAAAAAATGGGAAACAGTTTTTACCCCATTTACGAAGTTGAAATCCATACCTTTTCCTACCATTGACTGTCAGACAACATTGGGTTTTAAAACAGTTGCAAATAAATTGAAAGAAGCACAATCTTCCAGTCAGAGGGATTTTTTTGGATTTCATTTGTCTTCTGCCAGTCTAAAGAAATGCACCATTTTATCAGTCATGTCACCTGGATAATAAATGATTCCTATGAGCAGGTGTGAACTGAGAGAAAAGGATGTTTTGAGCTTGCCAAACTCTCCAGCAGACTGTGGAAGGATTAGATTAGTCTGAGCAATGCACACACAAGGCATTGGAAAGTCTCTTGATATTGTCAACGGGAGAATGAAAAGTTTTCCTGCCCCTCTAGGACCTGTGATAAACCATGAAATCAATATTTCTTACAGGGAAGAATAAATATATAAGGCAGTGACAATAGATATCTTGGTGGAATTTGGTTTTCTTATATTGGCAATATTATATTGGCAAGGACCTGACCCACTAGAAGGTACCTCCCATATGTATTCACAGGGAAAAAGCTGTGATTGCCATAACCAAGACACATTTGGTTAAATGTAACCAGTCTGAATGCATCTGGTAGAATGTGACATGTAACCTGGACTGTTTGTCGTTGTTTGGATGGACAAGTACATGTGACTCCAAAAATGCCCCCAACTTACCCAGCAGGCTGTAAAACCATATTTTAATTGTCATCAGCACAGAATCCCACAATGGCTGGGGCTGGGGGTGACCTCTGGAGAACATCCAGACCAACCCCCTGCTAAGGCAGGGTCACCCAGGGCAGGTGGCACAGGGTCACACCCAGGTGGGTTTTGAATGTCTCCACAGAAGGAGAATTCACAGTCCTTGTGGGCAGCCTGTTCCAGTGCTCTGCCCCCCCTCAAAGAGAAGTTTTTCCTCATGTTCAGGTGGAACTTGCAGTGTTTCAGTCTGTGCCTGTTGCCCCTTGTCCTGTCGCTGGGCACTGCTAAAAAGAGCCTGGCCCCATCCCCTTGACTCTGCCCCCTCAAGAGACTGGCACACACACAAAAACACCCACAGACCAGGGCACATCTGAGTGATCAAACCCCAGAAACATAGAAAAGCTGCAAAATCTGTGTCCTGCTTCCTCAGGCTGTGAGAAACACCTCCCAAGTGTGCCGGTCGTTCTCCATTTCAGATGTAGGCGAGGGCAGCTTTTACTAGGAATTCTCCCTTTCCTCTCTGCTCCCTGGCACTATTAACAGATGCAGAGCTAATGAATCATTTCCTTGGAGTTTAATGCCTGTCTTAAAAGCCTGTGTAAACTGGTGAGATTTTACAAGTTCGTTCACCAGTTCCTCACTCTTGGGTGGTTCATACAAACACCTTTCAGTCCTGAGGTGTTTGTGCTCCACCTGTACTCGCTGTTTAACTCCTGTGTAATCACTACACACTCCTGGAAGTGCATTTCTCCAGGCCAGTCATTCCTCTGCACTGCTGGCGTGATGGAGCTGCTTTCCCAGGCAGGAGGTAAATAAGATTAAGTCATTAAGAGCTGTCAGTTTTGTGCAGATGCCTTTATGTGCACACGGGGCCAGCTGAATGTGGGGATGGTGAGTTCCTGAAGGAGCACTCACAGAGGTGTTTGAAGTGTATCACAAACTCAGAGTAAAAGGCAAACACAACACCACAGGACAAGATACAGAAATAATTCCCTCTTGGATTTCATCAGAGGAGGAATTTTTCAGTACACGTGTTATGGAGACGTGGAAGAAAAGGAAAGCCACCTTTCTTTCTCTTGTGTCCCTTTGATGTTCATGACAGAGAAGTTTCAAATCCCTGATGTCACAGTAGCTGACACAGTAATCTGACTATGAGTAGTCATAAAAAAGAAATACATCCGAGTACATTCTAAGTATATAATATATGCTTTTTATTAAAATTCATTCATACATCTATACATATTTCATATGCATAATGCAAGAAGATAGTGAAGCTGATACTGATGAATTGTGGTTCTGGAAGTAGAATTTCAAGTGCTAGGTGAAAAAGACATAGAAAGGCAAAAAAATGACGAAGATGTTTCAAAGGGATAGTATATTAAGATAAAAAGAAATCCTAATGATAGTGTTTATTCATTGTAAGGTAAAAAACCTGTAAACAATAACATGGAAAACATACATATGTTCAGCAGACTTTTCTGTTTTGACCTTGGGAAAATTCCAGACAATTGTGAGCACATAGTTAACGAAGAAACACTTTCCATTTCAACAGGGGAAAATATTTTTAAAAGATCTTATTGTATCTTGAATGTTTTTCTTTCTGATCACCACATCTAGATAACTGAAATTTTAAGGGACATAGATGAGATGTGTTCTGTACTATCAGGCCCAGCTTCTTCTCTTCCCCAAGGGAGGCTGCTCTCTTTGCTTTGCTCATATTGGTGTCTTTTTCCCTATCAGCAAGATTTTGTACAAAGGTAGGTATTTTCAGAGGGCTTCTCAGTCACTATATAACTAAATCTCTTCTTCTTCACCTTGAATAGCAAAATGAACCGTAACAAGCATTAGTAAAGGTTGTGGCAGATTTCTGATTATTATTATTATTATTATTGCTTACCTGGTCATAATAAACATTGAAAGGTTTATGACCTGTGCTGGTAAGGAGAATGTTTTCACTTGACAATCTGTGAATAACACAGCCTTGGTTACTACCTGATCCTGGGTGAATCCTCTCTTTAAAAGCCCTTTTTTTTTTTTTAATAACAAATATTTTCTGTACTTATTATGTTAGAACTGCCAGTAGGTAGCTGTGAGGTAATAGGATATTGCTGCTATGAACCCCTCTTTTATCAAACTGGTAGGACTGTGATATAGCTGGGGCCCAGTGCTGCAATATAAGGAAGGGATTGAGCCACTGGAGAGTGTCCAAAGGAGGCAACGAAGATGGGAAGGGCCTTGATTTGAAGGTGTGTGAGGACACTGAGGGCACTTGGTGTGTTCAGCTGGAGCAGAGGAGACTGAGGGGAGACCTCAGTGCAGTTCAACTGCCTGGGCAGGGGCAGAGGAGGGACAGGGACTGAGCTCTGCTCTGGGGGGACCAGGGACAGCACCCAGGGAATGGCTGGAGCTGTGCCAGGGCAGGCTCAGGTTGGATCTCAGGGAAAGGTTCTTCCCCCAGAGGCTGGTTGGGCACTGCCCAGGCTCCCCAGGGCAGTGGGCACAGCCCCAAGGCTGCCAGAGCTCCAGGAGGGTTTGGCTGATCCTCTGGGGCACAGGGGGTGACTCTTGGGGATGGGCCTGTGCAGGGCTGAGGGTTGGACTGGATGATCCTGGTGGGTCCCTTCCAACTCAGCATGTCCTGGGATTCTGGGATCCTGGGATTCTGTGATTCTCTGTACCTACACAGCCTGTCTCCTGTGGAGGAATCGGCCTGGGTACAATTTCCCCCAAATGCTACAGTCATACATGGCTTTTGTGTTGAGTGGGACGGAGGAGATGTGGTTGATGGTGCTCTGACCCACCAGTCAGACAGCTGAGCTGCCCCTGGCTGTGTCTGTGCAGTTGCCAGCCCACCCCACCCCAGTCACACACCGGGGCCTGATGCAGATCATGAGCATTGTAATGTCTCATTGACCTTTTTCTTCTGCAGTTGGATATGAAATGAAATGTATCTCATCTTGGCCTTATTCAAACCATGGTTTCAGGCATTAGAAATCCTCGAGCTTTTTAGGAAGGTAGCAGGAGAAAAACCCCATATATTCTCTCATTGTGCTCTTCTGCCAACAGAGTAACTTGCAGCTGCAAGGGAAAGCATTGGATTCAGAATCCCACTGTCATTCCAGCCCAGTCAAAGCAGACATGTTCCACCAGCCAGGTGTGAAGCTGCCTCATTAGGAGAGAGCAACACAGAAGAGCTCTTTTGTATTAGAAGTGATGTGGAGGTCATTTTCCCAGAGTGTTCTCCACACCTCGTCACAATGTTGTTTGATAACATTCATGCTTACTGGCAATGATACTGTTTTATAAAACACACAAGTTACTTACAATGAAGCCTAACATTGCTAATTTTGCCTGGGCTCTCTTCTGTGTGTGGCTGTTGTAGAGAAGAAGAATCCATCAGACTCACAGTAAACCTCTTGGTAGGCTGATTCAGTCATCTGCAATAGCAGAGATTGTATTCCCATTTTAGATCTCCTACACACTACAATTTTAAAGTTCAATGGCATTTTTAAAATTCCTTTCATCTAGATGTTTTATACAGAGCTTTCCCTATATCTCCCTGTACCTCTGTGATTTAAATGAGTGCAGTGGTAGAAGTAAATGTATAATTTATGTACACATTTGGAAAAAAACTACAGCTTGAAACTCAAAGGACACATTGACGGCCCTTGTTGGCCTGCTACCCTAGCAGTCCTCTCAGATCCACCTGCAATTTAAGCTTCTTTCAAGATAAAATCTTGTCCACAACTTGTATGGTGCTTTACTAGGGAGTGTTTCATGTCAGAATGTTAATTGTTTCTTGAGATTAAACATCACTCTCAATGTCTTCGAATAGCAACGTGAATCAAAAATGTTAGGAAATAATTAAAGAAAAGAGTGTTGAAATGACAACTGTGTTTTAAATTGTGCTGGTTTTCACCCCACACTGACTCCCTGACTGGCCATTCTTCAACCCAATGTTCTCTGAGTAGAACTGATGGCAGGAGAGCCCCTCCAGCAGCCAGAGGCTGTGCCATCCTGCAGTCCAGCTGGTCAGAGATGGCACTGCTGGGCTCCAGGGCTCCTGTGTGTGCATTACCCAACAGCCAGGAGGCAGATTTTGGGTAGGACATACAAATCCATGGTTCTGGCGTGCAGGAAGATGGAGAGAATGCTGCCCATGGCCTCTGGCACTACCTATGCTAATAACAGGATTCCATTATGGGCTTCATCCTGGGAGCCAGACTGACTGATTTCCTCTGTCCTGTACAAGCCCAGGAGCTCTGAGCCATCATCCCTCTCTGCACCAGGCTTTGCCCTGAGCATTAAGAACTCCATCCAATGGGTAACATATTGTTGGGGCTGCAAATCTCTGGGCAGCACAGGGGGTACCACCTGCTATTCACTTCTTGAGCAGCTGCTGCTCTTGGCTCTTGCACAGCAGAGGAAGAGGAGGAGTAGGAAAGAACGAGCTTCTCATATCTGTGGTGTTTGTTCTCAGTGGATAATTGGTTTTCTTGTCCAGCAGCCAGCACTGATGCCATGCTATGCTGTGGGAGGTGTTCTCCTGATGAATGGCACTCCAAGCCACTTTGGAAGGCAGGATTTTCTCTGCTCAGATGTTTATTAACTCTGCCAGGCCTGCTAGCCTGCCTCTGGCAGTGGGCAGGAGCATGATTTCCACAGGGGAATAATGCACATTTGGTACCAAAAATTGGTTGGGGCTGGAGAGTTTGTGCTAGAGAGACTACAAAGGGTGATGAGAGAGAGGGAATGGAAACAGGAGAGAATATACCACTACCTACAATTAACCTGTATTTTCTGACCTATTCAAATGGATGATATGACTGGAAAGCTCAGGATTTAAACAAAAAAGCATGTTGTTTTTTTTTCCTGTTTGTTTGTTTGTTTGTTTTTCACATGAAAATTGCATTTACAGTGCAGGGTAATTCACTGTTTCAGTGTCTGCATTAATGTGGTCAAATGCCCATCTTTGATTTCTTTGCTTGTGTGAATTTTTTAAGTGAATGTTGCTCTGTGTTTAGCTGGGACCTTGGTAAGATCTTTTAGGCTCTCTAATCTCTTTGCTTTCCTACATCTTATCTAAGAGGAATCTTAATTGACATGACTGTAGGAGTGACTCAACAAAGTGGGACCTAAAGCAGGGTCTTCAGTTTGCTTGGACTTAATTCTCAGAGTCTGCAACCAAAACAGCTACTGCTGTACCTTGGAAAAGCAAAGCTACTGCCAGGGCTGTGTGTCTTGTCTGGATTTTGAGGACAAGGAGTCCTTCTCACTAATAACTCTATCTGGTATCTTAATTGGTAAGTAAATGAATAAAAGATGTGTTTATTGCTGTGCAATGAGCTTGTTTGTTTTCCCTGCTGTCATTGATTTATTTTGGAGAGGGGAAGGGGACAAGTCTTTGAATTCATTTGTATCCCTCCTACATCTGAAAAGTTCTTAGGAGTCAGTCTTGCTGTCTGTGTATTTCCTCAAAAAGGAGGCCAGAAGTACAGAAAACCCGAATTATCCTAGTAATGCCAAGCATGGTGTGATAGTGTTTCCCTAGATGATTTAAATTACCCAGCTGTGTACGCTTTTGTTTCGCAGAGAGTTTGGCCGCTGGAAAGTGAACAACCTCGCCGTGGAGAGGAGGAATTTCCTCGGCTCTCCGCTGCCCCTCGCCCCCGAGTTCTTCCGGAACATCCGGCTGCTGGGCCGGCGCCCGACCCTCCAGCAGATCACAGAGAACCTCATCAAGAAATATGGGACACACTTCCTGCTGTCAGCCACCCTGGGAGGTAGGGCCTGTACCCGGAGACACTGGGGAGGAAAGTTTGGGGCTGTGCTGGTTTAGAGGTAGACCAGCAGGGGAAATGAACTCAACTCAAAGGAGAGATTATAAATCAGAATAACAATTTAATGAAATAATACAATAGGATTATGCAGGCAAACAGTTGGTTTGAACCCACAGAACCCAAATGTATAACCCAGCACCCTGGGGCATGAACAGACTGGTGTTTGTTTGGCCCCGAGTCCAAAGTAAAAGGAGAGGGGAAAACCTGTTGGTGAGAGTGCTGGTGCAGTCTGGATGAGAATGATGGTCTCAGTCTGGTTGAGAGTGGTGGTTTCAGTCTCTGGATCCCAGGAGTGGTAAAAAAAAGTCCCAAGACTCCAAGATTATCTATCCTCCAGTTCAGGCAGGAATGCCCAGTACCTCCCTCAGGGCAGGGAGTTCCACACTGGGTGTGAGGAGCATCCTCCTATCTCACAGTTCCACACTGGGTGTGAGCACAGGAGCACCCTCCTATCTCACAGGCCTCTGAACACCCAGTTTTATGGCCTGAGGAGTCAGGGCTGCTCTGGGCAGAGGGTGTAAATGGTCTATTGATACCAGTTTCTGGGAAATGGCATGGAAGGCTATGGAATACCCAGTTTTGGGTTACACCCATGCAGTGCTGAACTGGTCCCAGTTGCTCTAACTAGGACAGGGTCACCCCTGGTTCCTTTGTAGAACCAGTGGCTCTTCAGAGGGGCTGGAATCAGCAGCTCTCTGGGCAGCAGGTTTTGTTACAAGCCTGGTGGCTCCTTCTGCTGATGTTAAACTTTGCTTTACTGATGCTGTATAAACAGTTTCATTATGCACAAAAGGAAAAGCAATCCGGTTGCTAAGACTGAAGTGCTTCACCCCAGTTCCTGGTGTGCCCTGTGGCTTTGGGGGATGTTTCTCTGCACTGAGGTGGTTAAGGGGAGGGATGTTTTTTCTGTAAGAGGCCCTTGTAATAATTTACATAAAAACAGATTACAGAAATATCTGGGTCCTTTACAGTCCTGCAGAAATAAAACCAGAAAACCAGTATCAACTATTTCCATCCAGTCTTTGAATCCATGAGACTTTTAAACCACTTTGCTGGGAAATCCCTATTTGCCGCTCTACCCTTTTTATAACTAGTTTCCACTTAACCAGTGGCACTGAGTTTTCAAAATGGGCTGATGAGGCTTTGCCATTTCATTCCCATTATCTTAATGGGATCTGCGTGCCTCAGTCCCCACAGACTAATTTGGAAAGGGTAGCCTGATGGATAATTGGGATCCAGTCACTGAATGGATTGAAGAAATCCAGTGAAGAGGCCTAATGTTCAAGGGAGAGCATAAATTGTTCTGAATGAGAGATAATTAGTACCTGTGATTACCCACCCAGGCATTACAGAATGAACTGACATTTCAGAAATGCAGCTTCATCCCATGGTGGGCGATTGTATTAAAGGCAATTCTGGTGATTGAGCGTCCTTCCAGCAGGACAGGCTTGTTGAAATCCTTTATTCACCTGAGGAATGGTTTCCTTTAGTGCATCTCATGACTGAATCCCAACCATTTGTGAAGGAAATAAAAGCTTTCCTGGTCTGGCTGATAGCTGAGACCTGTAATGACCAAAATTGCTCACAGGGGCCACCTTTTGGAAGTGTCCATCCTAGAAACAAGGTGAATTTCTCTCTTGCTGTAGTGGTTTTAAAAAATAAAGAGCTAATTCCTATCGTTATTTTGGAAACTGGTACCTGTAGAGTAAATACATTCCCCTTGGAATTTTAAGAACAAATTACGCCTGTTGACCAGCAATCTGAAAAAAAAAATCCCATAGTTTCTTTTAATTACTTTGAATATTTTTGCATGTGAATATACCTTCTTATAAACGACTGTGTGTTCTCTTAAGTATATGACACATTTGCATAGAAAAACTAACTGCTGAAGAGAAAGGAAATGCTTATTAAAATACAATAATTAAGGCTTTGCCTGCAGCATGTATCCTGCTGCAGGGATTATCCAGTGGTTAAAGTTCTTTTTCAGTGTTACTGGCTATCTGCTCATTACTAACTCATGTAACTAGCAGTACCTCAGCCATACAATGAAATTAATTTTCAAGGTGCAATTGGATCTAACAACTCTGGGAAAACAGTCTAACATGAGAATAACTGATCTTTAAAATCAAAGCACCGGTATCATGCTGATCATAAAAGAGCTACAGAGTTGACACCCTTTAGGAGGTCTGGACCTAAGTAAAAACTAACACTGAAACGATTTTTTTTTTGAAGCCATTTGAAAATTGGAGCTCAGACATTCCATATCCTCCCCAAAGTGTCAGGAGGCACACCTGCTGCCTTCCATTATCATTGGATGGGTGCTGAATACTTAAAAAAAAATTGTTTCTATTACAATAATTACAGGGAATTAGTGATTTCTAAGAGCTTTCATGAGGTAGCTAATAAACCCACACTTTCCTGTATGTGTTAGTTCTCATTTTTTGCCTAGATTGAATGGGGATTCCCACAGATGCTTGTCCACACTTTATTAACATGTAATTAGATTTTTTTTATCTTTCAGTAATGTATTAGTACTTACCCTTTAATTACAAGTTGTTTTATTGTGAAAGCTTTGTCACTTATGCAGCTTGTTAAAAGCAGAAGACCAAACTGACTGTGCACAGTACTTTCAGTTAATGAATCCCCAATCATCTGTATTCATGGACAGAAAGGAAAACTTGGCAAATGAATGGGGATGTGGTAAGATTTGTGTGCCTCTGTGACCATTTGGCTCTCATGAAGATCCCTTTTTGAGCATAAAGGGAACTCTTGCACGTGGTTGGTGGTGATCCCTTCCCAAGCCTTTATTCACAAACACAGAAATATGCTCCTCAAGGGCACTGGGAAATGAGAACTTGGGGAAAAGGGTTCTATATTTCTTGCTGCCACAAAATAATGTGGAAAGTGACATTTCCCAGCGCTTTTATTTCTTGTGGAAATTTTCTCTCGTGGCATAAGCCCATCTGTCCCTAATGGGCAGCTCAGTCATGTCTGACTCTCCCAACTGTATTTCTAAATTCTTCATCAGTGTTCAGCTAGAAGTTCCAAAAACCAGAGGCTCTCCTTTGAATGGGAGGCAGCACACAGTCTTACATTTCCTCCTTTTGTTTTGCATTGATATTTTTTTACCTGCATGAAACAGTGATGGTCCAGTTGGCTGGACTGCATTTTAATGGTTTGCAAAAAAGTCCTGTGCAGCAGTGAGTTCAGAGCTGGAGGGTATTCAGGAGCCTGGGGCCCCACTGCAGGAGAAGTGTAAGAGGACAAAACCAACAATGAATCTCACCTTAAGGTGGATTATCTTAAATGATGACTTAATGAACCTAAACGATTCACTTTAATGTTTTTCCTACATATAAAGGCATATAAAATTTCCAGCACTTAAGATTATGGAAGCCAAGGGGAAGAAAAAAAAAAACACAAAATATATTAACTTTCTTCTCCTGCCTCCTCAATGAAGAAAACAATGAAATCCTCAAACAGATGGTTTGTATGGAATTAATGTTCCCTGTTATTCACCTGAACCATGGCAATGATACCACATCTGGCCTGGCATGAATTTATATCAGTTTGGAACCCGTGCATTTCCATCAGCATCTGCTGAAGTTTGGGAAAATGACCTGATAAGACCCTAACAGTCCATTTGGTGATCCAGACAGGAAGGGATTTTGCATGAATCTCTGAAGGGGTGAGAACTGCTTGGATCACTGCCTTTTCCTACCACTACCCAGTCTACAGATGAAAATATGAAAGATCAAAGCCTATAAACCCTTCATCATTACAAAGATGTGGGTACAGGCAAACCGTCTCTCAATAATTGAGGCAGAAAATAGCACTAAGTATTTAAATCACATGAATATGTATTGTTATGTGTAACAAAGTATATTTACTCTTTCAATAGATGGCTATATTTAGTTACAGTTGTTACAGCATTATTCCAATTCTACCATGTTGACAGTGGTTTGCATTTTTAATTTAAATAATTCCTGAATATGTTCTTAGGATGCACACAAAATTAATTTCTAATTTCTAAATGCCATTTACAAACTGTTGGTTAGGAGTCTCACATTTAAATGGCCAGAGATATATCGGGGTAAATTTCTTTATATATTTTTTTATTTCATATTTCTTAAAAAAACCCAGCACGTGGAATAACTTTCTCAACTCAGGAGAGTGGCTGTCAGTGGGAGCCTCTCCATGGCCATAAAGCATCCGTGCAGTGACTCTGCTAATTTCTGGAACCAGTCAATCCTTGCATTACGTGGCATCATTCTGTGAGCATAACTGAGTGTTTTCATGCTATTTCCTTTAAACCTGAGAAAGTGAAGTTAACTGGCTCTTGAATTTCGTGCTGGAGAGTAAATTCTGCTTGAAGAGCTTGTGAAAAGCACAGCTGGGAGAATTCCATGCTGAGTAATCACATTTTCTCAGTGTTCACTGTCATTACTCCTTTTCAGTTCTTAAAACTCGTAACTTTCTAAATCACACTTGGTTTTTTAGCTGATGTTCGGACGTCTCCTTAGCCTGTTTCATGGTGGCAGACTGTAACCAGTGGAAAACAAGATTCAGCCACGCTCTCAATGTGACAAAAGAGCCTCTTCTGGCGTGGGTTTCGTTTTCTAGAAATTAACTTCAAACTCAAACTGCCTTTCCCAAATCAAATCTGGGTCAGTGGTGTTAATTCCCAAACCCAGGAGTTCTGGATGCAGTTCTGCAGGGATGTGGGTGCCTGAGCAGCAGTGTATGGGGCAGTTCTTGGGTTTTTAATCCACCTTTTCTAACAGGAGCTAAATTGGCTCTGACAGATGAAAAACTCTGTCAAAATCCTTTTGAACAGCAACTATTTTTGAAACCCACCTGACTGCACAGCTACAAGTGCCTGGGAATGGCAGTGCTTGTGTGAGATTCCACATAAATGCCATGCAGGAGTTTTTGAGGAGGAAGAACTTCTTCCACACTCACACTGATGGCCCTTCACTGCAGCTGCCTTTGCTCAGCCCTGGGAGATGGGAGTCAAAGTAAACGTTTCAACCTGGTCACAAAGGCTGAAAAGCAAAACATCTCTGTCAGGGAGTGGGACTGAGGCTGCAGGGCTGAGGATGCCAAGGGAATCCTGCCTGCCAGAACACACCCACCACCAACTGCCGTGGAAAGCATGGGATCAAACGGGACGGGGTTAGTAGGACGATGTGACAACTGTGATGGGGTTTAAAGGCTGTTTTCCCGAGACTTTCCAGTCAAAACAAAACAGCACGATATAACACACAAATGCTTTTTCGAGGTTTGTTTGTTTGTTTTCGAAATGGGAATTTTTGTTGTGGTTTCGCTCTCTGCCCCCTGGAGAGCAGTGGATGGGAAAATCCCCGGGTTTTTTTGAGAGTTAAAACAAACTCTGTTTTAATAATAAAACTTAGAAGAACTCTGTTGAAGTAGAAGTCATCTCATTATCTCTGCTAATGACTACATAGATCAATCAAAAGTGTTTATACCAGAGAAAGATGGGGTGGATGCTCAGAGGGCTGGAGCAGCTCTCCTTTGGGCACAGGCTGAGGCAGCTGGAGGTGTTCAACCTGGAGAAGAGAAGGCTCCAGGGAGACCTTATTGCAACCTTCCAGTGCCTAAAGGGGCTTATAAAAAAGGAGGGAGAATGACTTTTTACATGGACAAATAGTAACAGGACAAGGGGGAATGGTTTTAAACTAAGAGAGAAGAAATTTAGGTTAGATGTTTGGAAGGAATTGTTGGCTGTGAGGGTGGTGAGGCCCTGGCCCAGGTTGCCCAGAGAAGCTGTGGCTGGCCCCGGGTCCCTGGGAGTGTCAAGGCCAGGTGGACGGGCTGAAGCCCCTCCCATGGCAGGGGGTGGCACTGGATGGGCTTTAAGGTCCCTTCCAACCCAAACCACTCCATGGTTCTGTATCAGAGAAGACAACATCAGAACTCAGAGGGGTAAATACTGTGTCAGTGACCAGCTCAGGCTGCACAAATTGGGTGCAAAATTTAACTAGGAGATTTTTCTCCATGTTTTCTCCTCTTCCAAAGGTCTTAGCTGGTGTATTTAGAATAAAGAGGCTTTTGAAAGCTCAACCACCTTTCTAGTAGAAAGATGAGTTGTAAGGGCCAAGAAAACAAGCACTCAAAGCTGCAGAAAATCTCGAAAACAGAGGGGGGGAGAGAAGTTTTCAGGTTCTCTGTGTTTTCATTATCATAGAACCACAGATTTGTAGAATGGTTTGGGGTGGAAGGGATCCTTGGACCAGGCTGCTCCCTTTAACCTGGCCTTGAGCACCTCCAGGGATCCAGGGGCAGCCACAGCTTCTCTGGGCAACCTGTGCCAGGGTCTCAGCACCCTCACAGGGAAATCTTAACATCTGCTCTAAACCACATCTTTACAGCTCCATAAACAGCTGCACGAAGCCCACATGAGCCTCTGGCTCAGCTCTCTGCCCACTCCATTGCTTTTCATCTCAGGAACACCTTTCCTGCTGGCTGGATCCCACGGCAGGTTGTGCCAAGGCGGGTTCTGTCGCACGGGCAGAGTTGAAAGCCAACGGTGCTGGAGCCTGGATGTGGGTTTGGTGGCACATTTCCCTCGGAGTGCAAGTCATTAGGGTCTGCTGTGCTTTCCCAGGGCCCTGCTCAGGGCAGTTGGCACAGATGCAGCACAGTGTGACAAATGTCCCACCTGGCCACAGCGCTGGCACTGCCTGATGGTGCAGTGAACCCTGTGCACGAATCTGTGCTGGTGCCACGTGCCCATCCCTGCCCTGCCAGGCACCTGCTCTGCTTTGCAGGAGGTTCTGGCAGTAGTTAAGTAAAACATGAACCCGTGTCTAACCATTACAGCAGAAAGATTGGATAACTGGGTGGGAGAATCCTCGTATTTATGGACGCTGCTTTAACTCCTGGTTCTTTGGAGCACCCTGCATTGATGGCTGTGTGCACAAAAAAAAACATGACCCATTATGACACCACAGGAGGAGAAGTGTGAGTGTAGTGGTGGCAACTGAGGGAAGCTCCAGCTGGAATAGCCACCTGTGCTGGGCACAGCTGTCCCTTCCAGGACAAAAGGAACAGACTGGACAAGCCCCTTGCAGGGCTAATTAGATAAAAGGCTCCTGGGTAATGGCAGTTTTGCCTTTCTGAAGGGCCTGACTGTCCTCTGAATTTCTGAGAGATTGGGAAGCACGGAAGGTGCATTGGGGAAAGAGGAGTGTGCTCATGTTAATTAAAGACAAAGGAGCTCTGTGAGCCAGACTTTGCTGACAGATGTGCTCCCCTGCACGGAGGCAGGAGCGTTCTGCACTCAGCACTGCTCACCACCAGGATTATCTCCCTCTGAAGATGATGTCATGTTTTCATCCTGCATTTTATCCCTCTCCAGCTATTACTTTTTGGCACATAAACTCATGTGAAGCTGGCATCCCATCCCCTGCATGGGCACAGTGCCACTGTAGCAGATGGGTGAGCAGTGAAACGAGCACAAGTGGCAAGTCAGACCCTGTCAGGGTAGCTTCCTTTCCAGGAACAAGGAAACAGCATTCAGTGGAGTTGTTCAGCACCTAAAACACAGGTATAATGACATTGCAATGACAGCATAATCCATTCCTGAGCTAAGTTTTGAAGAATGCAAGTTACCAAACACAGGTTCAAAAAGTGAGAAAAGTGTTTTTGTAGTGACTTTGGACATAAATTGCACAGAAGAAAATCCTGAGTCAATAAATTACTTTACTAATTTTTTTTTCTGAAGTAAGGAGCTTTGCCTAAACCCTTTACTGAATGAATGAATGCTTGCTTAGCCTGGAACACAGGTAAAAGCATTCATGAACTAGACAATAAATGTGGAAAATCTGTCGGTATTAGACGGTCTAATCTGGAATGGTTCCTCAGAACTAATTCAATTGAGCGAGTCAGATTTTTGGTTTTCAACAATCCCTCAGAAATTAAAATTTCTGACTTCAACAGTATTGATCCACGTCTCTATAAAGAGAGAGGAAGTGAAAAACCCACCACGGGAGAGGCTGGATCTTCCCTTTGCTTTTGGCAGAGCAAGGGCTTTCCAAAGATCCCATACTTTTCAGCCATATAAGTCTGGTTTAAGACAAGGGAATGGCAGTGCTCTATCACTGTGCTCTATCACACAAGTGTTCTATCACATTTCAGGCATTTTGGCATTGCTGAATTCATTGGAAAGCACAGGGTTGCTTATAACCAGTTGTAACCTTTCTTCTGATATCAGCTATGATACAAAAGAAAGAAAGAAAGAAACAAAAAAAGAGTCTTGTGTATTACACTGGTTTCATTTTCTTTTAATTTACATTAAATTTCATTTACATTAAACACTGCAAAACGGATGTATTAAACCTTGGAAATAAACATATTTTTTACGTGGTTCTGTGGGTTATCTCTGTGCTGCTGGGTGTTGCTGATGTCTGTTGGGGTTCCTCTTGTCTCCCTGCCCAGGAGAGGAGTCACTCACGATTTTTGTGGACAAAAGGAAGCTGAGCAAGAGGTCGGAAGGGAGCGAGCCCGGCACCAACAGCTCGGCGGTGACGCTGGAGACGCTGCACCAGCTGGCAGCCTCCTACTTCATCGACAGGGACAGCACCCTGCGCCGCCTGCACCACATCCAGATCGCCTCCACCGCCATCAAGGTAGGGCAGAACCCCCCGCAGCAACCTTCTTCACTGGCTGCTGCCCCCGGGGGAAACGGGGCTTGATTAGTAAAAAAAAAAAAAAAAAAAAAAAACCAAAAACCTAACAAAAAATAGTTCCTAGCAAAATAATGATTTTTTTTTTTATTCTGAGTTTTTTTTGACCTGAATCAAAGTGTTCGATTTTTAAGGAAGATTCTAGTTTAGAAGAGGGTCTAAAGATGCAGCAATGATGGTAGTCTGGGTGAATGGTACATAATTTGATTGATACACCTTTATAGGGGTGTTTGGTCATTGAGGCAACCTCATGTACATATATGCTCAGTTTATAGACACATTTCTATTTCTCCTACTTCTTTTCTTCTTTTTCCTCTTCTTTTTATTTTTTTTTAATGTGATTATTGTACTCCTGTGCCTGAAACATTAATTTTATTTAATGTTTGGTCACTGAGGCAACCTTATGTACACCTGTGCTCAGTAACTCCTTTTATAGACACCTTTCTATTTCTCCTTTTCTTCTTTTTTCTCTTCTTTTAATTTTTTTTTTAATGTAGTTATTGTGCTCCTGTGCCTGAAACATTAATTTTATTGCTGTTATTTTTTTTACTGCCCTTTGGAACAATCTGGAGCTCTTGGCTCTACAGCTTTAGGGAGAGGTGTTATTTTCTGCTAGGAATTTCTCAGTTTGTCAGTGAAAGCATTCTGTCTACTGACTCTGCAGGTCACTTATAGGAAGTCTCCTCACAGGAGGATGCTTGGCTAAGATCAGAGTCCCCCAGGTACAGTATAAAGCAACAATTTTCCTTTGGAGCATCTCTCTAACCTTATTTGAAATAACCTCTGTCAGTCCATTTCCAGCACTGAAGAGCAAATAAAATTTTAGCTTGCAGTTGAATATGCAGTAATTATGGAAGCCTTAATGTAAAATGTGATTTAGAATCCTTTCTGCTCATTGGATCTTTCCACTGGTAACCAAGATCTTCACTAAAGACCACCTGAAGCCAGATGTAATTTCCAGCTACCTTGGCTGTTAGTCAAGCCAATATGAATTTAGTTCCCTGGAAGTGCCTTCACAGGGAGAAGGGGTTGACCAGAATTTGTGGTCAAATCAAAAACCACGATATTTGCAGTTAAATCAGAGCACTTCAGTGCACAAAGGGGATCTGCCACTCCAGTTCCTGCAGGTTTGGATTTCGACAGGAGCAGGAATAATTTGCTTTGCTGTCTGACTGGTTGGTTTGTCACATTTCCTGTGACTGGGCAATCTGAAACTGTGACAGGAGTGAAAAAAAAAATTGCACAACTGTTTGCACAGCAACGTACTTGGGGACTGTAGTGTCCAGAGATGGCTTTCTTCGTGGCTGGACACCCCTAAAACATTATTTGAGAAGAGAGATTAAAAAGACACTCTCTTTCTTTCAGCAGTACACAGACACCCCCTCTCCCTCCCATTACCAAAGCCAATATTTCTTCCTTTTTTTTTCCCTCAACTCCCTTTTCAAGTTAAGCTACATCACTCTCACACCTCTTTCTTTCTCTATTCATATGAAAAAAATGTCAGGTTTTCTCCCAAAAAGCAAAAGGATAATATTTATAAACACCACAGTGTATGTTCTAAGCAAGTTACCACATTCATTCTGTGTCCTTCCTTGTGATTTTTTGTTTCTCCTGATTTTTCTGTGTTTTAGGCTGTCTGGTTTGTGCAGTGTAAACCAGGAACACCTTAATAAGATTTAGTGATCATTTATTTATCAACAAAAAAAATGTAAAAATAACAATTTGGAAAGAAATATTATCTCATCTACAGCACCATGAAATAGTAAGGAAAAAAATATAAGCATTCAGCAGCAGAACAGAGTCTTGAAGCTACCTTAAAGCACCCCCAAGGATGGATTTATTTAGCACAGGAAAGAGGATGAGCAGCTCACCCACTCACAAATCAGGGCTGTGTCCAGGTTTGGCCACTCAGTTCCTAATGTTTCCATCCTCTCAGACTAATGAATTCTTCCTTAATAGATTAAGGTCTAAGGTCTTTCCAGATGGGGGACAGAATGAGATCCATTAAGTCTCTGAGTTACAGAGCCCAATCAACAAGGCATCAAATATTAGGTGAGAGTGATCAAGCTCAGTTAGTCTTCTGGAAAAAAAAAAAATAAAATCAGCAAGAGATGTCTGTTTTCCTAAATTCTAAGGATGTCTCTTTAGAAAGCAACACATAATGAATAATTTTTTTCTCGCTTATGGAATTGAAACAATTAATACTGGAGAAATTCTTATCTTCTTTGTTCAAAGTCACTGAGATATGTGATTGCTGAATTTTCTTCCCACAATTCTTGTTATATTATTTTGTGGGACTGATGCAGGAAGACAATATTTTGATAAGTTCTATAATTAAGCTTTTCTATCAAAAAATGAAGTTGTCACAGAGAAAGGAAAGCATTAAGAAGAGGAAAGTGATAATTAACATTAAAGCCTTCATATTTAGTTTTTATTTATCTAGTGAGAAACAACACTATTCATAGCAAAGCCTGCTAATGTGCAGTATGAGGAAAGGAGTGGGAGAGATGAATTTGATGAATCAAGTTTGTTAATCAAATTTGCCTGTGATCAAGTTTGTTACTGTGACATAATTACCCTTAAAAGCATTCCCAGCCCTTCCCACCCGGTGCTGGTGGGACACAAGCACAGCCAGGCTGGTTTGTACCCACTGAAGGTCCAAACAATTGTGCAGAGCACAGAAAACCCACGTTGGTTACACAGTAAATTAAATATTACTGAACACCCTCACTGCATTCTGCAAAATTAGAAACAGAGTTATGTTGGAACATAGCCATTAATAAAGTGAGGTTGTTACAGTGTTTGTCTCTTGGGGGATTACAGTATTTTTCTTTTGGAGGATATCACCTTCCATCCCAGAATTCATCTCCTTTCATGGCAGCTGGGCCGGGAGACCACAGAATACACGTTATTTTAGGGTCCAAACAGTTGTAGGACAGTCACAGTGCAACAAAAGAACAGGAGGCAACAGAAGAACAGATGCATAAATTGAATTTTCCACCAGCTATTTACAGCCAGATTACAGCCCATTTATTCCATCTGAGTGAGAAAGAATAAACATCCCTGAGAATGTGCCCTCTAATTTCAATTAAATTTTATTGTGCAATTTGCTTTTTACTTTCCCCCAAACACTTTTTTTTTTTCCTTGCTATGAGAGATTTAAGCATTTTGTTGTCTTTGAAAACTTTCATTACAACGAACAGGGCTCTATTGTGATGGTAACTATATCTGATTATCTATAATTAACCCGTGAATGACTCATGGTGGGCTGTTAGAGAGGAAACTTAAGTGTAATGAAATTAGTTTCTCACTCAAAACTCAGCCTGAAATACAGACCTTTCTTTTGTGTGTGTGTTTCTTTGTTTTGGAGCTGGCTTGATTCAATATTTTTTCCTTTCATATCTCACATTTGAACGTGCTTTTGCGTGGGTTCCAGTAATTGCTGTAATCAAAAGTAGAAATGCTGAAATACTATAAAGCCATGTGCTTTTGTCAGGTTTCTGGCAAATTCGAAATCTCAGTTGTTTGCACACTTTTGTATGAACAGCCAATTTTTTGGAAAGCTTTTGAAATCCAGATCTTGAACCCTTCTTGCCCTCATTTTATCCGTTCAGTCTCTGCATAGAATTTAAGACTGCACAGTTGAGAAACCAAATATTGAGAAACAAAATTGTTCAAGACCATTATGAAATTCCAAGTTGTCCACATCCTTGGGAGATCAGAACTGCCTCCATCCGAGACCAAAGCTTGGAGTTTTTCGAAGGGGGAGTTAAAAAATTAGGAAATACATAGAAATTGTGATCTCAAATCTCTGCCTCCCGTGAAATTTCTGTGAGAATTGAATGCTTTTGCAGGCTTCTTTAGAAATTCCACTCGATATTAAAAGCTTCACAAACCCAGCTCACTATTTCTATAGCTAGAATTTTAAATTTAAATTTAGGTCATTATTTAATCTTACCAGAAGACCTGCATTTAGACCCTGGGCATCACCCTTCAGGTAGCAAAGAAGTCTCTGTACCATCTTCTACAGCACAGGGTTTGTGTTTGTCTCATTGTAAAAATGAAACACAGGAGGTTTTATAGATTTTTTGTCTGGAAGCTGTTGGAAATCTTTGGGTTAAATTCATCCCAGGTGTAATGAAATCTTGTGACTGCCACGTGTGGATTGTTAACTAATTCTAAGAACACGCTAAATATTATTGAGGTTAGGGATTTATTTCCATATCTTATTGAGGAATTTAAGGTGATGATATTAAGAACAAGTTTAATTAATCTCAATCTCCAGGGCTGCTTTCTCTGAAAGGTGACAGAGAGGTGAACTCTTCAGCGGGTAAAGCAACACGAGTCCTGGGAGAATGTGGCCCTCACTGTTTGAGATCATGAGAGAAAAGGGGGAAAAAACCCTAAAATATCTAAAGAGGGCTTTCAAGAAGGCTGGAGAGGGACTTTGGAAAGGGCAAGCAGAGAGAGGACAAGGGGTAATGACTTTAAGCTGAAGGAGGACAAGGTTAGATTAGACATTAGGGGTAAATTCTCCCCTGTCAGAGAAGCTGTGGCTACCCCTGGATCCCTGGAAGTGTCCAAGGCCAGGTTGGATGGGGCTTGGAGCAACCTGGGCTGGTGGAAGGTGTCCCTGCCCATGGCAGGGGGTGGGATGAGATGATTTTTAGGGTCCCTTCCGACCCTAACCAATAAAATAGCACATAATGGAGATGTGCTGGGATATGCCTTTTGGAGAGAATTTAGATAACTGTTCTTCTTTGCTTAGGAAAAAAAAAAACCAGCATCACAAAACAACAACAAAAAAAGGATAGATCATATGACATGATAAAGCAAAACAAATTGAAGGAGTCTGGTATATTAGTTATTTAGTTTAGTCAAGAGAGAAGAGTAAAAAAAAAAAACAACAAAACCAGGGAAATAAAGACTGCCAAACCCTGAGCAGGCTATAAATATCCATATGTAAATGAGAGACCTTAACAGCACTCACACAACACTTGCCATCACAGTTGTCAAAAACCTATAAACAACTCTTATCACAGTTCCTTAAATGTTCCATATTCTCTTTCCTTTTTTTTTCCCCCTAAAAACCCTGAAACTAAAGTAAATAAACCCAGAGGATGGAGAAGGGTTTTAATACTGAGAGATGCACAGTGAACATATTGAACAGTGCAGTTAGAGCAGAGCACTCCAGCACCAATGTGGAGGCACTCAGATTTGTATGGATTTTAATTTGATCTTTATTCTGGCTGGGTTGAGAAACTTGAGCACTCTGCCTGTCCTCCGCTCTCTAATTGGCAACTACTGCCTGTCAGCAGGTCAGAGAATGTCAAGCAAGGACTATAAAATTCACAGAACATTTCCCTGCCTCTGAACTCTCAGAAATACGAGATATCGTGTATCAACAGCTTGTATGAACACAAAGGTCAGATTAGGAGGAATATCTCAGAGGAATAGAGACTATGAGGCAGAAGAAATCAGAGGAGAGAACAATAAAAGGCTGTGCCAAGCTTTCCATGTGCATGTTATTTTTCCTAGAGAATTTTTACCCATAATACATTTTTACACGTTTGCTGTTGTAGTTTAGGATTCAATTTGCAACCATCCTTTTCAGTCTATCCACTTAGTGTGAAAAAACCCTGAAAATATCCTTTGTGTGAGAATCCTCTGTAGGTAACTGGCACTGAGAGTCACATCACTGCTGTCTTCTGCACTCCACCCTCATTTCTGTCTTGTAGACCTCCACGAGGTGCTTCAGCAGGATTTCCATGTCTGACAGCAAAACTGTAACCTAATCTCTTACAAGATGACACATATAATGCCTCTCTACACTGTAGCAGGAGCTGGGTTTAAGAAAGGTTTCATTATTCACCCAGGGGACTTTCTGTACTATAGAGTGATCTTTACTTTCAGATCTTTAGTGTCTTAAAGGTTGGAAGTTTCATCACTGTCCTCTAGACTTCGGAACTGAATGGAGTGAGTAAAATAAAAGGTGTTTCTAATTTTGCCTGGTGAGATTCTGACCTTTTTTGATGAACAAACTCCACTGATGTCAGAGGAGTGCCTTTGCATGCACATCCCTATCACTGAGATCAGAGTTTCACAGTTCAGCCCCAGCTATCTCTTCCTAATCTATCAAAATACTGTTCATTATCTCTGTAGATAAGTAATTCAACCCTCCCATTCCCAGGGAAGAGTTCATACATTTCATGGCCTTTGGGTATTTTTCCTTTGATTTCTATTAGAAGTAATATAAAAATAAATAACACCCCCCCCCTTTTGTGTCACTGTCACAGTAGTTCATAATTTTCCAATATTTATAATAATTCCACCAAATGGAGGATACGTGTATGCAGTCTCCCACTAAATAGGTAGATTTGTAAGGAAATTTAATTGTATCTTCTCCAGGAGTACCTAGAGCCTGGAAAAAGAAATTTCATGTTTTTCCTTCAACTTTTCATGAAATCCTTAAGGTGTAAAAATAAGTTGACAATAACAGAGAAAGTGCTTTGAAGGGGACCATTAAAATATTTTCCCTGTCATGTTTCAGTCCACTTAAGAACTTTGTTCTTACTCTGGTTCCCTGTTTGAAATCTGACATTCACAGCAATACTGAGCCATTTGTATCACTGTCAGAAAGAAACAGCCCATGTTCCTTCAAGCACAGCAGTTTACAGACCTGGTTAAAGAATGGTGCTTAAAGATGTGGGTCTGCTTTTCTGACTCTGATGTTGGTTCACACTGGGGAGGATCTGTCCTTCCTTGATGAAAATGTACAAAACTGGCAAGTCTACAGTGTGTGATTTAATTTCTACCCTGCTGTCACAGTGTAATGGCTTAGAAAGATTTGTGCACTACAGGCAAGATAAACTTTCTGAGAAGTAAAAGGGCATGAAGAAAATACAGGGTGACACACGTGAATTTACACATATTTACTTATGTATGACATTTAATTGAAAACAACTCCTGTCAATGGGTTTTTCACCTCCCACGTCATGAAAGGAGCTGGACACTTGGATACCTAGAAATGCCCTAACTTCCATGGGAGTCTACATGGAAACAAAACAAAACCTGCTGGTGGCTGAGTTCCTTTCGATTCTGAGCAGAACAAAGTCCTCTCACTCCACAGGACTCTGCAGTCTGGATAATAAGTGCTGCTCTCTTTTCATGTGTTACCTCTTTTTCCTTCTGAACTTCCCTCTTTCCCTAAATTCTCATGCTCATAGGAGCTCGAGCTCTTTCTTTTTCTGTTTTTTTTTTTTTTGGTGGAAGAAATGCTCTTGCCCTTGGCGTTGTCTCATCCATGTCAGGACCAGAAAGAAATGAATAAAACCCTTGGACAAGGTTCTATATTCTAAACATCTTTTGCAAAATTCATATCAATGCAAGACCCATAGTAGGACACATTCATGCACATTTTAATGAACAGATCTTGATATCTGATAGGTCTTTCTATTCCCCCGAATCAGGATGATTTGAAGGATTTGCCAGCTGGGCACAGCAGTCTGTCTGGATAACATTGCCCTCAGAGCCTAATTCTAAGAGCAGGCTTCTGTGCATTTAAATATCCCTTTTTATTTTGTGCATGAAATAACAACATTGAGAATCACTCAGTTGTTGGCCAGAACTTTCCAAAGAGCACTCAGCTCGTTCACCCACAAGTCTTTCAGGATGGTCAATGAGCTCAGGTCCAAGAGCAGAGTTTGATGAGCCAGAACCTCAATGCCAGAGGTATTTCCACCTGCCAAAACCATGGAAATGCCCATGGTGCAAATCCACAATGTTCCACTACAGGCAGTGTTGATTTGCACTGGGGAGGATCTGGTATTTTCTTGAGGAAAATAGAGGATCTTGGTATGTCTGCAGGGGTTTCCCATCCAGCTGTAATTCCTATCTCTCAAAATGGCTTTTATGCTTGAATTCTTTGTGTTCCAGTTTCCTAATGGTCTCTATTACTGTAAATTTGCAGAAATATAGCATTTGCTATATTTGAAGTTATGAATATTTTGATTATTTAATCAAAGTCAGCAAATTTACGAATTAAGTTTTTGCTTTTATTCTGAGTAAGACTTTAAACTGATTTGAAGATGCCACTCAGATTCAATTTTGGACAGAGAGATATTCTTTCATTTGAGTGCTCCTTAAAAATGTAAGGGATATGAGGGATAAGGCACATGGTGGGATCATTGGGGTGTCTGTGCAGAGCCAGGAGCTGCACTTGTGGGTCCCTTCCAACTCAGGATATTCCACGACTCTCTGTTTGAATGAAAACATGGTTTTGTACTTACACCTTCCCTGTTCTCCTTCACTAAAAGGAGTTTCCACAATCCTTAGCCTTCGGAGTGTTTGATATCACAAGTTTCTACATTTAAGGGTGAGTACAACCACAACCATCTCAGGCCCTGTGCTACAGGGTTCTGCACTTGACTGTGCATATTTGACAGGACTTAGGTGTAAAAGAAATGATCTTTCTCCTTATATATTTTGACAGACCAGATCTAAAAGATCAGACTTCTGGATACAGAACATAGCTATCAACTCTCATTTCCAAAACATTTTGACTGAACTGTGAAACCTGGATACAGCTCTCTCTTCCAAGCTGTGGCAGACAGGCAATAGAATTATCTGGAATACAATTGGTCTCAGAGGGAATAAAAAGGAGAATTTATATTATTTTGGCAAAAATATTAGGGGGTCTAAGGTTTCTTTGCAACCAAACATTTTTCTATTTTATGGTTCTTCACTTGCAAATCTGCTTCTTTCCTCTTGACCTGACTTCCCCTGTAATTTTTATTTTATCTATAATAGTGCTTATTATCACAGCAACAAAAATTGTTACCTGAAAAGTAATTTTTACTTATATACATATAATTGATAATTAGAAGGGTTGTTTGGTTCACAGTGGAGAGTTCTAGGTAGAACTGTGTGAATATTTGTATCTTGATCAAATATACCCTCAGGTGTATTTACCCTCATCTCAGGCTTGCAGCAAGTTGTCCTAACACAGGAGGTTTACATCCCATGCCAACCTAAATGATTCCGTGGTTCTATGATTCAGTTATTCTATGGTTCAATTATTGTGTGGTTTTATGATTCTGTGATACTATGATTACATAATTCTGTGATTCTATGATTTGAAGATTCCATAATTCCATTATTCCATGGTTCTGTGAACAAGTTTGTCAATCCTAATGGCCCACTTTGAGTAAGATTCATATAATGTGGCCATGCCCTATGCATGACATAAATACTGGCTGCAGCAGTTATTTGCACATCAGATTCCAGTCTCAGACCTTCTTTCCATGTTTTTTTTACGAGTCTGTGGGATTTAAAGGCAAGGATTTGCTTTCACCACAGATTAACCTACAGGATGATCATGTAACAACATAATCAATCAAAGTTACAGAACAACAGACCTAAATTAGTCATCTACCACTGAGAAGCATCCCTGTGAAATGAAGTTTAGAGCTTCAGTGTTGAATTGCTTTTCTTTTCTAATACAAATTTCACCAAGCTAAACCCCCTTTAACTCGAACATCTGATAGGGGTTTAATGGTTAAATTATAGATCAGTTGTAGCTGCTGACTCTGTAGGTAGGTCTTCAAATGTGCAGGAAAGCATTAAAACCAGCAGCATAAAAATAACAGTTTAGCAAAACTATAAATGGAGAGTTGGCAGTACCAGTGAGACAGAAAGGGCAAATGTGCTACAGTCATTTACCAGAGGGAATAAATGGGTGGGAAGTAATGAGGGTACAACCTAAAAATAAACCCCTACAAACACCTATGTGAGGCAGGCAGAGCAAGCCAGCAGAGAGGCAGGGACAGGAATGTGAGTTCTTTGGAGAGGTTGGAATGACAACCCCACGAGGGGGAGTGTGACTGGAGGATGGGAAAATAAAAGGGACATGCAAAATGTCCTGCTGGGATGTCACTGGGAGAGGGGCAGAGTGTTCAGGGCTGGAGTGCTGGGAACTGCAGAAATAAATCAGGAGTTAACACGTGCACCCAGGCAGGAAATGTTAGAGCTGGAAACAGCTTCAACTAGGAAATTGTTAGAGAGATTGCTGAAAAGAATAAGTGATGCCTTAAAATCTATATTGTATAAAGTTTTAGCTTGTTAGTACCTTTAGCCTGCTAAACCTCTTTGTACCAGATTTCTAAAAATGCTGTTTAACATTCTTTGTTAAGAATTTCAAGGCACAAGGGATTTTAACGAGGTGAAGAGCTCCTTGTCTGTGAAAAATGTGCTGGGAAAGAGACCCAACAGAGACATAACACTTGGTATAAGTAGTCAGAGCTATTCGGGGGCCTTGAAACCATTCCAAGAGGGTCAGAGGAGAGGAGGAAGACAAAGAAGATGAAGGGGTGGTCGTTGTAGGACCACGGACTCAAATTGGGGAGGGCGGTGCTGTGGGAGGGCCGGTTTTGGGAGTGGCTGTAACAGATGAGGCAAAACCCAAATATTGTAATCAGAAACTGAATATTGTAATTACATGATTGGACAAAGTTGCAAAAAGCCTCTGCAGGCGGGGTGTGCAATATATTGTTGTGCACCACCGATGCCACATTAAAGAAGGGCTTTTTTTTGCCTTTCGATACTCAAAAATAGTCCAGAGGATTATTTCTCTGTTTTAGAACTGCACAGAAACATATAATCCTAATAGGATCTCCATGGAAAATTGGGTTCTTAATTAACCTGCCCTTATCACTTTGATTTTTGAGCTTCAGATCTTTAAATGCTTTATTTTTAGGATCTAATGTTAACCTGTCACACGTTTTCATTAGCACAAGTTTCTTCTGTCTTTTTCCTCTTAAAAAATAATGCATATATAATTTTTGAAACTGACCCCTTTGGAGGTAAAATGTTTCCAAATGATCTAAAGCTAATTTTTATATTTACCAACATGATCTTTTTCCTGATACTTCACAGAGAAAAGGAACATTTTAACTATTCATTGTAATTAAGGAAGGACTACAGTTTTTCTTCATACTTTCCCAACTTAAAAAAAAATAGGTTTTTCATTCAACTGCAGTATTATTATGACTAATAACCTCTGTGAGTGTTATAAAGGGACAAATCATCCTGTCTTCCTGAAATTAATGGGGACACAGTGAAAAATCCCAGTAGCCTTAGCACTGGATATTGGAACTGATCCATGAAGATATGAATCCTGTTCCTAATACTCTTGGAAAGTCCTTGCCTGGGATTTTGTAGTTAGATGTAAGAAGATGGCCTCCCTTTACAGTCTGTGCCCCAAAATTTCTTTGACTTTTATGTAGTAATGGAATTATGTTTGGAAAAGAATGCAAAGTTAGGAATTGGGTTTTGCTTCAGTAGGCAGCTTTGCTTTTGCTTTCTGCAGATACCTTGAGGTTTTTATAAACATGAAATATCATTTTAATTTGTATCTGCACTGTCCTCTCTGCTTCTAATTTTATCTTTTAAACCGAAAATATAGATTTCATTTACTGTTTGTTGCTCAGCTCTCTCTTTAGGCCATAAAAGCCATGAAGACATAATATTAGTGTTAATTTAAGTAAGATATGAGCAAGTAGAAATAGCTAAATGGAAACTGAGACAAAATAGTCAGTTTTTATTACATTTTTGCCAGCTCTGCTGCTTGTCCATAAAAGAACTTCGCTGTCATCTGTTCTTCAAGATTAATTAAAAGAGATAACCTGTTCTTTCAGAGAGAGTGCCTGTCCTCATTCTCTGTATGAGGCTGATGCACCTTTGATTTCTGAAAATGCAGGAAATAAAGGCTCTGGCAACACTGCCCTGACTGGTTTTCCATCGGCCTCATTTCCTGCAAACTTCCTGGTTGCATTCCAGGAGGATGCCACGGGAACGTGGCATCTCACAGGCAAGGGATTAAAAATGTCCTTGAGAAGGGGAAAACTGTGGCTGTGATACCAGGACTGTCAGTGCTGCCAGACTCCTTTCAGTGTTCTTGTGGATTCTCTGGGAATTCACAGACAATAAATTACTCCCTGTGATAGTGGGGAATAGACTTGAGAGGAGAGGTGGTTGCTCCCTGTCACATGAACCTGAACAGCCTTTAAAAAAAATAATCATATTTTTTAACAAATGCAACAAGAGAGCAGAATTCAAACAGTGGGAGTTTATTTCTAGTTCCTAGAATATTCTGATTTCTGGAGTGTTTAATGCTTTGTGTTAGGAGAATACATTTCAATGTCATTGTAGTGGAACAGTCTGGTTCCCAGTAAATTCCCGAGAGCACAATAAAAAAGGAGAGGGAATAGAAGGATTAGACTGATCTCTTGGGAAGCTTTAGTGTTGCATTTGGTAAAATTCAGCATTGTCTCCTTGCCCAAAAGCTTGAAAAAGGTCATTATTCCTCTTGTAATGAAGTTAATGGAAATTTTGCAATTACTTCTCTTGCAGAAAGATCAAGTTTACTGTTCCTATTCCATCTTACAGATGACAGAAAAATACAGTGGGAGCGTTTCCAGGTCTCCTGAGTTAGTGGGCTCTTCAAACTGAAACATCAACCCTATTCTGGTAGAAAATGTGCTGAAAGCATTACATGCCTATGAGGTATTGTTTTAGAATGCTGGCAGTTAATGAAGTGATATTGAAAACGTGAATCCAACCCCTAACATTGTGAATGTTGCTGGTTTGTCTGTACCTCCTTCAGAAAAGCCCACAGCAGGAGAAGTGTCAGTCCTTGGAACACTCAGAAAATTTGATTTATTTTAATTACCCACTAATTAGCGGGAGTTTTTTAATACCTTCAATGACATAAGTAGGGCAGCAGAGCAGCAACTATTGTGTGGCAAAGGGAAGTGCTGGCATAAAGGTGCTTTTGTGAAAAACTGTCAAGCCTGGGGAAAAAAAAAAAAAAAAAGAAGAGAATTGGCAGGAGATCCACATCTAAACAGAAAGTACATTTAGTGCCTGTTCATTTGATCACTTTTTTTAAGGTGAAATGAGCATTGACTGCAGAATGTGCAGGGATTCCAGTTTGAGGGAACAGGGGAGAGTGAGGTCCAGGGGAGAGTCATGGAATCATTAAGGTTGGAAAAGACCTCTAAGATGACCAAATCCAACCATCAACCCAACACCACCAGCATGTTATTTAGGAGAATCCTGAGGACTTCAGGTTTTCTCCCCACTCCAGACTTTACCCTGCCTTCTGCTTGCGCTGGTTGTTCAGAACAGACCTTCTTCCATCACGTGTGTATGATGAGTTTGCTTAAATAATTATTCGAATGTTCAAAATGTTAAAGAGCTTTATGGGGATATGAATGTGGCTGCCTGTTCTGAAGCGACCAGCATTGTCTCATCCTCCTTTGTGTTGGTTAAGTTCTCTTCCTTAGAAGCCAAATACCTTTTTAAAGAGTCTCTCAGAAGAGGAAAGTGCTTTATGAAGGCAGCACAGCGTTGGGGATGTCAGCTCTGTGCATGGAAAAGGACACACCAGGAGCAAAATCTCCGCAGAAATACATTTCTCTTTTATTAGGAATGTCTTCTCTAGGCTTAATTATCATGGACACAAAAAGCAGACTATTTCCCAGGGAAATACTACCCACTGGTATCACAAGAATTCAGCCCTGCTGAAGTGCCGGGAGTTGTGTTCTCAGTGCACTTATAATCGGGTCGTTATCACCATGGTTATGAGATCTAACTGACTCAAAACTGCAGGCATTTGTTTCATTAATGCCAAATTGTTAGAGTTTATTTCTGGGAGCTGAAAGCCCTGCTGCCCAGGGAAACCTGTTCTGTGCTAATCTCTGCAAACAAGGCTGGGGAACAGCCTGCCTGGCTCGTGGCAGAGATTTCACCCTTGTTTTGTTACCCCTTCTTAGGGGGTTTGGTTATTAAATAACTTTGTTCTGTGGTGTTTGGCTTTGTGAGTTCGTGTTCTTTGTCTTAACAAACCAAGGATGTGGTTCTGGTGCTCTTTGTGCATATTCAGTCCCTTCTGGACCATCTCAGCACAATCTGCATTTAGATTTTACCTTTCCCTCTCCTCTTATTGGTTCATCTTTTTTTGTGCACTCTCAGACAAAACAGTTTTCAGCTGTGATCTTGGGACTGAGCACAGTCACACTTCTCTGCCTGGAAGATAATTAAAGACGTGCCATTGCCTCTCCAGTTTCACTTCTGTTGTTCCTGAAACAAAACACATAAAATCATCTGTGATACCAGTAACACTAAGATCAAACCAGAATTAATGTATTTGTACCACTCCCCCCCCCATCCCCTAGTCTGCTTTTTTATCAACAAGAGTTACCCCAAAATGTCCAAGGCCAGGTTGGACAGGGCTTGGAGCAACCTGGGCTGGTGGAAGGTGTCCCTGCCCATGGCAGGGGGTGGCACTGGATGGGCTTTAAGGTCCCTTCCATCCCAAACCAACCTGTGGTTCTGTGATCTGTGACAATTAAATCTTTTCTTTTTGATCAGAAAATCTGATGGGAATTTGAAGCTTCCATTTATCAACCACTCAAATTCTCTTTCTGGTTTACAATCTCTGTGGAGCAGGATTTGTGCAAAATATAAAAAATATTTGTGCATCACTTTGACCTCTGACTAGAATTGTCACCCATCAAAAGTGGAAGGCTGAATGATCTTTGTGTTCTTTAGTATTTCTTTGTTACATATTGAGACTATACATTTTGACTTTCTTCTTGCAATGTATTTTCTGTGCAGGAGTTAAAAGTACCAGAGCTGGTCGAGGAAGGGGAAGGTACTTGGAAAAAGTAAAAGAGTGAATAATATAAATACATAGATCTGAGTGAAAAGTTTAGAAAAAGTCCTTGTTTATTGCCTGATTCATTAAGCATTGTCTTTTATTGCTATCATTAGAACTATATTTTATTACTTCCTTGTAACAGTCATGAACATCTCTAAGTCCCATCCAAATTTAACTGTCCTCGGCTTTTTTTCATAGAATCAGTTTTCTTCTGAATCAATGTATTTATATAACCAGTCCCTAATAGTAAAATAACTTTTAATGGTGATTTTTTTCCCCATTCTGCCTCTTGGCACACCTAAATACACCAAGTGCTCTCACTCAAACCACTGGTAGCCTCTACCTATGTTTTGCATAATTCAGATGGAGTGAAGAAACATGAACAAAAAGGGTACAATAACTAAAAAGCTGCTTACTAACCTTCCTTATTTTGTGATTTCAGGAGACATAAGAGTAATAAGAATGGATAGGAATTGTAAAATTTGCTTTGCAGTTTATACATTTCATTTGACTTTATGAAGCTCCATTGCCTTATATTCAAGTGGTTGAAAATCACAATAATATACAAACAAAAACAACACTAAAATAAATGGAGCTTTAAATAAAGAATTGCACAGATGAAGGCTGAGCATAATATTTCAGAGCTAGGATAAAGCTCACTGCAACATTCACCTGCCTTTTATTGTCTTCTGGCTATTCTTCTTATTTGATCTGGGTAACTCTCTTTGTTATTGTATAAAGAGATTGGGATTCTGTAAAGGGGCTGGGGGTGTTACCAAAAAAGGAGATTTTAGAGTGGAATTTTGGACTCCTTATTGGCAGAGGGACTGAAGGATCCCAGGTAAATCACAGCTGTCATTCCAGCTGTGCCCAAGCCAAAATGGGATGCCTGTGCAAGAGTCTTTGTGTTGCTTTTATTCCACTTCCACTTTCTTCTTTCTGCCTGGTCTTGATATAAAGGAAAAGGAACCACAAGCCAATGAATTTTCCCCAGCACTCAATCCAGTTTAAAAATTGTGAGATCGTGGTATGTCCCCCTCTGCTGAGGGTTTGGGTTTTTTTGTTGCTGCCTGTTCTGCTGTGGTGCTACCCAGCTGCCCTGGGCATCACAGCCATGCTTCACTGCTCAGAAACTACATTTTCATTTTGAAAATAAATTCCCCTTTATAATCACTTTATTGACACTTAAGAATTATCTACAATATCCCAGGAAGCATATACATTATTATATTTTTTTTAATTTTAAATATATTTTCAATGGGGGGTGTGTGTGTGTGTGTGTGTAAATATACCAGGGGGTATTTAGATTGGATATTAGAAAAATTTATTCACTGAAAGAGCGGTCAGGCACTGGAACAGGCTGCCCAGGGCAGTGGTGGAATCACCATCCCTGGAAGTGTCCAAGAGAGGTGCAGATCTGATGCTTGGGGACGTGGGTTAGCGGTGGGTTAATGGTGGGACTTCACCACCTCAAAGGGCTTTTCCAACTTTAATGATTCTGTGATTCTCTGATTTAAGTCACTGCTCTTTTCCAAACACAATCCTCGGTTGTGAAGCCAGGGCTCTGCTGGTGGTGGTTCTGTTTGATAAATGCAGCTGTGCTTTGGTTCTGTGCCCATGGATTTGGTGACTACAACGGACAATGTCTAGAATTTTGTGTCTAATCTTGCCTGACACCCTTCCCTGATGAAGAATATCCCACCACCACCCCTGTTATATAGCTCATTAAAGGTTTTTACTTCCATATCCTGCTGGGCTTCACTGGAAAAGTCAAAGTTTTTTTCCATGATTTCAACAAGGAGTTTGTCACGTGCACAAGTTTTGACAGAGCAAATCCCAGTCTTCGTGTTTGTAAACCTTGTAATTCCCACAGCCAGGAGAAATAAATAGTGTTTAAACTGTTGTTTGGCTGTTGGGATGGCATTACACTGTTACAGCACTGTACTATTGTAGTATTTGTATAGTATTGTGATATTATAGTGTTTGGGAGGATTCCCTGCCATGGAAAGATCCCTTCCTGCAGCTTGTGGCATCGGTGAAACATTTGCAGTCCTCCTTTTTGCAATTAAAATGAGTTATTTCGCCCTGATTAAGTCTGAACTGCATTGCTGGCTGAATTAAGGGGAAATTTCACGAAACAATTTTCTGAACTCCTCAGTTCTGCTTCGAATAATCCAGCAAGTGCTTCTCCCTTCCCCTGGCACAGGTGACAGAGACACGGACGGGGCCTCTTGGCTGCAGTAACTATGACAACCTAGATTCTGTCAGCTCAGTTCTGGTCCAGAGTCCTGAAAACAAGATTCAGTTGCAAGGTACGGAGGTGCAATTTCACTCATTTGTTCTGGAACGGGGTGACATTTATCACACTGTTTGTTTTTCCTCTCTTTCCCCCTTCGTAAAAGGTCATTTTTTCCTAATTTCTGTGCGTGTGTTTGTGCAATGAGACAAAGTGAAGGAAATGTCAGTACCTTGTGTTGCCTTTGAAATAGGAACAATTCCTGTACCCATCAGAAAATAATTTGAATGGCCCTGTTAACATTTTGCATCCCTATTTAGCCTCCTCTACTGGCACACTTTTTAAACAGCCTGAATTCCCAGATTCCACCAAGCAGGGGGGGACATTTGGAGTGCACATCCTGAGCAGGACCTTGCACCTCATGCAGTTGTCCCACCAAAATTCAGGGAGTCGCCAGAGGGGCAGGATATACATTTTTAAACACTCCAAATAACGAGGAGTCCAAAAGGCTCCTCTTGGGAATTTGGAAGGTTAAGCATCTCACTCATTAGTAAACTAGTGGTAATTACACACATATAAAAATGAAAAAGGAAAAAAATAGAGGGAAAGGGAAACAGAAAAAGGAAAAGTCATAATTTTAAAATATTTTCTTTTTCAATTCCAGTAGATGCATTTCCCAACCTGCATTTTAGGTAGATAAAAATTTCTGATAAGTCCCCCTGTATGGCATTAGACTGCTAATAATTGCTATTTTCAGTTACACAAGTGAAGCAGGAACAACTTATTGCTATGAAAACACACTAAATTCTCTTTAATGTATGTATTTGTGCAGAACTCTGACCACACACCATGAGAAAACAATGCAATTCTTAATTTGCAGTTGCAGGGAGATATAAAATGATTTCCAATTTTTAAACCTTTCTATATTGATTTGTAAATCAATTGGACAGAGTGTGAAGTTGTTGGTGACTACAGAGAACAGCTCTCAGGGATGATGATCCTTGTGGTCCCTTCCCTCTCAGGATATTCTCTCTGAGTCTTGCTTAAAATATCCATGTGTTTTTTCTCCTTTTTCCTTTCTGTCTCCTCAGAATAAATAAAAAACCATAAAATTATAATTTTTTTTCCCCAGATAGAATGTATATTTAAAAAAAAAAATTCATTTCCCTTGGGATGTAAGGAGTATTTTCAGAAATAATTTGTGATTTTTAGTGGTTTCCAGCATATTCATGATGTTTGTCTGTTCAAATCCAGAAAGTAATCTTCTCATCCCTCAGGCAGTGGTTGGTTGCCATTGGATTGTCTTTAGCAGAAATACATTGTCAGAACTGTGTAAACTATTTAGTGGAAGAATGGAACAAGACTCATGTTTGGTTGTCTGGGCTTTCTTTTCCTTTCACAGCCCTTCACAACCATACAAATACATTGAAAAAGTCACTCAGAGAACAGCAGAGTTTTACAGATTTTGACATGAGATAGAAGAAAGAGTCAGACCTAGTTTCAGCAATTGTGATATGAGTTTCATCTTGGAAGGGTTATGAAATTACTGTTACAGTTACATTTTTGTATAGACCTAAAAATAAGGGATGATTCTATGAAACTGCCCAAGTGCTTATGTAAAAAAAATCTTGCATCAGAAATACCCAGCTCATATGCTGAGAAATTACCTGGACCACAAATAAGCTCCACTGCTTCCAGAGAGTTTATTTTTGTCACAGAAAATAACAACAAATAGTAAATAAATAAAAATGTATAATTTACCTCGCTGTGGCTCTTTGGTAGATCACTAATGTAGCTACAAAATATTATATATGTGTAAAATACTCATTCCCATCACTGGGGTGCTCATAAATGATGGTCAGAGTTTTCAGACGAATAAATCTAAATTTCCGGTCGAGATTTTGAGCCACCTGCTCTGTTCTGGTCCATCAATGTGACATCCAATACGTCATGGCAGGGTGAGGACACACAGCAGAGGGATTTGTGACCTACCAGGAGTGTTTGGAAACCCCCTTGGAGTTGGAGTAGCCCCCTTTCTCCTTAAGGACATTTAAGAATGTTTATTTTCTCAAGGTTTTGTAGCCCATCACACCCAGTGAATTATCCCAGAGAAAAATGAACAGATCAACTAAATTTTATTTTTCAAAAATTCCCTCCCATCCAATCTTTTCCCATCCTTAGCTTGCCCCTACAGAAACATGAGAGATAATCAGAGTTCTTTAGACAAGCTATACCTTTCTGTATCAAAGGAAACATGGCAAACAAGCCCAGTTTAGGATGGCAGTGTTCACCCTCACACCTCCTGTCCTGGTTATCTCTTTCCCTTCATCAGTATTTTTGATTTTCCTGAGTGTTTCTCTGCTTGCTACACGTGCTGGGGAAGCTGCTTGGCTCCAGCATTCCTTTGTGTTTAATAACATGATATTTTACTGCATTTCCTTCAGGCCTCCAGGTCATCCTGCCCGAGTACCTGCAAGAGCACTTTGTGCAGGCAGCCCTGAGCTACATTGCCTGCAATTCCGAGGGGGAGTTCATCTGCAAGGACAATGACTGCTGGTGTCAGTGTGGCCCCAAATTCCCCGAGTGCAACTGTCCCTACATGGACATTCAAGCCATGGAAGAAAGTTTGCTCCGCATAAGTGAGACCTGGAATGCCTACAACAGTGAATTTGAGGAATCTGGTGAGATTTTGGCATTTTTTTCCCCCTCTTTGGCTGTATTTTGTACAATGGTTTGGGTTAGAAGGGACCTTAAAGATCATCTAATTCCAACCCATGCACAGGGACAGCTTCCACTAGACCAGGCTGTATTTATTCAACAAAAGTCTCCAGAATTCACACATCTAAAGGTAAATGTTTTAAAATTCATCCTGGATCTGAGTGGAAGTTACAATAATAACAACTTTCTAATCATCAGCTCACGATGATCCCAGTCTGTTCGCTCACATCAGGGTTTGGGTAGATGTGTTTGACTATTCTTCTGCTATGCTTTGTGGTATCCAGGACTATGAGAACTTTGTCCCTATTGGAGCAAGAAGTGTACTGGCAGAAAGCAGAAAAATGGGAACAAAGCCAGGTTATAAACTTTGGATATGCATTCTGAATGTTTGTTCTGTACTGCAGCTGAAACAGCTGCTTTATTTCACATCTGTTTTTCAGTGTGGGGTCAGAGTTTCTCCTGCACTTCCCCTTTATCTTGTCCCTCCAGCAATGTCATAAAGCTGACATGGAGAGCAAAGCCAGCCCTTGATTGACTAAATTCATCCCATCACAGATGACAAATTGCTTCTTCCTTTGATTTCTGTTTGAGCTGGCCCTGCCCATGTCGTCTCTCCAACTTGCTTGTGCCACATTAGTTTTTCTGTAATGCATCAAGGTTTGTTTCATACATCATTTCACCTGTCCTGATCATCAGAACTCCCAGTCCCACAGAGAATGGGAACTACAGGTAAAATCAGTGTCTGAACAACTGTTTTCACAACTCACTTGCTCGGTGATATCAGTAACAGATGTCTAACCAGATGGTGGGAAAAGTTAAGGAGAGCTCAGCAGACCTGGGAAAAATCACTGAGGAAGAAACAGAAATGAGGGAGATAAGAAAGAGCCAGAAAAAACCATAAAAATCAGAGGTCCTAATGAGTTGTGTTGGAGAAAGAGAACAAATCAGTAGCAGATGGAGGGAAGAAGACTGTACAGTGGTCATGGGAAGAGCAGGATAAATATCAGTACAATACTTAACTGTGAATGGACAGTACTTTAGACACAATCATTTTGTGTGTTTGTTGTTTTATTACTAAAGACTGATTCCTCAATTCAAGAGAAGTGAGAGTTTCAATAGACCCAATATCAGTGCAAATTTCAGTCGTTGCAACTTTGAGTGAGACTTGATGCCTAAACCTGAGTCTGTTTAGAAGATCTTGGGCCCTTTTCTCACTTTTAAGCAGGACGCCAGAATTTACAATACTTCACCTTGGAGGATCACAGACTTCTCTGATTATAAAAGCCTGAATTCATGTTTTGGTTTTGTGAACGTTTGGGTGCAGTTTCCCAGTGACTGTTTTGACCCTTTTAAGTATTTATGGAGCTGTGCTGTCATTTATTACTCTGCAAACTAGGACAAGTGCATTGGCTCTGCAGAGGGACACATATTTTACCATATTTTGGCCTGTTTGAATGGATGTGACACTGTTCAGTGCCCGAAGAATGTCATTTGAAGGAACCTTCTTAAGAGGAATTTTAGTTAAGCTGGAAGAGCACACACACCTGAATCTGTGCAGGATTCTTATGGCAAGCCCTGTATGGGCATCAAGTGAATTATGAGTGGGAATTGTTGTCAGCCACATTTGTAGTCCTGGGTTCAGGTCTGTGACATGAATGTCAGGGGAAAATTGGGAAGAGTTAAATCCTGGGCTTTTAAAAAAGACGCTTTAGCTGTGCTGTGTGAATCACTAAAATGCCAACTTCACATATATCTGTCAATTAGGTAATTGGTGGTAGGTGTGGTTAGTAAGAAGTGTGAAATTTGGGTTATTAACATCATTAAAACATATGCCACACTCCCCTCTTTAGTCCTTGAATTATTTAAATGATTTTTAACCTAATAAATATACCAAGCATGACTTCCATATCTCAGAGGTAGCTGAGGAAATTTCTGCTTTTAGCTTAGAAACTGTTTTGCATAAAGATGTTCATGGGAAGGTGAGCTGGGTAACCTTGTGTGGGTCTGTGCTCGTATAAAAGTCAGCATGGGAACTTTTGATAGATGGTTTAGTCCCTGTGCATTCAACTCCCTATAGAAACTATGTATTTCCACCTGAGCAACTCTTCCAGTGCTGTCACACGTGATCTGAGAGCATTTCCAGCCACAGTGATATAGATACAGATATTGTTCTAGCCACTGAGACATGTTTTGAAACGTTTGGAGATTGAGCAACATTTAAGTTATGAAAAACACTACAATATCAGTGTGCTCTGATTCATGTTAATGGCTTGTTCTGGGAAGGAAAGGGACCTTTACACAGCAAAAGTAAGAAACTATTAAACCCAGTCTTTGTCTAAATCAGTGGAAGTCATCTTTTGAGTTGAGTACAGTGTTTTATTCTAATCTATTTATAATAAAAATCAATTAGCTAGAAACAAAGCCAGATTATGTAGTAATTTCAGTCTGAGTAGCGAGGGGCAAGATAATCCAGAGCACTGACTGCTGGCCCAAATAGACTGCTGTTAACAGCAGGGGCATGAATGAATTCATGAATTCTCTTCTTTGGCACTCTGAACTCCAGATTCAAGTAGAGTAAATACAAGCGAATTAATTCTTTGACTTTTCTGCCTTCCAAACCCTTTCTTATCTTACATATTACAAAATAGTCCCCTGACTCCAGAAACTAATCTTGTCCCCTAATACAGACCTGTAAGACTTACCAGGTTCACTGGAGGTCGTGCACAGTGCCTGTGGACAGAATTTAGTTTAAAGAGGAAGGACTAAACATTCCATTTAAGATGGTTTGTTTACCCTGGGTGTTATCTCTCCTCCTGTCTGTTCAAGATAAAACAACTGAGGTGGTTTTTTTGAAGGATGAGAAGGCTGGGATGATTCAGGAGAAGAGAAGGCTCAGGGACCTCATGTGTCAATACCTGAAGGGAGGGTGCAAATGGGGCAGAGTCAGGACAAGGAGCAATGGGCACTAAAACACAGGAGGTTCCCTCTGAACCTCAGTAAACACCTTTTTACTATGAGGGTGACCTGGCTGGCCCAGGGAGGCTGTGGAGTCTCCATCCTTGGAGCCATTCAAGGTGACTGGCCGTGGTCCTGGGCAGCTGGGTCTGGGTGGCCCCTCTTCAGCAGGGGTTTGGATCAGATGTTCTTTCAGGGGTTTGGATCAGATGTTCTTTCCCATCTCATCCTGTTGCTCTGTGACCAAAGAATTTTCCTGCCTTTCACCCTGGAGGACTCTGGTCTGGAATTTGGGCTTGCTGGGAGTGACAGCCCTCTTTTGAGCCACTGTGGCTGTCACAAATTAGATGACTGGGCACTTTCCAGTTCAGACTGTGTTGTTCATCATTGTGTGCAGATTGGATTCCACTCAGGCTCTTCAGGAACTCTTTAACTACTCAAATGCCATTTTGGAGGATGTGGAGCAGTATGTTATTTATCTCTCAGTAAATCTGGCTGCCTTTTTCACCTCTCTAGATGCCCTCCAGCAATAAATACTTGATCACTATTAGCTCAATGAGCTTCATATCAGCTCTTTAAGTCAGGTTATGTGCTAAGTTCTCAAAGAAAATACAGGAGCTACTTCAAACTGTTTACTCTGAACCATCTGCTTATTTTTTTATCAGATCTTCTGACCTCCAGACTCAGCTACAACCCAAGCAAACGAGCAGCTGTTCAACCTTTAATAACAAATTTCATTTGTTTCTCAAGGCCTTGGAATTATTGTGTAAGCAAAGTTCTCCCTGAGACCACCACTCCAAGAAGCTGTGCTCTTACCATCCAAAATGAGGTCTAAAAACATCCCCTCTAATGGAATCAAGCATTTTACCCTCTCTCAAAGTGCAGGAAAGTGGCCTTCCAGGGGAATTTGTAGCCTGAGACAGAACTGGATAATGCAGTTGAGCTGCTGTTACCACAAGTCCCTGGGTTGCACTGACATTTCACAGTATGGAGCCCATCCATGTTAGTTGGATTAAAGATTAAAGCACTGCAATCCTCACCACACTTCCCTGTAGCCTCCCCACTTCTACATTATGTTGTTTTTTAACATTACCAGTTTTCTTGTAACCCTTCTGCCCCCAGTACCAGCAGCATGTACTTGTCCAGGTGCTCCTCCTACCTCATCCTCTCACTAAACTCTCTCTTCCCATTTCAGGAGGAAGCTTTGCCCTAAACACTCGAGTGCAATTAGTTTCCCACAATAAGATTCCTTGGAAAAAAAAAAAAATCTCAAATTTTGGAAGCCTGTAGGACTTCCACAGCTTATGGTTGCAGCAGTGTTGAGGCTGGTGTTGGTAAATATGTTGTCTTGTTACACATCACTGCTCTGGGAAGTTTTTGAAACTGTCTTGTCAAGACAATGTACAAAGAAGCAAATTCTGACCCACAAACTCTGACTGGCAATTTAACATTTTGCAGAGATTATGACCCACTGCTCTATAACACACAAAAGTCAGGAAAATCCCCAGAGACATCCACAGGCTCTGGATTCTGACAGCAGGGATGAGAAGATGATCACACATTGCCTGTACAGTGATCTTAGTCTGGTTGGCTGCTGAGTGCCTTTGGAAATCTGAACACTTCATTTAAACAATTTAAAGGACAGCAATTTTCTTTTAAGGTGATCTGCTTGTTGACATCAGAAAGAAATTTGTAGCAGTCCCTGTAGCAACTTAATTTCATTTTTCTAAATAAAAAAGGCCATCAACATAAAGAAGGACATGGATGATGGGGTTGCTCAAACAACAGAAAATGGCAAAAGTGCATTTTCATAATTTGTTTTTTTTTTATGTCTGGCATTTATGAGGCCTCTTGGAAACATGAAAAGAAAATCTTCCATCAGGTATTTATTTTCCCATATCTGGTATTAAACAGCAGCTTCTGCCTTCCCTTTGCACATTCCCCAAGTGCTGGGAGTGGAATAACTTTCTCCCCCTCAAAGGTAACAGAATCTCTTTGGGAATGTTTCCTTGATGTGCAACAGATATTGTGAGATATCATTTCAAAGGAGCTTTGAAATTAAAACCTCATTCTTTCAAAGGTAGTTTAAGCACAAAATCCTGTGGAAGGAATAGCAGGCCTGCAACAAACTGGACACAAGTTTTACTGCCACGGTTGGGCTTAAAGGGGATTCAGTGATGCGCTGAAATATGTGCCTTTTGGAATCCTTTGTAGTCCATTAACTTTGGATTTGACTCGTGTGCTTGGATGTCCAGCACAAGCTTAAGCAGATCAGAGCCAGAGCCATGGAGGACCTTGCAGAGCTGGGCCAATAACACAAACTCTGTTTACTCAGCCAGACATGTGGCTTCACAGACGTAATTAAACATCAAAAGTCACCTTGTAAATATTTTGAAATGTATCCTTCTGCAGCCTTAAATGGCAAACAACTCCTCAAAATGTCGAGTATGATTTTTTTCAGTCACTTCTGTGTCTGCTTTACAGAGATAATTCAAAAGGTAAATTTCAGTATCACAGAAAGTGCCAGTGATAGAAGTACAGCCAAAGTAAATTGATATTAACTTGCACATTAATATTTGCTGAAACTATTTTTCATTGTGCATCCATCCTCAGTCACTGCTTTGATTGCAAAAGCACCATCAGAAGTGAATTGCTGTTGCAAGCTATTCTTAAATCCCTAGATTCACTGCCTTTGGATTTCATGTCTAATGCATTTCATAATTCCCTAATAACTCTGGGATGCCTTGCTGTTGGTCATTGGTTACCTTTTACATGTACTGACTCAAAACCACCTGAAAAAATCCACAGTTTTGAAAGGTTCACCTAAAAATTCAGTCTGAATCCTCAGTTAATGTGTAGCACTGCAAAGCTGTTCCCAAAGTTTTCTTGTTTGCATCAGCAGAGATTGCTTTTGAGACTTTGGAGTCCTGCTTCCTCAGTTCAATTATATTTTTCCATTTCTTCACAATGATTGAATTAATGATGTTCCCAAAATCTCTTGTATAAAAGAATTGGATTTAAAGGGCTGCAGAAAGTAGGTTCTAATAGAGGAGATGATAAGCTTATTACTGAATTAAATATCAGTAATACTAAAGATGAGCAAGTTCAAGCATGCCATTTTTGGGGGGGGGGGAAGTAGCATTTGCATCTTCTATAATTACTTTTATGTAAAATCCACAGAAAGTAATAGGAGAGATCATCTCCAGCATTTCCTAGTCTGCAGTGAGATTTAGAGAATTATCCATTTAATAGTGTCATGAATTTGTATCTCCATCTTCAAAACTGCAAAATGTGGAAAACCACCATGTTTTGATAATACACTTCCCGAACTCTCTCCCTTCTCCTTCAGCTCACATTTTCCCATGTGAAATATGGCCATGTTGTAAAATGCCAACCTTGGACAAGAAAGGCTCTTTTCACTAAGCACAGATCTGCAGATTTATTTTTTTTTTTAGTAAACCCAAGCACAACAAGAGCCCAAAGCTGGTCTGGGAAAAAGTGAAGAATTGGTTTTCTCTCACTCTTGAAGTTCATCTGACCCTTAATCAAGAGAAATTAATCAAGGAATTCTAAGATTGTTCCAAAGTCAGAAACAGTCACATAGCCAGTCAATACATCCACCCATAGCAATGATCAAATTTGAGCTCAAAATCTACACAAATCTCTTTGTATTTCTCAGAAGAGAGAATTGCACAGTCACTTTTCGTGCATGTAGATACTCTTGGGTGCTGAGCACACTGTAATACAGAGTAAGACATCTGTTGGGTCATTTTCTGCTGTTCATTTTATGTAACAATCAAAAAATAACAGCCGCAGCCAGACTTACTTAATTTGCTAAAAATGTATTTATGCTTAAATAAAAAACCCCCCAAACCAGGTAGTTAAACAAAATGTGAGGTTAAATCCTTGACTTAGATTTAAATAGACTAAATTTAAAGTAAAAAAACCCCCATGTATATAAATTTAAACAGATTGTCCAGTGCTGAAGATGGAAATCTTAGATGTCTGGTGCACAAAATGCATTGTGATCAGAGCTAAAGACAAATTCATATCTTCAAGGTCAAACATGAATCACAACATAAAGATGCAGGAAACCTGGGGGCAAGAATTCCACATCATCAGTTAGGCACTGGCTTTTTCATCCTCTCATATGCCAGTGTCAGCTGAAGTTCTGGAATCAATTATGGGTCATATAATTCTCTCCTGGCAGTGCATTAAGGAATGCAACATTGCCCCTCAGGTGGAGCTTTCTTTCTCCTCCTCTCCATCAGACAAGTATTTTAAAATACTGCTGTGATTATGGTGTGTTGGGTTCTTTCTGATGGAGGGCTCCAGAAAAGCTGCAGCCAGTCTGCATTTCGCCTGTGATGTTTAACCTCAAAAATTCCTCTCTCTAGGCAGAAAAACCCAGTATAACTTTGTTTGCCAGCCCAGTAAGGCACAGATTTCTGCTCTTGCTGTGGCACAAATTCTTTCTTAAAATCGTTTTAGCAGAAGTGGACACCACGGGATTCCTTTTGATTGCCTCTCACTATCTTCAAATCAAAGTCACCTGGCTGACAAGTAAAAAGGTAATTCTTCCCAGCAGCCAACTTGCAGATTGACTCCATCATGTAGACACTGACCTGGGTTCCAGCCTTCTCCCTTCTTACCAGCAGTAATAATGTTCTTAACAGTGCCCTCAATAACTCCTGTATAAACTACAGTGATGTTGCTTTAAAAAATTTCAGGCTGCCATTTAATCACTAGCTAAAAATTATCTTGGCATTGACAGTGTTCTCTGTGATTCTTCCAGCCCAGAAGAGAAAATAACCAGCAACTCCCCCACCTAAAACCCACAAAAATACTCAAAGAGCAACTGCATCCTAGGACAGACATTTTAAAACATAGTTAATGTACCAAATGTCTCGTTTATATCTGTTCCAAATGACTAAAAGGCAGCAAAAGGGCAGAAGGTAACTGCAGGCACAATTTGGAAATGTCAGTTTAAAGAGAGGTGTTACCATACGTACACTCTGAGCAGAAGAAACTTTATTGCATTTACAGTGGAAGAAAAGTGCCCAGACTGACTCTTGATCTCCATGTTGAGATTTCAAATCTTAAATAACATCACAAGATGACTGGCTTTGGCTTGGCACCCCAGCCAGGCTGTAAACTCAGAGGCCCATGCTGCCATTTGCACTGAAGACAGTTCCCACTAGGAGTTCTCTCTTACCACAGTCCAGTGACACATTCCTGCTTTTCCAGCTGCTGTGAGTCGATTAAAACGCACGTAAAAGGAGCTTAAAAATTAAACCCGGGATTAAAACTCAGCGCTGGAGGATTTCTTCAGTTTATAAACTCGGCCAGTTTGACCTTGCTGTCTAAGAAGCTTTGTGTTCATTGACTGGGGAGCAGGGGAACGTGCCCCTCAGAGGGTCCTTGGCAGCTCCGTGGCAGGGACACCCCGGGGGTGCTGGCCCAGGGCACTCAGGTGGCACAGCCTGTCCCTCTGCTGACCAGAACAGACCCATTGCCATGCAAAGCGAGTCTCGCCCAAATCTTAATTGAAGGACTCCTTGTGAACAACCTGGACTGACTCACTGGCAGCCCAAGGTGCTTTTTTAATCAGGGAGAATAAAGACCTCAATCAATGCGGTTCAAACCGTTTGCCCCCGAGCAGGAGAGCCGTGGTTTGCTTTAAAACAAGTGCTCACAGCTTCAGGGCTCGAGGCCAAGAAAGCTTAGCCCTCCTGAGTTCTTAATATAATTATTGTTTTCGCTATTATCTTGCACGGGTGTTAATTTGCCTCCCAGTAATTAACTTCCCTCTGTGGTTGTCGGGAAGTTTAATCAATAACATGAGCAGATACACCAAGCTGCCCTTCCTTCTGTGACCAAAACTCCCCTCCCCAGCTCTCCCACCCCCGTGGAGGTGTCACTGTTTTAATCAAGTGAACAGGTGGGATGTGCATAATTTCTTCAGAGAGTCGGTGTCTCAGTCGTGCCTCTCCTACTCCAAAAAGTAGGGTACAGCCAATACAATTGCCCCTGTTCCAAAAGTAAAAGCGTTACACAGCTCCTGCTAAAGCAGCACCTGGCAAATCAGCTTACTGAAAGTTTTACGTGGCATTGCACTCCCAGATCCTTCAAACATTGTGGTGACATTGTAATAAGAGGAGGAGCAGAAGGCTTGATCTAATATAATTCTACTTATGTCCACCATGTACAGGACATAATGTAATTCCCTTCAAAGCTAGTGACAAAACCCCCTCGTTCTTGGTGGAATTCCAATCTGCCTTGGCAGCTTTGGGCTTGCTTTATTAAGAGTGATGTCACTCTGTGGCTTCTCTTTTCTTCCAGGGCAGTGTTGTCTGTTCTGATTCATAGCTTCTTAAATCTTCTCCTGGAACAGCTTAACACTGCTTATTTACTTCAATGTGTTTTCCAAGAACACTTTTCAGTTTCACTCATTCTCTTCCCTCATCTATCCTTCTGTGAATCATTACATGTTTATTTACCCTTCCCAGTTTGCAAACTGCCAGAGTTCCCAGCGTGATGGAGATCAGAGAAGGTAAATTTTGGACTGACAGAAGCTATGCCTACCCATAAGAATTACATCTTATGCACTGAGTGCATTTATAGCTCTGTAGAGAGATAATGATAGACACTGGAACATCCCAGCTGCAGGACTACTTAGAAACAATATTGAAATCATCAAAGTGTTTACAAAAAAAAAAAAATAATCCAAAGTAACCCATAGATAGATTTTTTGAGACATTTTTTGTGAAAGCTTAGTGTGAATTCCAAGGACCATCACTTTGAAGGGTAGTGATAGAAACATTTTTAAAAGAGAGATGAGCCAAATTCACACCCAAAAGAAAACCTGACAGGATGAAGGGAACGTCCTTCAGATCCTGGGATTTGCAGGGACAGCTGTTGGAGTCTGGCCTTTTGGCTTCTGAAAAGTCAGCTTGCTGTCAAGGTCATATTTATATTGAGAATAAGAAGCGAGTCACTTGATTGTAGGAAATGTGAGTCCTTCCAGCTCGTAGCGGAGCCCAGGGAAGGTTGTTTGCTGCTGCTGCCCAGCAGAACTTCTGAATCAATCCACAATTCACAGGATGATATTCTGGTTTTACTACCAATTTCGACTCTGCCATTTTTTCATCTCCATTTGGCACCAGGAGAGTTTCAAAGGTGGCAAGGGGAGGATTTGTGGTTTCCTGTTCCTCTCACAGGTTGACATTACCTGCATTAACTGTGTAATATACATATATATGCACGTGTGGGTATGTATATAGCACATGTAACATATGTCATAGGATCAGAGGATCATTAAGGTTGGAAAATAACATACATACATTTCCTTCCTTCCCTGTGTCCTTCAGAAAGTTTAAAGTAGAAATCCTTTGCTTTGGAGAAGGCAACATTTTAATTATTGGGGGAGCTGACTAATTTAGCTTAACAAGGGGGGAAAGGGGAAGGAAAATTCAGATTTACTATCTCTTCTGTCAAGAAAGAAAGTTGTTTCAAGCTGCAGTCTTCTGCTTCTTTGAGTTGGATTATTTTCCAACATGTATTTCTTGGAAAACAGCTGCTGCTTCTCTGACAAATTGAGTAATGCATCGTGAAGAACTAAAATTCACGGCAACATAAAAACAAATATATGTTCATTTTAGGACTTTGTTCTCCCCAGGCTTTTGAATCATGGAAGGACGTTTTTAAAAACATCTATCTTTTATAAATCTCTTTAATAACACCTACACAATTTGGAGGCAGCCCTTTAATGAACAGCAATCCTGGAAATGTAGGTCCTACAGCTTTATATCCTCTCAGGACACCAGCTTTGTGGTTTGATTTACAGCTGACACTGGCATTTGACTTGCTGTCACATTTATTGCCCTGATTACAATTTGAAAAGCCTTGTTATGGGAAGGGAATGATAACACCACAGTCACACACGGTGAGAGCTGCAGGTTTTCACAGCCAGGACAGTAAAAGGTGTGATAAAAGGGGGATTATGAGATCATTCCTCCCAGAATTCTTTCTCCTCACACTAATTGCAGCTCCCACAGAGGGCTCCAAGGAGGGGGCAGTTGCCTGGAGCCACAGGCAAATTTATTGTTATTATTTCTAATAAATTGCAACAATTAAATTTGGGATCTATTGTGCTAACTGCCCTATAAAGATATAATAAGAGCCAGGTTCTTCTCTGAAGAGCTTGCAGTCTAAACAGGAAATGCAGTTGCACTGTAGCAGAGATAAAGATTTATATCCAGAATATTATAAAATATTAAGGCAGCTGCTCTGAAAAAAAAAAACAACCAAACAACCAGGAACAATCTTCCAGGAATTGCAAATTTTTTGTTTGTGTGTTTGTTTTTGTTTGGTTTTTTGTTTTGTTTTGGTTTGGGTTTTTTTTAAGAATACAGTAAAGCTTTTGACCTTCATTTTGTAATGTTTATTCATTTTTGTCATTTTTTTACGTCATAACTCTTATGTTATAACACGAAATTAAAGGTTGACATAACCATAAAAAATTTCAGTTCTGTCAAAATGAAGCATTTTGACTGATTCACAGCAAAGTAAAAGAGGAAAGCTTTGCAGTGTTCCCTTTAGGAGGGTTTCAGAGGAATTAGATGCATTTGGAGAATTTTAGAAAATCTCCAGAGATTTAAGACAATTTTGGAATGCTAAAAATCCTTTCACAAAATGGCTTTTCTTTTTCTTTTCTTTGCACGGTTGTTTGCCTTCGTGGTGACATGAGGAGCTGTAGCAGTTTCCCCGAGCTTTGAGATGGGATTAATTGACAATTAATTCTTTCCAGCTTCTAACCTGTGAGAAAAATCACCCCGTATTTATATTAAATAGAGGCTAATTTACAGCCTCAGCAGACAATCAGCCCTGAGATGGACACAGAGCAGGGCTGGATGGTTTGCTTTGCTCCTCTGTATCACCTTCCCCGTGGGTAAATAAACTGCTGGAGTTACTGGAGACACTTCCAAAGTGCTTCTCAAGGAGAGCTTTTGGTCTGAATATTCTTCTTGGTCCTGGCTGTTGCTGCTTTTCCTTATGCAGTCCTGTCTGTTTGCTTTGGCTTGGAATGAATTGTGCCAAAGGAAGGCCGGAGCAGCTTTGGAGACATCACTTGGTCATTTGCAAGTGATTCTCATCAGGAGAGTGGGAAAAGATGAAATGCTCTGGAGAACGTGAATCCACCTCAGCTGAGTTTGAAACTGTACAAAGCACAGTCATTTTACCAAAACATCATCTTTGTTCAACAAAGTATCACACCCTCCCTTGTTAAAGTCGATTTTTGTCCATTGGCCTTAATCCTCCTGTGACACTTTGTTAGAGACAAAGCAAAACAGTTTTTCCATGAGGTGTTACAGCCCTTCTAGACTGTGGGGGCAGAATTTTACACCTTTAGAGCAAGTGGAAGAACTCCATTAAAACCAGAGGATTTATGCACAAATGACAGATGTACAGATTTTTAAGGGAGAAAAATGTTTGGTTTAAGCATCATTTAGAGAAATTACAAAGCAGCCCATTACAATTGCTGTCCAATGGTGGATTTTGACAGCACAATATGATGTGAAAAGTGGTTTTCTCCTAGAGACATACTTTTACTGAACTTTGCTAAATGGAAGAACCCACTAAAGTCCAAATTCTTATAAATTTTAGAAAATACATAGACTATATAAGCCTGTTGTGAATAGTATGTTTCAGTCAACAAGGGATTCTTAAACTTTTTCAGTTATTGTCCAAATTTTGGAATATTCTTTTAAAAAAAATAAAATTAATTTTGGGAAGGTGATGTAATCCACTATCAGACAGGGTTATATATTTACTGAAAACTATGTTGTAATTCCCAATGTTAAAGATTTTGTCTCCATAAGATTAAACTATTTCACTTTAGGCAAAAAGGCTCATCAGAATATGACATTAAATTAAACAGCAGAATAAAACTTGATGGAATGTCACCTTCCCAGAAACTGTCATTTCTGGAGACTGAGAGAAGGTGGCTGACATTTCTCTCAGTTTACTCTGCAGTGAAACAATTTCTTTCCTAACATATCAAGCAAATGCAGATTATTTTCAAACTGTGTTTTGCTTTACGTTCTCCTAAATCACATCTAGATTTTCCCCTCCTTTTTTTTTTTTTCACATGTGCACATATGTCATCATTAATTTCAGCCAGAATAGGAGCCAACAGGAAAAAAAAAAAAAAGAAGAAAAAAAATAGACATTTGGTAGCCTGGAAAAGTTCTACAAACCACCCAACCTCAGCTGGAACAAAACTAGAAGTGTGCGTGGTCTTGCAGGTGGGATAGTCCTTGGGGTAAAATACCAGGGGTATGCAAAATATTCCCTGCAGAGAAATCAGGAGATTCTCTTGGTTCTCTTCCAACACAGAGCAGGCACCTTTTTTTCCATGTAGTAGAGCACTATCAACCCCCTTGATGAGGCTTCCTGTGTTTTTGTGGCCTTTGCCAGCTCCATGTGCAGAATATTAATCACTGCATTGAGCACTGAGCCTGCTCTGGTACCAAATAACAGTGAGTTACATCCCTGCAGCTCTGGGTATTTATCACAGCCTAAATATGTCTGATACCCTTCTGATTTTAGCAGCACTCTTTGGTCCCATTATGATATTTCTTATTTATTCTTTCCCCCTGAACTATGGGATGCCATTTCAAACTCCAGACGTTGTTCATACGAGGAAGATTTCATACCTGGCAGAAAGAGGGGCGTGAAAAACAGACACAAACAGTCAGAAAATGCACTTGTTTGACCAGCCATTTTTACCTTGTTTGCAATCAGTTAAGAATATATAAAATTGACAACGAAAGAGCAGGTGCAGGAATCAGATTGCTCCTGGTATCAGGTGTCAGGGTGGGATTCTTGAGTGTCCTGTGCAGGGCCAGGAGTGGCACTCAGTTATCCCTGTGGGTCCCTTCAGCTCAGGGTGTTCCATGATTTTGTGTTTTAGAAGTATCCCTTCCTACGGCCCCCAGGATTGTAATACTGGCTGTTAATCCTCAGGAATGGCTGGCACAGTGTGTTGATTAGAGTGTAATAGTTTAATCATCTCTCAGTGTTAGGAGTTCATGTTGTAGTTTCACAGATCATGAAATGTGTCTGTTTAAGATACGGGCACATTATCTTCCTTTTTTTTTTTTTTTGCATGCAGCAGGCACTCTGTAACAGTGCTCCTTTTATCTCTGCCTCTCCTTTACCTGCACTACAGAGCTCATTAACAAGATCAGAGAGGGCACAAGGGTAGCCAAAGATGATGTTTATTACAGGGAGAAAAAGAAACATTTTCTTATTGGCAGTGCTGTTGCAGTGCAAGTGGAAGAGTGTAAACCCTCCTTATCGCTCCTGAACACTGCACCCGATGAGTTGTTGGCTGTAGAGCTCAGTGCAGGGGACAGCAAAGTGACAGTGTTCCTTAAATAAGTGATTACAGCAACATGAGAGCTGAAAAGGCATCTTCTGAGCCTGTTGTCTCTTCAGGGAGCTGGGTTTGTTTGGGCTTCGTGGAGCTCATTTTAAGTAGATAGCCCAGTGTCTCAGAGGGGCAGAAGGGAAATGAGAAGTTAGTGATTAAAACAGGTAGTCAGGAGAGTGGCTTTGGGACCTAATCCTCCCAAGGTGTCAGAGCACATATATATACACACCCCTACTCCTCTCAGTTTAGTAGAACCTGTCTGATTTTTACAAACTGCAGATCTGTACTTAACCAAAGGACATACTTTGTGTCTGTTCAGTTAACTTTATTTGCTATTATTTTTTTTTTTTTTTAAATACCAGTTTTTAAAAATTATTAAATCTTTAACCTTGGAAGGCTTTACCAAGGCAACGTGACTGTGGTTGCTTCAGACAAGCCAGATATAACCCTCTCTCATATCTTCTGTGCAAACCCTGAGGGCAATTGAGGACTGGAAGGGGAGTGGGAGGAGACAGAGACTGGTCAGGTTGATTGGGGCTCTAAACAGCCTGATCTAATGGAAGGTGTCTCTGCTTATGACCCTAAAGGTCCCTTCTAACCCAAACTATTCTATAATTCTGTGAAAGGCATGATTGTCACCCGGGAAGGAGAAAACAGGCAACCAGTTTTCCCAAAACTGTACTAAGATTCACAGAGATACTTGTCTGGTAATGTAGATTTTCCAAGTGTTAAGTTGCCAGGAACAGATATTCTTGTTGGACCAAGAAGGATTAAAACCAATTTAGACAAAATTAAGGAACGGAAAAAGCAAAAGTGGGACTGTTCTGTTCCATCCGTGCCCCGTGTCCCTCAGGACGTGGTCAAGGGCCTTTACAGCTTATTTACAAAAGATGTTTCTTCTCCACCACTAAAAAAAAAGGAAGTATTTTTGCCTGCTTTGTGTAAACATGTTAAAAAAGCTGAAGTAAAACCAAAAGACTTATGAGCAATGATGGTAAGGGAGTGTTCTTTGATGTGAGCAGACGTTTTCCCCACTCAACCCTCTCCCACGAGCATCCTAAAATTGCAGCAATGTTAAATATTATGATTATTTTAGTTTTAAGAGGGAGGCTACTTCAGGCACTTGGATCACTTTTTGTCACAGTCTGCTGAAGTGCAGACTACCCAAAAGGAGCATCTGGCAGGGTGAAAGCCAAGCTGTGGGATGAGTGACTTTGCTGCAGGAACAAGCTGAAAGAAAAAAATGGATTGTGAAGGGTGGGAGGAGAGCAGGAGGCAGGAGGGAAATGGGCTAATCCATGGAAACAAGGAGGAAAAGGGATAAACGTGCATTCGAGTGTGCTACTTGTTCTCAGATTTCCCCCCCGGTAATTAGAGCCCTTTTAATGAACATTTATTTGGGTTCAGAAGTTATAAATCAACTTGCAAATTATCCTACTTATGAAAACAGACTCACTGATTAATAAACTTCTGTTAATAAGGTTCTCTCTACGTGTCTTATGTGAACTGAACTACCAGAACAAATCATAAAGCAGAGCAGGTTCCCAGTACCAGTGACCTTGCGACTGAAGAGCTCCTTTTCACCACTTTGGAGTCAAAAAGAAGTTATGGGGACATTCTTGAAGTGTCATAAAATTCTGAAGTATCATAAAATCCTTTGAAAGGCTCCATTTTAATTGTAAATGCTTTTGAAAGTCTGATTTAATGGCTTGTCTCAGGTGAAATAACATGTATATAAGAGAAATGGCCTGTAAAATCACATTTATTTGCATTTCCTAAGTATTGGAATACACTTCTTTTAAAACAGTTTCTGATCTTCAAATAAGTCAATATACATCAATCATTAAATGGGCATTTACTTTCAGATCCTAGATTTGAAGGTAAGAATCTCTATTTCTTACTTCATCTTCATATTGTCCAGGTTTAGAAATAAGTGCTTGTATTTGCTTTAATATCAGGTTAAAATGATATCAGGTTAAAAATGACATGAATATTAGATATTGGAATGGCTTCATTCTAATATCACCAACAAAAGTGCAGTCACCCTTCAGCTTCGAAAAAGTTAAAATTTCAGAAGATCAGATTTATAAAAATTAGCTCAGGAAAAACCAAAGCAGACATTAATTTCCGCTGCAAGAATAACCACGACACGTCATTAAAGGCCATTAATTGTTTCTTTCAGATGAATTCAAGTTGTTCATGAAGAGGCTGCCCATGAACTACTTCCTGAACACCTCCGCTGTCATGCACTTGTGGACGATGGATTCCAACTTCCAGCGGCGCTACGAGCAGCTGGAGAGCAGCATGAGGCAGCTGTTCCTCAAGGCCCAGAGGACGGTGCACAAGCTCTTTGGCCTCAGCAAGAGGTGCCACAAGCAGCCCCTGATCCGCATGCCAAGGCAGAGGTAAGGGAGCCCCTGGAATGCTGAGGGATCCCGGCTGCTCTCTTGACCCCGAAATCTCCTCAGGGCGCGGATGCGGGAGTGGCGCGGGCACAACGGGCAGTCCTTGTGGTTGTGGGGAGTCCCACCTTTCAGTATCCCTCTGTGTTTGCCTAAATATGATGGCAAGGTCAGGATAAATCCTCATTTGTTTGTGGCTGTGCTCAGAAAGCACCTGAGTGCACACATTCATCCCGCTTGGTCCCCCTGTTTTCCAGAGCCATGTTTTCGGTGGCACTGGGCCAGATGTGCCGGTGCCAAACACTCTCACAGTGAACACTGAGCACCTCTCCTGGAGTGAGCAGGGCTATTTTGGGACCTCTGTGGGTCGTTATCCAGCGTGCACTGCACACAATTGATTTCTTGTCTCGTTTGTCAGATATGAATTAGGTTCCAAAGGATGCCTAAGGAAAGAGAAGTGTTTCACTCCTTCCTAGAAACAGAGCTCCTGAAAGGCAGCCAGTCAGATCTGCATTAGCATAAAGTGGGGAGAGGTGATTGCTGGTGGAAAATGGCTTTGTTGAAATTAGTGGAGTGACACTGTAGGAAATGTGGAATGAATGAGCTTTTAAGGACATTGTTCTTCTGAGCACAGGCATCATGGGATAGTCCAGTAACTCCTGCATTTAGCACGTGTCTCCATTGATTTTAAAGAAACCTAGTTTAGGTTCAGTGTTCCAGAACTGCCAGAGCTACTTTACACTCCCCTGCTTTCAGCTCTTCATCTATTGCAAGCTCAGGCTCCATCAATTCCTCTTTGCCTGCTGGTGGCCCTTCCCCTTCTTTCAAGAGACAGTTGTTGTGCTTTGTGCTTGAAACAAAAAAAATGTGTTTTTCACTTGTAGGGTCATTTCATAATTAGAAAACATTCTGCTCAGAAGGGTTGTGCAATCACTGCAGTGCTTCAGTATCCTCTCCTGTGTGTCTTGGGCACAGCCTGGATGAGCATCCTGCCAAAGAGATGATTCACCAGCGACGACTTCAGCAGGAACCCAGAGCTTTTTAAAGCACAAGAAACAACCCAGCCTCAGTATTTTTTTTTCCCCACCAAAATTTAATATACTATATTAAAAATAAGTTTAAATAATCAGGTCTTCCAAGACAACCTCTGCAGGGTTGTGAGGCAACCTTTGGTTGCCATCAATAAAGCAGTGACTTTGACTGTTTTACAGGGAATTGCACCAAACTTTCATCCCAGTTAAATTTTGCAAGGCATCTCTAGCTTAGGAATGCCAGCATTTTTTAGTTAATTGTGTCTCTTTTTAGAGATTTTCCTAATTTTTTTCTAGTCAGCACAGAGGGAGATTGGTTGTATGATGGAATGATGATCAGCAGATGACTCAAAATCAGTGCTAAAGGCAGGCTTGGGAATATGTAGCCAGTGGGATGTGTTTACTAAAAGGGAGCATGTTCAAAGTTGGATTCCATCTGCCTATCTGGGAAAATTGCCTTCTGACATCCAGGCTTTTATGGCTTTAAACTGAGAAGCAAGGGGAAAAGGTCAAAAGAAACTGGTTTCATGTCCAAACCTGGTTAAAAAACCACTCTGATAGACCAAGATAAAAGAGTGGCTAAAGGATTATCAGTGGTGAAAAGACTGAGAGGGAGGAGAAAGGAAACACAGGTATTGACAGAAGAGTTTTCAGATACTGCTCATGATGAGAATACATCTAACCCAAATAAAGTCCTGAATTTTTTGATACCTGTCCACAGGTAAGCAGGCAAATGAATAGCAGGTGATGCAGTGGAGAATGAATCCCTGAGTCATGCCATGGAGAAACATGAGCCATCCCTCAGGCTGTAAAATCAGGCATCTTGGCAGGCAGCAAGTGTGAGAAGAGAACCAAATCTCAGAACTCATTTTTTTTTCCTTTGTGTTTAAGGGAAGATAGAAATAAAAGCAAAAAAAACCCCAGCTTCATGATCTTTAAGATTCCTTCCAGCCCAAACCAGTCTATGATTCCGTGTGCCACGGGTAGTTTGGGCTTCAAAGAAACAAGAAGGGGGAACTGGAACAGAAGGTTTTCTAAACAACTCCTTCAGATTAGTGTTTGGGCTCTGCTAGTGATAGTTAAGGGTGAATTTTATTATGGAAAGGGAAATTAGGCTGAGCTAATGAAGGTATAAATACTATTTTAAATTGCATTTTTTAGGCACTTGTCTTTTCAGATGCAGATTAAACAGGCAATGCTTCAGTTTTCAATAAAGGTCATGGTGCTGGCAGTGAGTAAAAAACAACTCTGCTGATGTTGACTTTTACACTGTATTTCACTAGTCAATAAAAGACATGTACAGAGGACTTTTAAAGGAATCTGTCAAAAGTGAGAGTTGATTTTTCTCTCTCATGAAACTGGGAGGTATGTCCTAAAAGTTTAATGTAATTCATGAAAACTGTCTCTGAGCCTTGAGTTTTAGTGGGGTTTATCTGTGTAGTCTGCCAGAAATCTTTTGGTCATGCTTGGAGGAACACACAGTCAAGGTTATCATTAATTACTGAAAGTACTCTTCTCTTTTCTCTGGCCACAAAACTTTTTAACTGAACATAAACCAAATTGTTGGCCTGATTGTTTTTAAATGAGACTTAATTAATGAGTTAGACAGAAATTCTTGTAACTTATTTCATGATTCCTGAGTTCCAGGCCACTTAATAATCATGAGACTAAATTGCATTAATATTTTTATTTCCCAATCCCGAAACCAGAATAGCATTGAATCCTCTCCTAATGTCATTGTTCATAGCAAAAAAGACTCAATTAACTTGCAAGCAAAGAAACTCCATTCCCGTGTCTCATTTTTGAAACAGTTCATGTCCTTCAGCTGGAATAAAGTATAAATAGTTTTCTTTCAGTTTCTACTCGTGATCAGAGCAATTTACTGCAGCAGTTTTGTGTACAGTGGGGTTGGGAGCAGGATTAGTATTTTTGTTTTATTCTGTTAATTGCAAATCTTTTCAAGTTCCAGATGTTCTGCCCAGCTTTTAAACTTGCTTCCATTAACATGTTCTTTTTCCTGAAAGTCAAATCACACCAAGATCCATCAAAAGTCCACAGATTTCCATTATAAACCATTATGGCACTGCTGAATGTAACTCTTAAAATTCACCTGAATTAATGAATCCTTTTCTGTAATCAGTGCAGTATTTAGTGGTTGTCTGAGCTCAATGAAAAGCACCAACTGAAAATTCAAAGCCAACAAGGAGCAGGGAATTTGCTGTGCAGGTAATCCCTTCCCATCTCGTGCAGAGGGATGGAATGATCAAACGTTCCCTTTTGAGTGATAAAGAGAAAAACAAGATTAAAAAAAAAACAAAACCACAACAAAATAAACTTGTTCTGCAGGGTAATAGTGCCAGGATGAACTGCTACCTCCATGAATTTGAGGCTCTGCTGCTTCCAAAGGCTGGAGTGCTTGCATATTTAGGGGGGCTTGCATATTTAACGGGGGGGTTTACATATTCATGGTATTAAAATCGGGGGGTTTCACAAGGGTGACATGAGGGGAGAACTGAGGTTAAGACATCTTGGGGTCTTAGGAATTACCTTATGGGAAAACCCCTACTTTATCTTGGGGGATTTTACAGGGGGGTTAGGTGTTGGGTCCACGGGATGCCAGGGATACAGAGTATACACGTGCAAAGGGGGGAACACAATGGGTTTTATGCAGAAGTCTACTGAGATCAGGATGTAGATTCTCTGGCTGGGGCAGGGCATGTGATAACATCATGTAAGGAGTCTTTTTACATCCTGTTGAAGGAGAGCCCACAGAGATGAGATCCGTGAAAAGGGGTTTTTCCATCTTCTGTTCCCCATGGCCTTCTGCAGAGACCATTCAAATTTCTTTCTGCAGATATCGTATTTTGGAACTCAACAGGGAACAATTCTTAATCTTGGGAAGGAGTTTGCACGTGGTGTCTGTTGTCAAGTGCTCCTGCCCTGAGAAAAGGACTATCCTGGTCCTTAAGTTAGTCCAAGCTCTCCCTTCCAGCAGCATCTTTCTCAAGGGAGGTCAGAAGGTGATGTTCTGTTACAGGCTTTGCTGCCTGTGAAGGGAAAGCCTCCTCACAGCTTGGGCTGAGCACTGGGACTCCACCAGCACTGCAGGGGCACATCTGGGAGTGTGTCCTGTCATCATCACCTGCAGGTCGAACCTTTTCGTTTCTCAGAGACAAAATAAGTGAAGGGAATGAGGAAATATCATTGAACTCCATAGGGATGTCAGCACAGGTCACACGTGGTGTCGTGTGGGAAAGGAGAATCTTCACTTTCCCCAATATTTTTTTGAGAAGGACAGCAATGATTTCCTCTGATTTGATTTAATAGTCAAACACTACTGAAAGACATTAAAGACTGGGGGAAGCTTTATTTTCTTCCTTCAGAAGTGCCAGTCTAGCACTTGATTTCACTCTTTTTGGTGTCATTTCAGTGGGTTCCTTGACTAATGTCATCCCTTTGAGTGGGTGCACTCAGTCCAGTACATTGCTCTGTGTAGGAACCTTATCTGTATGCAGTTTAAATCACTTCATAATGAAAAAGCATCTCCTGAGGCCAAATTTAATCAGCACAAACTGTGATTTAATAAAGACATAAACAAAAATATTAAAAGGAGAAACATAATGTAAATCCAACAATAGGTCAGTGCAAAAAAATTTGCATCTTCCTTGCATAATAAGAGTGAAAACCTGCTGCAACAAACTGCAAATGAAGGTTATGAGCATCTTAAGTAAATAAGAATTTCCATCTTAAAAGACCAAGGTATGACACGTGCACACAAAAGCATGAAGTCTTGAATAGACTGTTGGTATTCGAATTTTTGAAAAGTCTGGATGCTCAATATTACCATCTAATTTACAGTGAAGGGGGTGGTTCTACCAATAGTCCAGCCAGATATTTAGAGGATCTTATTCTGGTAACAGAAGCTGACATAAATACAGACAAAATTCCTTAATAATTTTAAAAAAATAAATTATTTTAATATATAAAAAACTCTCTTTCTGAAAGAAAAGTCATTCTTGGCAGCCTTATGTTTGAAGCCTGTCCTTGTCTCCACAAAGGTTATTTTTTTTAAGGAACATACTCTGAAGCTAATGCAGACTTAGGAGGAGTTCATCACTAGAGGCAATGAGCAGCCCCATCAAACAGAAGAGCTCCAGAAAGAATTCTGCTTTTTAAAACCAGATTTTTATTTTGGAATTTCCCACAGAATGCACCACAGGCAACTATGACAGGAGGAAGAGCCAGGAATTTACATTTTCTCATTTTTTCTCTTCATTCTGAATTTCACAGAGCAAAAATTTCACGTGCCCTAGAAGGGCAACAGGGCCTGAATACTCTAAAAACACGTCAGAGAAGGGACTTGTATCTTAGTGTTCCCTTCAGTCCAGGTGCAGAAAAACATTTAGAATGGATGACTTTTTTACAGCATCTGTAACACAGTCCAGAAGAATGTTGAGGCCTTGAAACCTGTTTCCTTCGGAATGTTTCAGAACAAAATACATAAAAAATAAAAAGGATAGTGCAGATTAATCCCATTCCCTCAGGATGTAACCCAGGATTAGTTCCTTGCATCCCAGAGCTGGTTATCAGCTTTGCTGATTTGTAGATTGCTTTGCTGTGAGTGTAATTGATTCACAGGCACAAAATTAGGAAGGAATAAAACCTTCCACCAGGGTTCAAGATGTGAAAATTTCACAGTGCATCACACAGAGAGTTTTCTTCTCAAAGCACATTTGTGGCATTGGATGTAAGAGAAAAAAAAAAAATCTAATTATCCATCACTTAACAGGCTGCTGGAATGAGAGTGAGCAGTGAGTCTGGATGAAAATTGTTATGGAAAGGGGGTGTAAGGCAGCAAAAGCTCCTCTGGTGTAGAGGATGCTTCTGAACAAGAGGTGCTGAAAAACCAATATTTTGCCTGGTTTTTGAACATCTTTTAATAAAGTACAAAGGGCCATTGAGATGTTTCTAAACAAAAATCGTTCTGGGAAAGAACAGAGAAATAATAATAACAGATTGTGTTATTATAGTATATTTAATAATAATTATTGTTAATGCTCCAATTAAGAAACTTCATTTGGGAGTTAAAAATGGATTTCCAAGTTTCAGTGTAAAGGATTGCCCCTGGCTTGGATCTGCCACCCCAGGTGCACATCTGAAAGTCGTGTGCCACGGAAGAGGGAGGTGATAAGATGAAAGTGTGTGTGACATAAATGAAGGTCAGTTTGGCAGTGGTTGCTTTACTGACACGAATAATAAGTCAGCATCTGTTCTCGGAGGAAATCAAATGATCTGCTTTGAGGTGATACCTTTAATTGGATTGGGGATTAGAGTTATTTAAAACTAACGTGACACACATAAAAAATATGATCCAGAGCCCTGCAAATAACAGGGTTGATAACAGTGAGAAGAGGAGATAAACTCTTGTGGGTGTGGGTGTTTTCACACGTGGTTTAGGAGCTGTGTGTACACGGGGCAGCTGCTCTTGGCCTCTGTCCTTGTAGGAAATTTCTCTCAAGGAGATTTGGTTTCCTGGTGTTGCAGCACTTTACTATGCACTCAGAGAGGCTGGTCTTGACCACCTGCTACACGTGAAAATGTTTCCAGCCTCCCCACCATGTCACTTTTGATGTTTCTGATGAATAGCAACGTTAGAATGAAGTAATTTCAGCACATCAGAAAGTACTGTGAAATGAGGAGACACTTTATATTAATGTCACAGGGCAGGAGCATTTCTGCTCCCGTGCTCTGGAAACACCATCTGTGCAATATGTGGAATTAAGTCACATTTCCACACCCATGTTTTGCCCTTTTAAACTATAAAACACTTACCAGTGCAACTGTCCCCTGAGAGCAGTGCTGCAGCAATTGTGGTTTACATTTTGTCCCAGGATGTTCAAAAGAGAAAATCATCTCGGTAGGAATCATCTGACAGGAAAGAAGTTCTACAGGTGTAGTCTGATCTGATGTGGTATTGATTCAATACTGCAGGGTGCTGTATTACACCTTGTTCCGAGGCTTGCAATACTAAAATCTCATTTCTGAACCTCCAAACACTAGTGCAGTGGCAAACAGTCTATCCTGTGAAAGGACAAAACATTGGCACAGCAGATGGGACTCGCCTTGCCCATGCATTTCATGTCACTGCTGGATATTTGGGCTGTACTACTACTGTAACTAATTCACTACCCCTGCAAATTGCCTCTGTTCCTTCCACAACAGGAGGTTGTTTCCAACCCAAATGTCTAAACTGTCTTTTTTTTTTTTTTTCCCCAGACAAATTTTGTACTGGAGTCTGAAAATTTGAAGAAAATTAAACAGGAGGAGCTTAAAATAATATTTTATTTTGTAGATATGTGGCATTACAAAAAAAAAAAAAAAAAAAAGAAAAGCCTGGGTTAAGAAAAAGCTGCCACAGAATTTCAGCTCTAAAGTATTCAGCACATTTAATCCCCAGTGTAGATCCATAGTACTGAAGGTCTTGCTTTTAGCCTTTGCTGTGACCAAAGTGCTGCAAAGGACTTTCCCTCAGGCCAAATTTAAAGATATCTTAATCACCTATCCACATGAATCATTTGCAGAGCCAGCACCAGAGCCAGCACTGCGGTGACTCACAAGGCTTGGAAGTCTACGCTTTAAAATAATTACTTGACACGTGGACAGATCCTGGCACACATTTCTGGGCTTGGCAGCTTCTGTTTGCTCCTGGCCTGATGACCATCTGTCTGTGCAGTGCTGGCATGTGACAGGATGGCCATGAGCCCCTCCAGACAGCACCACCTTGGAGCTTTGTGACCACGGACACCACAAAAGCAGCTAGGGGTCAGGCAAGGACACCACAGGGACATCCTGGATCTTGGAGCACCCTGGGCTTCAAGGCTGTTACCACATCCAGAAAGCTGGGGTGTCTCCCAGGTTCCACCAGCATATTTGAACAGACAGATTAGAAAATGTACCACAAGGGCACATCTTTGCTCGTCTCTGAGTTATTAAATAAGACATGTGTGAACTCAGAAAGGATGGGCTTTGTCTCCAGCATCAGGAATCCTCTGTGGAGTCCCCCCAGTCCCTCAGCCTGTGCCCAGCAAGAGCCTGACTGTATCCCATCCCTCTTGCTCTCTTTCTTCCCTTGTGTTCCTTCAGAGTGAGAGTGTCTGTGCAGCTCCTGTCCCAGGAATTGCTGTGACAGGAACGCTTCTCTGGGCTGTGCTGTTCCAAGGAAAACCCTGTCCCCTCTGTGGGATCCATGAAGGTTGGACTGTAGGACACCTTCCACTAGCCCAGGTTGCTCCAAGCCCCTTCCAACACAACTATAAACAACAGATATTTTTTTGTAGCTGAAAAGATATTCCAACTGTTTAATAAGAAACAGATTCTCAGATCTTAATCTGGGTCATTTCTCTGTGGCAGTTGGACTTGGTGATCAGAGAGGTCTCTTCTAACCTTTGCAGTTCTCTTATTCTTTGAATACTAGAGTTAGAAAACTTTCAAGAGTAGGTTCTGCTGTCCTTCTTTGGGTGGATTGAGTTGCTTGTACCTGCAACAGGATCAGTTCCTTTCAGACTAAGCAAACAAGAGAGTAGAAAATCTGTGTGACACAAGTTGTCCCTTAGAAATGTTAATTGTCAGTGCAGTCATTAACTGTGTTGGGTGTTTGTAGTATCTAAAAACTCATTGTCATATTGATGTGTAAACTTTGATCATATGTTTATATGGTCCTGGAAAGGAAAAAAAAAACATAAATCCTTGGGATGTTCCATAAATTGTTATTGTAGCAAATTCCCTCCAGATATTTCTCAAGGTTTTTATTCTTTTGGAGAAGTGCCATAAATATACCACAGACAATGAACATAAAGCACCATGTTATCAGTAACATCCTTTATAAAAATTAAATTTTCAAGTATTTTTGTAGGCAGAAAACAGGAAAGCTTCAGGCTGAGAGAATGCAAATGAAGTTTTATTGAACCAACAAGTGAAGATCAGGACCTTAAAGCAACATTTGAAATGAAAACAAGATTGCCTTGCTATCAAGCTTCCTTCCCCCACATTCACATCCTGACCAGGATTTTTGAATTAAAGAGTTATGTCCATATTCTACAACTGCACAGCCAACAATGACAAGGAGAAAATCAATGTCTAAGACATCAGAGTGCCTTTGCTTCAACCCACACCTCGCTGAGGGAATGGCAAGAAGGGTTTTTTCACAGGAAGGAGTCAGAATTCACAGGAAGGAATCAGAGAAATCCCATCCTGGGATCCCATGGGATCTACCCCGTGTGGCTGACTCAGAATTCATCACCTGTTTACCCCTTTTTTGGGCTCTGAGACACATTATTGAGATACAATCAATAGAATAGTTTAAAATGGACATCCCCAGATCATTAAAAAACCCCTTAAGCAGCAGATGATAGAGCACAGCTGCAGAAGGAATTAATTCCAATTAATTTGTAAGGAATTTATCCTGGTCAGAATATTATCAGGGTTCTAGAAACCCATCTCTGAAACGATAGATGATGATAAGTATAAAATAAAGGACTTATATATTGCAAGGAGCAGAAGTAATAAAATTTGTTGGCACTCCAGACAAAAGGTGACACTTGCTAATTTTCTAATATAGTTATATTTTATTACCTTTAATGACTGACTTCTCTCAACTGTCAAGATATTAAAGTAAGAAGATGAATCAAACAAAAAAAAAACCTTCTCTGAAGTCCACCCAGAATCACCTTCTCTTTGCTTACTTTGCAATAAAAAATTATTTGTTTAAAACTCAAGAAATCACAAATGTAATTACAATCTCTACTGAAAGGAAAGCTTTTTGCCCCATTGTGAAGCTGCTACCATATGCACCCTAAAATTTATTTTCTCCAGGTTTTTGTTATAAAACAAAACCGAAGTTTCTACTTCAGTTCTTTTTATTTTCCTCTCTGGCTTTTTGGGCATTCAGATTCTTAGATAACTAGTTCCTGTCCTACCCATAGGACAGGAATAACTTCAACATACCTTCAAACCTCTCCTGTTACATAAAAGTACAGCCAACATCAGGATTTGTAGCATTAATTAAAATTAATATACACAAAAATATACACAAAAATATACACAAAAATATACACAAAAATATACACCAAAAAGTGTGTTTTCAAAAAAGAAATTTGGAATGAAATTAACTTTTTGAAATGCATTTCCCTCTAAAAAGCAATTGGGAATCTCTCTCCACATTGCATAAACTCTGTTCATTATATTTCCAAAGACTCCCCTTCCTTATTTCAGACAATGATATTTTCAATAGAATCTATTCTATTCTCAGGATTCTATTAATTAATTAATCTATTCTAAACTCAGGATTTTTATCTTAAACATTTATTAGTTTGTAGTGGGTTTGTTTTTTTTTTTTTAATCTTCTGAATTAAAGAAACTGCTCCCTGTTAGTTGAGAGGAAATCCTAACCAGCTCTTTAAGTGACTATAAAAGAACCCAGAGGCGCCCTGCCCTTGAAATTGTGCCTCTATTGTTCCACGGATTTTTGAACAAAGCTGCCTTAATTTTTTTAAAAACCCGGGCCTGGTAAGTGATGATTTCTGTGATGTGAACTGCATCTGGGCTTCCAAGCCTTGCTGCAACTTTGGGTTGGATTGACTTCAAAGACAAAAATAGACCCTCTGTCCGTGAAAGGCGGAATTTCTCTGTGCTGAACAGAGGTTAGTGTCCTGACACTGAGGAGGGGAGCTTTGTAAAGAGGGTTTCTGCAGGAGGCACCTGTGAATCTTGGCAAGTGATGACTCCAGAGCCTGTTCCTTTTTGGGGTTTTTTTGTGGTTTTATTTATTTTTTTTTTCCTGAATAGCAGGCAGTCATCTGGTTATAGAGCTCTATAGACAAATTCAGCTGAATGGTGCCATGCAATTGTGAAATCCATGACACTGCAAGTCTCATAGTCTATGGGATCACAGATCTCACACAAGCTTTCAAATCTAATTTGCGGAAAAAACCCTCTTTTAATCTATTTCACCTTTGAAGTTTGCAAGAGCATTCACCACATCCTTGATACCCTGTGTGTGATGGTGATAGTGAAATGGAACTGTTATTCTATGGCTGTGAAATTCACAATGTTTTTATTTAATTCCCACTTTAAACGTCTACCCCTCGTAGTAAACATAACTAGAAATTCCTTGCAATGTTTGCAGATCATCAGCCCTAATCATAGGTATAAAAAATTAAAACTCTGCAGACACAAAATCATATTCACGTGTTTACTGAAATTTAAGGAGAGCATTTGCAGCACTCTCTCTCCAACAAAACTGTACAATTTTCCTTTAAAATTGTCAAGGAAAAACTTCTTGAGCACAAAAGTTAAAATTCACAGAAGTTTACCTCTTAAAAAAAAAAAAACAACAAAAAAACCCCCCAAAAGGAAATTATTTCCTAAATCCATCCCCACGAATTTTATAAAACTGCCCTGGTGTGGTTTCTGCTTTTACACTTGAATAAGCTTTGTTTTAGCAGGTACATTGCAGATTGATCCCTCTGAGTCAGAGAACTTCCCATACTTTGGAAGAAAAGGCTGTGTTTTGGAATTCCAGAATGGTTTGGGTTGGAAGGGACCTTCAAGCCCATCCAGTGCCACCCCCTGCCATGGGCAGGGACACCTTCCACCAGCCCAGGTTGCTCCAAGCCCCGTCCAACCTGGCCTTGGACACTTCCAGGGATCCAGGGGCAGCCACAGCTTCATTTCTTTATTGGCAATATCAGTCTAGCACGGATTCATTCTTTTAAACCGCAGATAATCCAGTCTTTTCTGCCCACATTGGTGTAGGTTTACCACGTACTGTTATTTGTGCTCAGTACCCTCCATGGGAAAGTACAGATCCTAAATCAGTTCAGATGATCTGTAATGAAACAAAATAATTGACCTATGTGTGGTGTTGTTTTTGGTTTTGTTTTGTTTTTTTTTTTTCTATGGTTAACACTTTCTGTTCAGGTCTGGAAGCTGGCACACTGCTCGGGTTTCATTTGCTTGCCCAGATTTCCAGGCTGTTCTGTGTGTGTTGTTGACATCAGAAGGTGCTGAATTAACATCTCCACTGGAGGAAGGGAGAAGATTGAGTGCTTAATTTCTTGAGAAGATAGCTTTTAAAATGCAGTTAAGGTGTGCAACTGCCAGCACTGAGGCACCTGAATGGCAGCAACACTTTGCATACTTTTAAAGCTGTAAAGTAAAACTGAGTGTGATTAATGGCATGGCTTTGCACATAACAGCACAGCTGGGGATTATGTTATTTTATATTCATCTTCCAAACTCCCATAAAAGTAGATTATTGTAGCATAGCACTTGTGAATAGTTACATGATGACTGGAGTTCTCACAGAGGAAATACAGTGCAGAGGAACTCAGCCTTCCTCTGTGGAATTCACCCTTCAAGGGTGAATATAAACAGCTGGAAGGTTGTTTAGGGAACACTGGGGTCATCATAAAAGTATTGGAAGAGGTGTAAATATTTGGCTGAGCGTGGGAATGTGTGAACAGGGCATCTGCTGGACTTCTGTGGACTGTGGAGAGGTGAAGGTCCTGCCTGGGGTGGGGGTACCAGCATCACACTCTTCCCAGCTGGCCATGAGACACAAAGCCATGGTGAGAGTGTGCAGAAGGTGCCTCTGTGCTTTTAAGGAACATATCTGAGCCTGAAGACACGCCCAGGGTGTCTGTGGGACTGGATATCCACTGATATCATGGCATAAGAATAAGAGTCCTCCTTTAAAATGACTATTTAAATTAAAATGCCTTTCAGTAAAAAAAAAAATAAATCAATTTTTCCTTGATTCATAGTCTTTTTTTCAAAGATCCTGTTATTTGTGACCAGTTGAGTCACAGGAAGAGAAATTTCTCATCACTTAAGTTCTTTGCCATTCCTTTTTACTCTTATTTGTGAGACAGTATAAGGTTACCAATAATTAAATATTAATACTTTAATTTCATTTATTTATTTATTTATTAATTTAATATTAATACTTTAATTTCATTAATTTAATTTCCATAGCTAAAAGGATTCAGGCTGATTGTGTAGCAGCAATTGTATTGATCTACACAACAGCTCACTCTCAGCCTGGCAGGTATCAGACAGATACAAAGAATATTAACAACAAGCAATTTAAAAATGTCTAAATTTCCTTTACACAAAATTTATTGAGCAGGGCTTTAATTTTTTTTTAAAAAAACTTATTTTTAGTAAAAGAATAGTACTCATTAAATCTACATTTCTGGATGTTAAGGACCAAACCAGCCACAGTCATGGGCTCAGATATGACTTTCCTGTACTAATTTTTAATTTGTCATGGATATGTTACATACACTTTAAGTGAATGAATAAGAGAAAATGTTAAATGTATTTTAAACTGCCTATTTTTCTACGAAAAATCTCCTTTTTGCAGCTGTTTGTTTGTAAGCATATGGTATTGCACACCTTTCCCAGGGAATGAGAGTGTGCTTAACTAAAGCTAAACACTGAAAACTGCTGTTATTTTCCACATATTATTGCAGTGCCACTTCTGTGCTCCTAAATTTCTTAAAAGGATGGATCCTGCTTAAAGAGAAACTTAAGTTTAATAAGGAGTACTTGGCAGGTCAGAAGGAGATTGGTGATACATAGTTTTTCCTGACAACATGAAGGAATAGTGCAGATATACAAACCTTAACATTGGAATGATAAATAATGTAAATGCATATTAACAAATTGAGATCTACAGTTAAAACTATATGCTCTTATTCCTTATGCTTTAAAAAAATACATCACAATAATAGTTGAATTAGGGGTTTTTCAGGAACCTTTGTGATTTTTTAAGCAGTTTTTGCAGAAAAAAAAAATCAAGGAGGTGTAAGTTTGACAAGCAGTTATGTGGAGATTTAAGAGTAAAGGTAAAGAGCAAATGTGCCTTCACATGGGTGTGGAGTAATTGTGTCAGTGCTACAGCAAAATTCCTCTTGTCTCTACAAATTCTTGGATATTGAATGGAATGATCCATCAAAAACAGACACACAGTTAATAGGGAATGCAAAAGACCCCTTGAATAGAAAAACCCCAAGCTTTAAAAATCAACACATCTCAAAAAAAAAAACAACCCCAAACTGTAAGTCTGAAGAAATAGATGAAACTGGGAAACCAGCAAAGTCCCTCACAATGTAGATGATGTAGGAGCAGAATCTTAGTCATCTTCTTTAATATTTGTAAATCAAACCATCAGGGGAGGCTTTGCCAAGTCAAAAATAGAAGAATCATTTTGCCTGTCTATAGTAAGTTCTCTAAAGTAACAAACACAAACAAATCCCTTCTATATACCTAGTGAGCTGGTGGAAAATTGCAAATTTAGTGGCAGATGGCAGGAAATGGAATTTGCTGTCTTATCAGGACAATAAAGCTGAAAATAGTTGGGGTAAACTTGTTACAAAGAAAAAAAAAAGTTGCAAAAGAAAATAGGACGGATCCTCTAGTTCACATTTATAGATTCTATTAAGGACAATCTGTTTTTAATTGGAGAGGGCTCCCTGAGCCTGAAAATGTAGTGTCTGAAAGAGCATTTGCAAATTATTGTCATGCTGAACACGAGTGCTGCTCATGCACTAAATTAGATTCACTGCTCAGAGACTCCACAGCTCTGGTAGCAAAGGAGGAGAATCATGAGCAGTGTCTGGAACAGCATCTCCACAAATCACTCACCTTGCAGTGGAGCTGCTGGTTTGTCCAGCTGAGCTCAGTCACTGCTGCTCGAGGGCTCCAAAAACTCCCCCCACAGGTGACTGACCTGCCCAACGTGGCTCAGCACGGGCTGGAAGGGCCTGAAATCCTCTCTCAGGTGGAGTGAGACATGAGGAATTCATGAACCATTCTCAGTGCCAGTGAACTGGCTGCAGGGAAAGAGGGATGAATAAAAGATGACTCCCAGTACGTGCAACAATACAGGGACAGCCCAGTTTTAGGGGCCACCCCAAATGTTTGCGCTTCTAAACTTTGCACGATTTCTCCTCTCTTTGGTTTTGTTGTTGCTGTTTCAAAGTTGGTATTTGATGAGGAAAGGGAAGGGGAGGAAAGATGCAGTGGTAGCTCTGAGTTCATTGTGATGTGACCTCGTATGACCCTGACAAGGAGCTTTGGGTCTCTGTCCTTGGCAGAGTGTCCTTGGGGGGCAGAAAGTCCCATCCATCAATCATTTCTGAGGAATAGCTCTGCTCAAGGAGGAAAAGAATTGTAGCTGTGTCCAATGTCTGGACCAGTCACTGACAAAAGAAAAAAAAAAGTCATCTTTTATCCATCTCCTTCTATGTGATGTGAGGGCAACAAGCTGCTTCCACTCCCCTCCCAAATAAGGAAGCTACTCCATAATTGCTCTGAGTCTAAAACTTGAACAGGTTATCTCTCAGCACAATATTTTCCTCAGTATTTGCCAAGTTTCCCTAGAAAAAGCTTGTAGACCATCTTTTATGCATCAGTAATAAATCTCCCAGTGACATTTAGAGGAAAACCTGGTCACTGTTCTGTACAAGGTGTTCATAATTAGCACTTTGTTTATAAAAGTTATTGTCGCTCTGTGCTCCGAAGGGATCATACATAAATAAAAAATAAAGAAATAAATATAAAACAAACAAACAAAGAGAAATGAAAATTAGCCAAGGAGAAAATAAAAATTTTCCAATACTAAAAAGAAGGTAATTTTCCTGCAGAGCAGGAGAGAGTTGAGAAAGGTTATTTTTCTTTTTTTGATGCAAAAATGCTTTTATGTTTTTGGTCATCTGTTCTTCACCTTGTGTCCATTTCATCTGAAGTCCAACACTGTTATTCTGCTACTAATTCCTAATCTGAAATTCCCTGATTCCAACTTGTGATTGCTTTAGCAAAGGACACGGGAATCAGCTCTCAGAATTCAACCACTCTCCTGCTTTGTGCCTTCTGTTCCTGCACATGAGAACTACCCTTGACTCCAGGATTACCTGAAGGAAAAGCACCTGGATTTGAGGGTGGGAGATTGTCTTGGCAGTGCAGGTGTTGCTTTTGGACTCCCTCTAATGGGTTTATGTTTTACGTGCTGAGCAGTATTACCTGAATACAAGCTGGCTAAAAGCCATAGTTGTGATTTTCATGGTTCACAATGTAAAAGGCAAAAAATATAAACAATGTTAAACAGTTCAAAGTGTGAAAGGTCTATAAAACAACCTCCTCAACACCCGTGCTCAGCTTCAGCAGAAAATTTGAAGTAGAAAGGATCCATGAAATTGCAGATCAGGAGGTAGGAAAGCAATGACCCCCTTGGCAAGGCAGTTCTCCAACAGCAACCCTGTCCTCCTCTCTTTATAAGAGTTATTTTTACCCTGATATCAGCTTCAACTAGAAGCTGGGAAATTCTTTTCTGTCCTCAACCTGCAGGATTTTGCAGGATGCACTGAGGATTATGCCGTGGCACTTCAGGTTTTCTTCCCCAGGCTCAATCATTTCATGCTGGGAGACAAAATGGTCCTTGAGTACCCAACAAACCTTTATTTCTGGAGCTGAGGGTACAGATATTTCATTTGGAGTTCAAGTACCCATATGTGGACAGGGGTGTCTATGCAGCAATTCAGTCCTGTGAGACAAAATAATAATTGAATATGTTCCCATAGAAACTGAAAACAGCCAGTGGAAACTGCTATAGAGTATTAAAAGAATTCAGTCAAGTTATATTTGAGTAAATAAGGAACACTGGCAATATACTACCGGTTACAGGACAGGTGGTGCTCTTAAAATTACTTTTAAAATTACATCCTAGAGCTGCAACTTCTGTGGTTTCTCCCAGGGTCACAGATTGGTATTAAGCAAGTGATTGATCATGAATGCTCTCAAGTTAAAGGGGTGTTTTCTACCAATGCCATAATTTTCTAGCAAGTCCACGGTGAGGTAAATTAAATAGATTAAGGGAGCAATAAGCATTCAAGCTGATAGTAATGTTTGACAGAACTATATTGCAATAAGCAGCAGTGATTGTAAAACTCCTGCCAGATATAAAACCAAAGTTAATTTGCTCTCCTTACATCCCAGACAGTTTGGGTTTTTGGGGGATGAGTGTTTGGTTGTTAAGAGTTAAGTTCAAAATTAAAGAGATGAGAAATATTTGGGCAGGGTCAGTTTAACTTTGTTGTAATGTCAATTCTGACTGTCTCAGCCTGGTGGGAAACACTGCATTAGGTGTGGATTTGGACTCCTCAACCCATTTGCCAGCAGAGATTGATTGTGGGGCAGAGGTGAAGCGACAGACCAGTTCCTTTTGCTGTCCCTCAGCAGCACCACCAGTGGCAGCAGCCAGGGAGGAGGGGAAAGGCTTTAATGCCTTGAATCCAAGTGCCATGGAAGGCAGGCTGAAAGAGAGCCCCCCAAAATCTGCCTGCCCCGTAAATGCTCCTTTAATAGAAATGCTAAGTCACCTCATCCATCAAAATCCATGTGAAAGATCCCTTCCAAGGCCATGGGTATGGATTGTGTGCTGGACAAACAGGAGGCATCACGGATGATATGTTTGCCTGAGGGCATGAGTGCTATTTTTGTGGCTATTTCTTGTTATTCAGTGCTGTTCACTGGGCACAGTAGGAAACCCTCTGCAGGACAGAGGGAATATTAAAGCTCCAGACTTGTATTTGAGCTGGTGGCTCTGCAGTTACCTCCTCCAGTCCTCCTCCTCTTCCTCCTCATCCCACAGCTCCAAAACCTCTGTGAGCACATCCTACAACCTATTTCTATTATTTCTATTTCTATTTCTATTTCTATTTCTATTTCTATTTCTATTTCTATTTCTATTTCTATTTCTATTTCTATTCCTGTTTCCATTTCTATTTCTATTTCTATATTTCTATTTCTGTTTCTGTTTCTATTTCTTTTGTCTGGTTTGCACTTAGATTGGAAACTCTTCAAGGCAAAGACTCTTGTGGCAGATTGGCTTTTTCCATAAGGATTGTGACTTCAGG
>NW_021940744.1:2614533-2645622 GCF_001715985.3 Manacus vitellinus | reverse complement strand
GGTTATTAATGTTAACTTTTAGGAATTGTTTGTGAAAGACAGGGTCCTTAATTTAATTACTTCCAGTAGCAGCCTGCTGGTTTTACTAAGGAAGAATTTAAAGGGGACTAAAATGTTTAAGAGTTTGATTTCGGTTTTGGTTTGATTTTTTTTGGTTTTGTTTTGTTTTGTTTGTTTGTGTGTTGTTTTCTTGGTTTGCTTTGTTTTGTTTTGTTTTGTTTTGTTTTTAATAATTCTCCCTTAAATAAAAATTGCAAGGTATTAGGGAAGCTGTTCTGCTTGGGGAGATTTTCTTTCCACCCTTTAATATTATGGTCTATAAAAACAAGTAATACCAAGCAGAGGATCATCTCATCAGAATGAGGTTAACTAGATAAAGAGCATATCAGAAATAACAGGTTATTTCTTTGCAATAAGAGTTGTCAGTGCTTCAGGGTAGGATTTATAGCTGATATATAATATGTATCATTGTACATATTCCAAAATAAATCTGTCCAGCCTCCCAAGGCAGGACTTTTCTTCCTTACTATTTTATCTCTACTAATTTTATGTGAGGGTGGGGAGGCCCTGGCACAGGTTGCCCAGAGAAGCTGTGGCTGCCCCTGGATCCCTGGAAGTGTCCAAGGCCAGGTTGGATGAGGCTTGGACAGTGGAAGGTGTCCCTGCCTATGGCAGGGGTTGGGAGTAGATGGGCTTTAAGTTCCCTTCCAACCCAAACCAGGCTGGGATTCTCTGATCACTCGCTGTTCTTCTGTACAGTTGGTAGTTTTACCCTGATTCCTAGAAGAAGACTGCATTCACATAAAGACCATTATCAAATTTAGTAGCAATTACTGCTCTTGTTTTGAATCAGAGCACAGAAACCAAGTACTTGGAGCCTAATTTGTCCTTCCTGGGAGATGATCCCACAAGATCAAGAGTAGGACATTTTAGAGAAGCCTGTGAGTGCATTTGGTGTTGATGTTGCTGTCTTACAGATTTATATTAGACTTGGCCTCCAAAGGGAGGGAAAATAGGTGATGGGTATTTTACTGCCCATCCACTTCTTGTTAAATTGTCTTCATTTTTTCACTTAGCATCTGCCTGGCTGAGTACTCATCATCTGCTCCTGAGCCAGCTGATGTACAGCAGATGTTAAGCACTTAGTGAGGCAGAGAAGGAGGTAAAAGTGTCATATCATGATTAAATAGTTGCTACAGCTATCATATAGGGTGACCATACTACTCTGCTCTTACATTTAAAGTCACAGTGTACTGAACAGGAGGAAGCACATGTTTTGGATCAAGCCTGCTGCTATTGGAAAAATATATTTTTTTTAAAGTAAAGTTTTTTCGTGATTTAAAAAAAAAAAAAAAGGACAAATATTTTAAATATGCTTTAGAATTAAGATTTATGTTTCTCATTAAGGTGTTTCTTGAAAGAAACTTGGTGATTGTTGATAATTCCATAGGAGGGACATGTTCATCCACACAGGAGATGTGGTTTGTGGGACTGGGAGCTCTTTGCAGTCAAAGGGGAGATTGAGAGCCCAGAATAAAGGACAGCCAGTTTAGGGGTCTTAACTAAAGGGCAGCAGTGTGTGGTTTGTGTGGGGTATCTGGCTCAGTGCTCATAAGTCAGAGCAGTGGCTTGATCACCTATTTCCTGTAAAGGCAACATGTTTTGAACTAACAGGACAATCAATATTCATGTTTTCGTGGAAACTCCACCTGGACTTTGCATGTTTTTTGTAAGTTTGTGCTGGTTTTGAAGGGTTGATTTCAATGACTCAATTTTAATAAACGAAAGAGAGAGGATAAAAAAGCTTTTGGGTCAGGATCAGAACAGCTTTGACTGGAACCAGCTGGAACTGGATGGACTCAGCTGTGTCTGGGGTGGGGCAGCCCCTGGCTTCTCCTCACAGAGAACATCACTGTGACAAAACCTTCCCAGTGACACCCCACACACCTCAATAAATCAACATTCAAATATTCACTCATAAAATCTCTTCAGTTGTTTGTCCTCCACTGAGATGAACTCAAACCCACAACTGTAAGCTCAGAGTTGGTCTGTGTAAATTGAGGCTTTCTGGAAACGTGTTCCATGGACTTCTGTTCCCAGCAGAGGTGGAAGAGGATGCTAAAATTCACAGTGAGAAACCCCATAAATATCAGCTGCTGAACATGCTCAGCCTCGATAGAGGAGTCCTGTGGTACCACCTGGGTGTAACAATACAGGCAGAAAACCTGGAGATTAAAATGCAAATGAAATAGTCTTGCACTCTGCCCAGTTATCTGTCCAATGTCATAAATCAGAAGGTAACAACTTTATGAAGGCTATTGTGAAGCAAATGGCATAACCAAAGATTTACAGGAAAGCAAATAAAGCAGAGTTTTCTATCTTGCATCCAGCAGCTTTTGGGACTCAGCATCAATTCTTTAATAAGCACAGAGGGCCATAAAGAGTTAGGGAGGAGCTGTAATGAGAGATTTTTTGAAAGGTGAGTTTTCCCTCCTTAGGGCAAGAATCTTCTCTGTTTTGGTTGCTGTGGGGCCATGGCAGTGAGAGCTCATCCCACCATGGGCAGCAGGGTCACGGCACCCCTGGGAGCTCTGGGACAGCTCAGGAGGGGCAGGTCACTGTAAAAACAATCCAGAGCTTCCCATTCCACCTGGGAGAGCACGAGCTTCGAGTCTGCTCAGTTTTGGAATAACTTTTAGGTTGCAACATTGACCTTTCTTGTAGAATTGTGATTTTTAATCAGGAAATGAAGGGATAAACTCGCCCAAACCCTTTTGGCTGATTCTGACTTTCAAACAAGCACAAAGAGGAATGGTGGTAAGGCACTCAAGTCCTGGATGTTAATATATTTACTTATGCTTCTAGAAAACACCTAGTGACTACATGCATATAAAACCCAACCCTAAACAACCAAGGTTCCCAATCAAAAAAAAAAAAAGGGGAAAAAAAAAGAATAAAAAAGTCACCAGACTATAAGTCTATAAATTGATGTAATTTTATTGAACTTCATTTTCATATTTCTAGAGAATTACTAGAGAATCAGACTTTGAGATGCCATAGATGTTTAGTTTTATCATTGATTTGAAAGTTAGGAAAAAAGAACAAAAAAAAAAGAAGCATCTCTCCTTGAGACAAATTCAGATGTGACTTAAAAAGTAAGTCAGCAGTAAATGAGTCTCTTGCCTTTTCTCTCTGAAACAATGCAATGAAAAGGGAAGAAACTGTACAACCATCATCATTCATGTGGCAACAATAGATCTGACTGCAACAGACAAAACAAGTTCTTTAAAGTGTGCATTGCTGGGAATAATAAGAACTGAAAAATACAAAGAAAGAAGATAATTTTTCTGACTATTTCCATGTAACTCTGCTGTTCCCATTGTCTTTCTCCTAGTGACTCTGTCTCATCAGCCTGAACCGTTGGTTTCAGTCTGTTTTCCCAGTGGGATGCAGGACATTAACTGTTTCTTCTGGTGAAACCAAAATGAAATGCCAAGAAGAACACGAAAGTGATATTTTAATTTTGTCTCCAAAGATGCAAAATAAACACAGCATGTTCATTCTTGGCTCCCTGCAGAGACATTGTAGTGCTGGAAGTTATCAGAAGAATTAAGGCTGAATTTATCTGGGAGGGGTGCAGGGTCCTATTTGCTATTCCAAGGAAGCATTTTGGCTCGCTGTCTGTGAATTAGTGCAGCTCCAGCCAGCACCCAAAAAAATCTTCAAAATAAAATTAAGGGACAGCACAGTTATAGACACTTAGATACAGACAAAACACCTTGTGTCCCGAATGGAATGGGAAAAAAATCATTTCAGCTGTGCAGGATTTCAAGAAGTTAATCTGAAGACAATTACAGAAAAATGGCTCTTTGTCAGTCCTCTTTGACAGAGGTATAGAGATAGAAAATACACCAGCCAACTGTTTCTGTCGTGCCTGTGAGTTTGTGAGGAAACTTTTCCTTTGTGATTTTGCATTGTTAAGAGGCAATTTATCCACGCATTTATGTGACAGCAGATGCTGTCATCTGCCTATGGTGCCTTAATCTGATACTAAAACCAGCTTTATTTTTCTTTCTGATCAGCTATAGCAAAGTTGTGCTTGTCATGTGCAGGTCTCTCTTTGTGTTAAACGAACTCTTTTCCCGTTGCAGATCCTCCAACTATTGGCTCAACCGCATCCAGTCCTTCCTCTACTGCAACGAGAACGGGCTCCTGGGCAGCTTTTCCGAGGAGACCCACACGTGCACGTGCCCCAACGACCAGGTGGCCTGCCAGGGCTTCCTGCCCTGCACGGTGGGGGACGGCCCCGCCTGCCTGAGCTGCGCCCCCGACAACCGCACCCGCTGCGGGAGCTGCAACGCCGGCTACATGCTGAGCCAGGGGCTGTGCAAGCCCGAGGTGGCCGACTCCACCGAGCACTACATCGGCTTCGAGACCGACCTGCAGGACCTGGAGATGAAGTATTTGCTGCAGAAGACGGACAGGAGGATCGAGGTGCACGCCATCTTCATCAGCAACGACATGCGCCTCAACAGCTGGTTCGACCCCTCGTGGCGCAAGAGGATGCTCCTCACCCTGAAGAGCAACAAGTACAAGTCCAGCCTGGTGCACATGATACTGGGCCTCTCCCTGCAGATTTGCCTGACTAAAAACAGCACCTTAGAGCCCGTCCTCGCTGTTTATGTCAACCCTTTCGGAGGCAGCCACTCTGAGAGCTGGTTTATGCCTGTGAACGAAAATAATTTCCCAGACTGGGAGCGGACTAAGCTGGACCTGCCCCTGCAGTGTTATAACTGGACGCTGACTCTGGGCAACAAGTGGAAGACATTTTTTGAAACTGTGCACATCTACCTGAGGAGTCGGATAAAGTCGAACGGTCCGAACGGCAACGAGAGCATCTACTACGAACCCCTGGAGTTTATCGACCCCTCCAGAAACCTGGGCTACATGAAAATCAACAACATCCAAGTGTTTGGCTACAGCATGCACTTCGACCCAGAGGCAATTCGAGACTTGATTTTGCAGCTGGACTACCCCTACACTCAGGGCTCACAGGACTCGGCACTTTTGCAGTTGCTGGAGATCCGGGACCGTGTAAATAAACTCTCTCCCCCCGGCCAGCGGCGCCTGGACCTCTTCTCTTGCTTGCTCCGTCACAGACTCAAGCTGTCTACCAGCGAGGTGGTGAGGATCCAAGCTGCTTTGCAGGCCTTCAATGCCAAATTGCCAAACACAGTGGATTATGACACAACCAAATTATGTAGTTAACCATAAATGTGAAGCACAACACAAAACCTTGAAGGAGTTTTTACAGTGCTTTTGTGGAACAGTTTATGTTTGGAAGAGTACATTTAAATTGTCTTTTCAATATCTGTCTTATATCAGTCAATACTGTTGGATGGCAATTTACACACATGAACTTGCTGACAATGAATATATTATACCTGCAGTTTTGGTTTATGAATGAAATAAATACTGACACCAGTCTAGAAGACGTTCTACTTTTTACAATAAATTTCATTTGTAATTTTATATGTTCCGTGGCAATGCTTTTGTGCATTACATCCTCTAGGGGGAACATAGAAGGATACCAATAAAATTTTGTAGCTGAACAGTTATTACAAAGAAACGCTGTGGGATTCTTCTTTCTTACACAAAAGTTGTAATGTTGATACACTTTTGTGTGGGTTGAACCCAGGAGGGGGAGGTAAAGACAAGAGAGTGACTCCAGATTTTAACAGGAGCTGCAGGAAAGTCAAAGCCATAGAATATTTTATTTTTAGAACGTGCATCTGCAAAAAGAATTAAGCACATGCATACGTTGGCTCCTCCAAATTCACACACTATAATGTTCAGAATTATCTCTTTTGAACTATTTACCTAAATACAATCCATGCTGTTTAGATTCAAATTCATTTTAAACATTTCCCTGACAATGCAGCTGTTTACTAGATGGATATATTTTTTTCCACTGGTACAGATGTACTTTCACTGCAACATTTTTCAGTTTTAAAAAATAAAACTTGCAGATACATGACAGCTATCAAAATCTAGATCTAGTTTATAAAGACGAAAGTGCAAATAAATGTAATTTTAAATTAATGACATTAATTCAGTGTGCATGTCTGTGGGGCAGAATCAGGTTCTTTGCTGTTTTACACATCCCAGCAGCAAAAAATCCCATCTAAAACAGAACTTGGGACTCCCAAGAAGCTTTTGTTACCTCTTGCAAGAGAACAGAACAAATGGCTGGGCTCTCAGAAGTCCTTGTTAGTAACTACAGGGAAAAGTGAAGGAAATTGAGACAAAATGTTTTAATAGCACCTCCTTACATTCAGTCTGAATCTGTGTCAGAAATTTAAAAGTCCATTTGTGTTTTTAAAATGGGAAAGAATTACATATGAAACTACCATTTTGTGAGCAAGCACAGAGAGAAAAAAACCCACCATATTTGGTTCATACACAATTTTAATTCATCTAGACATAAATTAGTTTCATTTAAATTCATTTTTATTCCTTTCAATTGGTTATATTACAATTTAATTCAGGTACACTCCTCACTTCTGGCTGGACCACAGCAGCACCAGAAAGGCAGTGCTTCAGAAGTGAATGTAAGCAAATGAAAATACAAATGCACAAATACTTCAGAAAGCCACTGCCAGGGGAAACCTTCTGTTCTTTAGTGATTCCTGTCTCTCCTGACTTCACCAATTTTTTAGAAGGATTCCTATTTCATCACCACACCTTCAGATAGTTCCTCAGATTTTCTATACTAGGAAGTCCCCAGAATTAAAAGCAGCAATTTTGTTTTTTTTTTTTTGGCAATCAACCTCTAGATGAATTTCTGTTCCTGTTCTACTTGCAGCTTTCTTTTGCTGATAAATTACATATCTCAGCCCCTCACCTGTGTGTCCAAATTTTGGCCTGCTCTTGCATTGGCAAGACCTTCCCAGTTCAGATTCTCACTATTCCTGCTTTCATCTCCAAGTCTTTCTTTTGCTCTGTCTTTGGCAACTGTAATGACTTGTAAAATTAGATAGTTGGATTTTACTACGCAGTACCTCATATAGTGTTTTTAAATAAATGAAAAACTCTGATGTTATAAAATGAAAAAAAGAAAAAAAAATCCTCTTCTGCTTATAGAAAGTGAAAGTTCCAATAGAAATGTGGGGCATTTGTTATGTTTTCTCTTCACTAAGGAAAAATGCTAATTGTCACAGGAAATGGGCTGAGGGGTTTTCTCCCCTTCTTTCGTGCTCCTTCCTAAAATAGTTCCTCAGTGTCTATTTTTCCTTTCCTAGTTGGGTTGGATTTTGGAACCTGCAGGATCATGGAGTAGGGAGAGTTTCTCCTTTCCCAGAACTGGATTCCATAAAAATAAATCCAATAGGAGTAAAAACCCCAAGGGAACAGTGAGAACGAATAAGTCACAGCTTTGTCTGGTTCTCAAGTCCAAACAGGAGACAATAATATTTCCCTTTTGGCATTTCTTACCAACTGAAATCTTTCTATGTTCTCAAAAAGAAACTCCAGCAGGTGTTAAAAAAGAGAGCAGTCAAAGCACTCAATGACTTGATCCATAAGAAAATTTTGTACTAATCTATGCACCCAATGGTGGGGAAAAAAGAACTGTGGCTCCATCTGTGTGCACCCATTTCCCTCTGGAAAATGGGTGACATTTACTGTGTGCTCTACATATTTACTGTGTGCTGGACATCAGACCCAGGTAGTTTTTAATTATAACACTCTCACCATCCTGCTGAAGTGAAGGTTTGTCTGATCCAAAACTCTTCTAACACCATTTTCCAAGCACACGCAAATTCAGGTCACGTCTGAAGTCTGGGAGCCAAATTAATGTCTAGAAGCTTGATTGGGGGAAGAGACTGCAGTAAGGATAGGGTACCTTATCACTAGCTGGGAACCAGAATTAGGTTTCTCAGACTGATCTGAACATCTGGGTGACAAAATTCATGATACAGCGGCTGAATTGGATCATATTAAAAGCATAGTAAAGACGAATAAACTTTCCTTTCTTACTAAAAAAATATAGGCAGGAACCCAATGTGTTCAAATTCCAGTTCCTGAAGTTAGAGAAAGCTAGAATTGCATTTCAGGGTGTTTCTTCCCCAAATTTGAGGGAGGGCCTTTGCTTCCAAAGGTGTGCATGTGCTTGGGAAAGTGCTTATCTGGCAGATACTTCAAGTCAGCAAAGACACAAAAGCCAAAAAAAAGGTCAGTTTTCCTCAGGCTGAGTGAACACTTGTGCAGGAGAGAGGATGGAGACAGGAAGGAGAGTGCCACAGCTGTCAGAAGGTCTTTTGTTTGGAAATACAGCCCGTATTCCAGGGACAAAACAAACCACTGTAGAGCACCGAGGAGAAAAAGGGATCAACTCCCCAGTGTAGGGATTCCTCAGACATTCTGGGTTCACAAATTTGGCAGTGTGGCTGCACACCACAGATGGCACTGCATGAGTGCACAAGGAGTAATAATTTCTTTCTTTCCCTGCCAAACGAAGAACATTAAGGTGTGAATTATGACTAAGGAAACAGTTTTGCCTCCCAGAAATGGTGCAGATTTTTTCTTGCCTGCAGATTAGTTCTTGGGTGGTAACATGTATCTAAAAATATCAGTGTATCTCCTCAACACACTTCCACAGTCCTCTGTTTTATGGAACCTTTTAGTCCAACATATCCATATTTGAAAGAGTAACACAAGAAATGACAATGGCCGTAGCACCAGGTGATGCTGGAGTGTCTTCCCTCTGGACACACCAGGCACTGAATGTCTGCCTGTGCTCTCCTCTCCAACACACAGAAAATGCAAAAAGAGCTTAAAACCACCTGAGAGGCAGAGACAGCTTTGCTCTGAGAACAGTGCTCCCCCAAAAGGGACTAATCCAGAGCATGACCAGCTTGGTTATTTCAGTTTACCAGTTATGTCTTAGGGCATAACTCCTTTGCCTGCCTCCAAAATCAAGGCCTCAGAACATGAGAGAAAGTTATGGTTGTCTAAGATGTCCAAATAGTGTTTAAATAACTATTTGTCTTGCATATAATTATAAATTTTCCAAGTAAGTCCTTCCTCATCGTCAAACAAAACAAAACAAAACAAAACAAAACAAAACAAAACAAAACAAAACAAAACAAAACAAAACAAACAAAACAACTAAAAACCCACAAAAAACCCCCAAGCCCCCACCCTAATAAAAAATAGACAATTTTTAGAAGGAGAATATGATATATTATATATAATCTTACTCAATGAATAACTTATTCTGTTTGCAGAAGCCGAAAGTGGTTCATATTCTATTCTAGGAGCATAAGCAATTTATCCCATCATTTTGTAACAACAGAAATTGTTTTGGTGTATAGGTGTGGCTTTAAAAGACATGTGATAGATTAGACAGTAATTCTACAGTGCATCAGTTCTCTGAGATTTTTTTTTTGTTTATTTATTTTCAAGCTGGTTTTGTACCACTGACTTTCCATTAATTTAATTCCCCTCTTCCTGTCCAGTGTTTAACATTTCCCCTACCAGAATCAGTATTTTTTGAAGGGACTGCTTTGACAGCTTGAGATGTGCAAGTTCTTGTTTAACAGCAGGACATCACAGCTACCTTTTTAATATTTAGATGTATGAAGTTGAGAAGAGGACTGAGCATTTCAAAATGCTGACTTGTCAACACGAAATAGAAAATGGAAATTCTTAGCTATAAATTTTATCTGGACTGCAAACATTAGAGTCTCTAGTCAATCAGAATTTAGTTATAAACATGTAAAACTGCCAAGCATTTATTTTCATACATAATTTCTTAGCTTTAACAAACTCAGAGAGCAAAATGAACAGATGAACTGACTGAGATCGAAAACATGGGTGCTATTTCTAATAAGCCTTAGGTTAAATGGGATATATTGATGACAGCTTTCTTTTCTTCATCAGAAAGATGTAATATCCCTGTCATATCCTCTTACTAGAATAAACTGGAGCAACTCTATCACTTCAGTTCAAGCCACAAATATATGATTTTTTTATGTGATTATTTACTAAAGTAGCTGGGTTATATACACACACACACAGACACACACTTATTCAGTGAACTTACCCAGTTACTTTTTTTCTTTAAGAGGTGACTTCTAGTGTCTTTGCTGGAGTTGGGAAAAGCTGTTCTGTGAAGACCTGGGAATCACTGAGCAGTAATCCCCCTGCAAGGCCAGATATTTGACTTTCAGGTTAATAGATGTCATTGCCACCTGAGCACTCTGGGAACAAGCAATTCCTGAGCAGCTGAAGTCTCTTTGTAAACTCTTGGTCACCCCTGGGAGAAGGTAGCACACATTTTGGGTGGCTGAAGCCATCCCTGCTCACGTGGAGCCATCCATGGGAAAACTTATGGCATCTGTAATGAAGGGTTAAAGGTAGAAGCTTCTTCTATTTGCAAGAAGGCTCTGAAGGGCAATACAGACATCTCAGGAGCCTACAGCTGTCCATCAGCCATCCAAAGGTCCAAGGTTCCTCACCTAGATCAGGTGTACAGTGTTGGGCAGTCACATCATTGACATGTGCAGAGAAAAGAGGCAGAAGGACTGAGGGTGTTACAGGAAACTCTGCTGAGCCTGGGGCCATCCTCTGGGAAAAAAAATCTGCAACATAAGTAAGAGATTAGGGGGAGGAAAAGCAAAAAAAAAAAAAAAAGGAAAGAAAAAAATACACCAGTCATATATATATATATTTTAAATAGCACTTATTAAAAAAAATAGTAAGAAGTGATTAAAGGTTACATTTCACTACTGTGTTGAATCTCAGGATGTTTTGGGTTGGAAGGGACCTTAAAGTCCATCCAGTGCCACCCCCTGCCCTGGGCAGGGACACCTTCCACCAGCCCAGGTTGCTCCAAGCCCCGTCCAGCCTGGCCTTGGACACTTCCAGGGATCCAGGGGCAGCCACAGCTTCTCTGGGCAACCTGTGCCAGGGCCTCCCCACCCTCACAGGGAACAATTCCTTCACAGTATCAAACCTAAACCTCCCCTCCTTCAGTCTGTACCCATCCCCCTTGTCCTGTCACTCCAGTTCCTGCTGAACAGCCCCTCTCCACCTTCCCTGGAGCCCCTTCAGCCCCTGGAAGGTGCTGTGAGTTCTCCACACAACTTTTTCCTCTCCAGGCTGAACATTCCCAGCTCTCCCAGCCTGTCTCCATAGGGGAGGTGCTCCAGTGCCTTTTATAAACTTTGTGGCCTCCTCTGGGCTCACTCCAACAGTTCCATGTCCTCCTCATGTTGGGGACACCAGAACTGTCACAGTGCTCCAGGTGGGGGTCTCACAAGAGCAGAGGGGGAGAATCCCCTCCCTCGACCTGCTGGGGCCACACTCCTCTGGATGCAGCCCAGGATTCCACTGGTTTCTGGGCTGTAGGTGCTCACTGCTGGCTCGTGGGGAGTTCTTCAGCAACCCTCACCCCCAAACCCTCCTCCCAGGGCTGCTCAATCCCTTCTCTGCCCAACCTGTCGGTGTGTCTGGGGTTGTCCTGACCCAGGACCTTGCACTGCACGACAAGGATGTGGAACAGAATCCTGCAGGAAGGTTCTTTAGTAAGTGCATTGAAATTCAGAGAGGTGTGATGCAGCTTAACGTGAAGGCTGCAGAGCCAGACCTCGAGGAAATATTTTCGGCGCGTTAGGAGAAAATGTAAAATCCTCTTATGAAATATGATGTTTGGATTTATAACCGAGTTTCCCCTGGTAAGTTCTGGGAAATTTCCCTAAATCAAATTAAACTCGGGGAGCTGAGCCGGCCTCATAAATCAGTTGTCTGAACTAGACTTGCTTCAAGTGCTGCACATCCCAGTCAGGGAGCGTGACGATAAATTTGATGGCACGAAATGAGCCTGTTAGGCCTGGATAAACTGAGAAGAGGCACTTTTTATACCTTGCCTAGACAACTACAAATGAGGCTGGTGTTTGGAAAATGCTTGATGAAGTGCCCACGTGCGCAGCTACGGCCCCACTGGGTCTTATTCAAAGCAACGAAAAGTTTGCTGCTCGAAGAATTTTGGAGGTTCGAAGGTGAAAATGCTCAGATTGACATCAGGTCTTGGGTATCCACTTCTCCAATGTCTGTGCTATGAGGCAGGAGGGAATTCAACAGGCAAAACTCTATGATTAAGGGACTGGAGCATTCCTCAAGAGGAGAGCCTGTGGGAGCTGGGCCTGGTTAGTCTGGAGAAGAAAAGAGAAGACTGAGAGGGGATGCCATCAGTCCATCCAAATATCTCCAAGGTGAGTGTCCAGGGGATGATGCCAGACTCTCCTCAGTGTTGCCCAGTGACAGGACAAGAGACAACAGACATAAAGCACAAGAAGTTTTACCTCAACGTGAGCAGGAATTTCTTTCCCAGAGTTGCAGAGCCCAGGAAGAGCTGCCCAGGCAGGGTGTGGAGTTTCCCTCTCTGGGGACATTCCAAACCCACCTGGAAATTCACACTGTGTACAAAAAAAAGCCTGTAACAAAAGCTTCTGTTTCAGAGTCTGTGATTCACTGGCTCCAGTTGTAAGACCCATTTTACAAGGAACTACCAATTTCAAAACACAGTGAGAAAGTGCAGGGGTTCTGTAGAGAGAAATCTGGAAGGTTTCATTGGAAGAACTCTGAAACAAAGTCCTGTTGTGTGTGAAGTGCTGCTGCCATGAGGAAAAAGGATAGGTTAGTGATGTATTTTTTGTAGTGTACAGACATGGGGTTTTTTTTGGGAAATCACAAAGTTCTACTGAGGAAATTATCTCTTCCTTCCCCTGCATGAGCTGGAGCAAAGGCTGGAATTGGGACTGTTGTGGGTGAGCATCTCCCCCCACTTTCTTTAGGGCCTTTTTGCATGTGGACAAGAAGAAAGAGGAAGTGTGTGAACATTGTTGAAATATTTGTATTCCAAGAAAGTTTCAGAGCTGAGGGAAAGAGTAGAGTGGTCTGTTATCTGAGAAAATAATTGAATCATTGTCAAATCATTCCTGCACGCGTGACAAGGGACATACAAATCCTCAGATAATGCCTTTTTTTCTCTATTTAACAGACAATTTTCCTTAAATCTTGGTCAGAGAATGGTGGCTGGAGAGAATAAAGCTGAAGTGTGAACAGTCAAACATTGGTACACTCAAAAACTGCACGTAAGGACACAAAGGTACAGCTGAATTCTACCTGAAGTAGCCACTTGGTGTGTAAACCCTCTCCAACAATCCCAAATATAAAAGAGCCCCAAAATCAAACAAAATTCAAAGTGAAAGTGTGGAATATCCCCAGGGGGGAGACTCCTGCCCCTCCCTGGGCAGCCTGGTCACTGCCCAGCAAAGAAGTTCTTCCTCATGTTCAGCTGGAACTTTCTGGGCATCAGTTCCTACCCATTCCTGCTGTGCCATTGCTGGGCCCCCCCAGCAGAGCCTGGGCCATCCTCTGCCATCCCCCATAAAGGATCTGTGTGTGTATTTAATCAAGAATTTGGGCACCAATGGAAAGAGTTATGCTCTATGATTTCAATCCTGGGCTGCAGAAAAGCCAACAGAAGTGTGTGCAAAGTGGATGGAAACAGCTACATATTCCCGTGACAGTGTCTGATATTTTAAGGTCTGCCCAATCCACAGCTTGGATTGGGATATGGAGCCTCCCCAAGACATCCAAGATGCTAGAAAACCTCGCTGTTTTATGCTCTAAACCACAGAAATTTGAGTCTGTTTTCTGAAGAATCATCACTCCATCTCTACGTGTATATGAGAAGGCCTTGGAGTTACAAAGTCACCCACGGAAACACACGCACAAAGACAGAAATTCATCTTTCTCCTCCCACCAGGAAGAAACTGTGACTTCTCCAAAGTGCTTTATTGCTGAGACATCTCCACTGCAAAGGGTCAGGAAAAGACAGCCCACAGTGATTATCAGTTGCCTCTGTTATCGCTCAAAATCTCAGTATAGGCAACAATGAAACAACATTAAAGCAAAGAATTAGTTACCAGAATATTTAAAATCTTAACAGAATAATCAGAGAATTAGTATTAGTTCAGATCAAAGTATTAGAATAAAACCAAAGAGGAGAATACTATTACACAGAAAATAATAATAATAATAATAGCAACAACAATAATAAAAATAATAACAGTTCAGCTTATTATCTGGCTTCAAGTTCTTGTATGTGGCTGGAGGGACATCAAGTTATCAGCATCCCATTTCCTTTGTTGAGAGAAAGAGGATTTGATTTCCCCCACCCCCAGGGACAGACTCGGTGTTCTCATATGCTTTCCAACAAACTTCTGTACCTTCCTCTTCCTTCCTAGCTGGGAAGGTTCCTACTCCAAGTGAATTCTCTGCATGTGGTGCATCTTGTGTAAGTGGGATATTTGTGGTTTGCTCTCTTGTTACTTCTAAACAAGTTTTGTCCAGCTCCAGTTGGAATACAGAGTGCAACATGAATACCTGCAGATGTATAAATATATATATATATATATATGATGAGTGAGATGTATAAATATATTTATATATAAATATGCAAATGTATATTTTTATATATCATGTATATTTATATACATAAATACATAAAGATGCATAAAGATTCTAAAAGAAGAAATAAATTCTCTCCTGTAACAGGATTTCTGATGCTACCCTGGTGTACCCTGTGAACACATTAAAAGCTCAGCTCACTTTCAGATATTTCAGTGGGGCTCTGATGGTCCAGTTTCCATTTAGAAGGATGTTGGCTCGTCTTTGTTTTCATTTCCAGAGTGCTTCATTAAGTTTACAAATGTTTCATTAAGTTTTATTAAATGCATTAAGCTGAGAGTAAGGAGCTGCACTTTGCACACTGGGTGGAATGGACTCCCTGCAAAAAGCCCATTATCAGGAGTGATCAAGATTGATCTCAGAATGCTTTGGCCAATTTGTGGCTGGAGGGAGGCTGATTTTTACTTGCTGCTTATTTAAGGGAATGAATCATACGAATAAAAATAAATCACCATTTTAATGGGCTGTTTTCTATCCCTCTTTCTTTATTTTTAATTTTATTTTTTTTTTAAATTTCCCTGTGCAAATGTCTATCTCCCTGTTAACAGGCAGGCTGCACTGACTCCTTTAGGAAGTATTGAAGTTTTGCCAACTCAGGGATTTTCCTGTAAGTCTGAAGATACTGGATTTATATTTTAAAGGCCAGGTCTTGGAAAGCTGTCACTGAGTGAGTCTTTACTATGCACACAGGGAAAATTTCTCATCCTCAAGGCTAGAAATGCTTGGTGATATAATGGGAATGTGGTGGGGAACAGCCTTCCAGATGGCATGTTCTGCACCAGGCTGAGCTCAAAGACAAATCCTAAGATTTTCAAGCTGCCAAAGGCATCAAGGTTTCTGATCTATAAAATCCCCCATTTCTGTGGCAGATAAAAATCTTCTCGCTGTCCTTGCTCTGAGTAGAACTGGTAGCTGGGGGTCAAACTCCCTGGTTGGAAAAATCACAACCAACACACTGAACGAGTCCAAATCCAAATTTACAAAGCTTTTTAAGGCAGATTCCAAGGATCAAATGTGTGTTGTTTTTCTTATTATGCTAATTCTGTGTAATTTATGCTAATATATTTCTGATTACTGGTGGGGTTTTTTTTACTTGCAAGCTCACAATTAATCAAAAAATATTTCTATCCTTGGCTGAACTTTAAATTTTATACTCAAAAAGTGGTACCTGCTATAGTGTCTTGGCTCCTTGAGAAGACACTTGTTTTGAAGAAGACAAAACTCTTCATTCAACATATTTATCATTTTTGTCTTGGTCACTTATGTGACACATTTGTGTATCAACATGGTAAAGCCTCCTTGTCTTGTAAAACATATTTGTATATATATATATATATAAATATATAATTTACATTGAAAGGATCAACACTACAATAAGAATAAAGACTTTTGAGATCTTTTGCCTTGTGCTTGCCAAAGCTTCTAATCATTTCTGCAGCATGATAGACTGCCTGAAAAGCACAAACAGCTCTTTCCACAGGGGACCTCCATCTAAAATTCAAGAATGGCACCATTTGCAAGTTCCATAGGATAGAAGATCTACAGTTCTCATGCATAAAATAACTATATCTCTCCTGTCCTGTACCTCACATCTCACACCCTGTGTCTTACTGTTATTATTGATGTCTCTCTCCAGGCAGCTGCCACTTGAGCTAAACCAGAACTTTTCAATCATTACCATCCATGTCAACTCTTTGTCAGACATTTATTTGTAGATGGACACATTTTTTGCCTCACAAAGTTTCCACCAGGTTCCAAATGACCCTCTGGGGGTGTGTTTGAGAGCAGGAATGTTTTAGATTCACCTCTGCTTGCGGATGTTGCTGTGTTTAAACCTCTGCATTTGAGCACACCCACGGGCCCTGCAGTGCTACTGGAGGCTGGGGGACCTGGGCACGTCACCCTCAGGCTCTCACAGGGACTAAATTCAAATTCAGAGGAGAGTCTCTCACTTTTCTCTTTCTCTCTGAATCACTATTTGAGCCTGCAAGCCTTGCTTGAAAGAATCCACATTAATTACTACTCATCAGCCTTAAATAGGTGACAGCTCCTGTTGGCAGCCCTGTTTATTTTGTGACCACCTTTTCAGCTCTGCTGTCAAATGGAGACTTTTTTCTTGTTCCCAAGAAAACAACCTTTCTCTGTGACCAGCTGCTGAGAACAAACCTCCCCTCCCTCCCCTGTCCAATCCTGAATATGCCATCCTTATTTCCTTGCCAGTGAAATTCTGACTTTATAAATAGGCTAGAGTCAGAGACACAACATTTTAGGCTGCTCAAAGGAGAGAAGGTCTGCACTGCTTCTCTGGTTTTCCTCTGCCAGACATTGTGATCCAATTGTCAAAAAGTTTTTAATTTCCTGTGACTGTGTGAGGTTTCTGTCTCTACAGAAATATTTCTTTTTGTAGTGGTTTGTTTGGAACTCTCTCTACCAACCTACTCAATGTGAAAGTCCTTTCTGATGGAGGTGATATTCAGTAATTGCATATTGTTTCTTGAGTAAACCGAGCCTGAAAAAAGAGTGCCTGGAAAGCTATAAAACAAAATATCTTTTACCATCCTTTTCTCATTAAAAAAAACCAAAACAACCAAACTCTCTCAATATTCAAATAATAATAATATCCAAAAATGTATCAATATTAGCTGAAGAAGGAAGGAAAGAAGGAAGGAAGGGAAATCAGAGAAAGCTCTTTTAAAGTAAAACAGGAACATATTAATTCTCAGTCCCTCTACTCGAGTGCATGGGTACAGGGACAGATGGGAGAAAACAACATGATAACTTCTTACATTTTGAAACCTTAAGCCTCTGCCCTAAACACACTGTGCAGTTCAGGTTAACCCACTAGGACTCCCACAAACTCAAACTGCTTTGATTGTTGCATTTAGGTTACTCCATAATGGTGCAGAGGTCAGAGTTACAGGCCAATCCTACTGTGAGAAGCAACTTATCTGAGACCAGTGACCACTCTTTTTCCTTTTGCTGTCCATGATTTCAAGCAGTTAGAGCAAAGATTTCGACACATTCTTCTATATTTAAGTTTCCCCCTTGTTTCTATCAAATTTTCCACACTTACTTCGTATTTTCAGTCACTCAGAAACTCTGTCCTTTGTCTTTGTCCTAAGAAAAACTTCAGGTAACACTCTGAGCAGGAAATCCCAACATGTTGTGATTCCCCCTTGGCAGCAAAATCAGAAAAGCAAAAGCACTCAGAGGGAGTAACAAACCAAGTAGCAAAAGACACTGCAGCATTTTAGTCTTAATGTGCTTTACAGTGAGAACTGGGAATTTAATTTGGGCTTTACTACAATACTGCATCATTAACTTCCAAACACCTCTAGAGCTTTTCCATTTCCCTGACTCCATTCTTAAGTCTGGAATTAGGCTGCATTAGCCTTTAGTTCAGGTGCAGCATCTACCTTAGTCTTATGCAGTTGTTCCACTTCTCTTCCTTCAGATGAATGTCCTACTTCTCCTCCTCTCTTCTTCCTGGTTTATTTATTTATTTTTGTTATTTCTGGAAAGTCTGAGATTAAATCATCTGTATTAATCCTTACTGTCACATCTGAACCACTAACCAAGGACTGCAGGAAGATGCTGTTCAACAGCTATGTGAATAAGAGAGATGACTAGCAGAAGAAAAATACAGTTTACTGATGTTTCCAGTTTTTTCCTTTCTACTTTGGACAAAATGTTAAACCTTAAAATCTTAAAACCAAGTCAACATAATTTTGCAAATCCCCGGGGTTTGCTTGGAGGGGTTTGATTTTCATTTCATCTTCTCCACCAGTTATTTTTACCAATACTACTGCCACAGTCTCATAAAACTTTCAGTGACAAAGGCTGTCAAAACAGGGAGAACTCCATGAGATATTTAGCTTTCAATGAAATGGATTTTTCTACCCAAAACCACCTTTTTTTCCTGACTAACCTTGGTGAATGATAACAATTCTGACAGATCTCTCATGTGGGAAGATTTAAGACAGTGTATGTGTCATGTGTACATTCACCTCAGTAACTCCTTGTTCTTGTAGTAACAAGATCTTTCTGATTCTCTCACCAGGCTCTCCATCATCACCTGAAAGGAAAGCTGGGTGTCAATGCCAAACCTGAATCAATAAAGAGCTGAAGTACCTGTAATGGTGCCAGAGGTAATGTTTCAATTAATCTTTCAAAATTAATGGCTGCTTCATTTCCAGGAAGTCCACAGGGGTACGTAATGGACCCATTTTGTGCTGTTTAAATAGGATGAGAAAAATGTTGCCTCTCTAATTTGGATTACACACCTGTAGGAGGAAATGTGTTGGAGAAACATCACCCTAAGCTACTTTGATTCTGGAAAAGAGCAGAGAAAAGTGCAATTCTTTTTTATTCTCTTTTGCAACCAGGTAGAAAAGCAGAGAGGAATCCTGTGCCTGCACTGTGCTGCCCCCAGGAGTAGACAAATTTGCTGCTAATTCAGCCTGAAATAATCACTGCACCTGTACCTGGTGGATTTGTGACACTGCAGCTCTCCAGCTGATCTCCTCTCAGGGTCTGGAATATTTGGAGCATCCAAATCCTTTGGAGAGAGGGAGGGTTGTTGAGAACTGTTGGACATGTCCAGGTTCATGATGGTGTCTGCAAGAGCCTGGTGCCCACGAGCTCTATAATCACCTCAGGGAGAATGAGCACCCTGTATAGAATGACAGAATCCCTGGAAGGTTTGGGTTGGAAGAGACCTTAAAACCAATCCAGTCCTACTCCCTGTGATGGGCAGGGGCACCTTCCACTAGCCCAGATTGCTCCAAGCCCCGTCCAACCTGGCCTTGGACACTTCCAGGGGTGGGGAGTCCACTTAAGATGAATTTGTCTTCTAAAGCTGTTTGGAGTAGATGCCAAAATCTGGCCTGTCAGGGACTTATTGGGGCACGTGTACAATACACAGGCATTTCTTAGGAGGATTATTTTGCACAAAGCATTTCCAGGGACACAGAAACTTTTATTAAGGACCAAATCTATACCAAGGCTTCCTTTCAAGACAAGGAACTTCTAGAGCAGCTCTGGGCCTTCATATTTCCTCACTGACAATCTCAGGGGCTCTGTCGGAAGTAATGAAGTAATTAACTGTGTTTTTTAAGTGGTGACATGCTTGTGAGTAGAGAGACACTTATACAAATAACAGTTCTTGAAGGTTGGTTTGGGGCAAGGGAGCTTTTTTGTCTATTTTTTAAAGATCTGTTGAACTTTAGTGGGTGCTTTTCTGAGGCTCTGTGCAATTACTACCAACTTCTGTTCAAGGCACTGACATTTATGAACATTCTGAATTCACTTATGAATTCTGTACAGGAAGTGCTCTAGCTCAGACTCATCCTAACAGGAATCTGAGTAGGGTTAGGAATAAGCTCAGATATTTACTCAGCAATAAAGAACAGTATTTGAAATATATATAAAAAAAATCTCATATGGGGCATTTTGTGCAATTCTAAGATAGTCTTATGTATTTTTCTTATTTAATCTTTGCAAAATTTGGCAAATTATATATAACTAAGAAAAACAATTTTGGGAGCGTCGACATTGTTATTTCTAGAAGACATTTCACTTTTGCTACTCCCATTAATCAGGGTGAGACACAATCCTGAGGCTACAAATGATCCAAAATCCAAACGAGAGGTTTATCCAAACATCAGCTTTATTGCAGTGTCTTAAAAATATAGGCAGAACTTTGTAGTGTGGTTAATGGTCACTCAAAAACTACCTCTCTCAACTACCCCACTGTGTCCTCCCAGGACACGGATTTTCTCTCTCTTTTTGTGTGTGCAACTGATGGAAGCAACTCATGAATAATTAACTTCATGTTATTATGTTTCCAAATGCAATGGTGAGAGACAGAATGGTCTGTCTGTGTGTTCCTTGGAGCTACACCCTACATCCAGCAGTGTTTCTTCCCATTTCTGATGTTGCCACTGATCCCACAGTTGATACCAGGATGTGGCCATAAGCACTCTTAGAAAACTCAGTTATGATGTAGCTCCACTGTAGTTAGCAGCCTATAAGGCAATAAATGTTTCCCCCAGAACAGCTTATAAATTCTGACTCTCACAAATAACAATGTTATCACTGCTCCATGAGGGAAGGCCAGTAAATTTTAACAATAACCAAAGCAAAAATAACGCCCTAAAACCCAAGTGAATGAACTGTTTCTGGATGAAAACCAAGGAAGCACTAAGAAGCATAAAACCAGGGCAGTGCAGTGCTTACAAATTTGGGTTACTTCAATCCTCCAAGAACCAAAAAGCTTCCGAGTTGTCTCTGCTTTATGAGAGCAGAATCTCTCCTCAGATCTCACACACGTGCAAACGCACAAAATATTGACAGCTAAGTACCAAGGACACCAAACACTATTGTCAGAAAGACAGATCTGGTGGTTTGAAAGTTTAAGTACAATTTGGTCATTCCAAAGCTCTAAACATCCCCTGTACCTCATGCTGCTTTAAACCAAAAGCAGTGCAATGTGCCCCCACCCCCAAAAAATAAAGGACTGAGATTTCTCTCTTGTGAGGGGCAGGGCTTATCCAAAACCTGCCAGAGAACATGCACTGAGCGCCCCACTGAGCCTGCCTTTGCAAACATGTCACTGAACAGCTTTGAGGGACAAACAATTATTGTTTTGGCTCACTGTATCCTGTCTATAAACATTAATCTGCTTGCTTGTACGTGTTCTTGCCTTGGACAAGGTCACAACGACTGGCACATCCAGAGCCACAGAAAATGGGGCTGCTGGAACACCTTTTAGTCCATTTTCTTGCAGTGAGGCAGCACCAACCACCCCAATGCAGTCGCTGGCAGATGGTGGGTTGCTTTGTTCTCACGGAGCTTCAGTGGGGGAACTTTCCCATCTCTCCCCTAGAATTTATTCCAGCACTTCACAGCTCTTGCATTAGCTAACCAAACATGTTTTTAATATCAAACTGTATCACAAAAAGGTTATGGTTTAAGCCATATGTTTCTACTCCCTTCACAATGGGCAGGAGAATGGATAATTTCCTTTCCCTTTTGTTGTGGAGGCCATTGTTTTCCTTCCAGAGTAAATATGTAGAAGAAAGTTACAGAGAATTAATGATCTCATAGTCCCTCTAAGGACATTGAAATAATCCAGGTAGCTCTCACTAAATTAATTATTGAACTTTCTCTAATTAAAAATTGTTCATAAGAAATACCTCCCAACAACCCAAGGGAACCTTGACACGCCTGGTGAAAGACTGTGCTTGCCCCTTCAGCGTTTGGTTACCAAAACAGAGTGAGAGGAACATTTGAAATGCCTCATAAAAACCGAAACAAAGTCTCTCTGCAAATACAATACAGTGCTTTCTTACATGTATTGATTGCAGTTATTCAGACAGATCTCCTCATCCAAGGATTAAAAAGCTTCTCTGTTTCACCTCTGCTAGCACAGGAGGAGGTGCGGTGCAACTCTCTGGAGTTGGAACTCCTGCAGGTGCTGCTGGATCATCTGAATTATGGGTGGTGTGAAGCTCTACTCCCAACAAAATATTAGGAATCCACTCCCACCGTTATTGTTCAACCTTAACCAAGGTTAGAGCTGCATGACACTGGAAATGGGACCAACAGCACCATGTGCAAGCAGTAACATAACATTTTGGGGTTTTGCCACTGCTGCTACCAGTATAACCAGAACCATATTGGTTGCACAGATTTAGAGAAGGACGAAATTTAGGAATTGCATTTTTTTTTTTTTTGAGAACTCATTTTACCATTCAGCAACCTGCAATGTCTGGTTCCCCTCTTCAGTGACACAAGAACTCACAGGAAGACTGAGATTTAGACAGTTTTAATTTTTATTTTTTTTTATTATAGTATTACTATCAAATCACTAAGGTTGGAAAAGACCTCCAAGAGGGAGTCCAACCTTTGGCCCAGTCCAGCCTTGGACACGTTGGGAAAACAAGAGAAGGGGGTTCCAGGTGAAGGACTGAGGGTATAAAAATCCAGGAAGTGCTTAGAAATGCTGCAAAAAATGTATTTAAAGAGTAGAAAGGTGGTTTCCAATTCTTATTTAGAGAGGAACACTGTCTATGTTTGACTGCTCTAACTTTATACTTGCTGGGGAAAATATTAAATATACAGATGAAGCTGAAACCAGTGGAGGCTGGTGGTTTCCTTGTAGTAGCCAGAATAGACACATTTATTCAGACTGAACAGGCCCATTGCCTTTTTAAGGAGTTGTTCATATCTCTAACATGTAAAAAAATTTATTTAGGAACAATTTACATGAAGAACACTTTTAATTATCCTGTTAATTTATTTAGTGTAAGTGCTGTATAACTGATAACTATTTGACAAAAAAAGCTCATTTTGTCTCTTTAGCCACACAATCATTCCTCTAATACATGACAAAAGGTGTCTAAAAAGAGATCAAAAAAGCTATGAGGTTAAAGAATTACATTTCTTCTTTGGTTTCAGGAGAATTAAATTTTCTTCTGGATGCTTAAAACTGACACCTTTTAGGCTAATAGCAGTGATAGAATATATATCGAGCGTAAAAAGGAAAGAAACTAGCCAAAAATATTGAAAAAAAAATAATTATTAGACTCCTAGAACGATGGAATCATTAAGATTGGGAAAGACTTGCAAGATCATCAAGTGCAGCCTTTGCCCTGATCCCACCATGGCCACTGACCCAGAGCACAATGTGCCACGTCCGTCTGAAACACAGAATGTTCAGGTACATTTTCTAACCTCAGTTTCTCTGAGAGCACCTCAAAAATGTAGCTCCTCCTGAAGGAGGGCTCTGGAAGTCTGCAGGGATTGTATTCCTGAGGAACATCCTTGGCAGAATCCTCTCACAGAGGTCTCTCCCTACACACGAGGAATGGAAACCTCAGGCAGCAGTGGCTTTGAGGAGTTGCAGAAATCATTCTTTTGGTTTAGAATCCGTGTTTCCAAGAGAAAAAAGATTGAAATATTCACATGGGAATCCCATCTTTTATATCATAACCCCTCCAGTCGCCCCTGGGGAGAAGCTGCAGCTCGTGAACCTGTTTGCCAAGTGCTCAGCTCAGTCACAGCTGAGATAGTCCTGACTGAATAAACCCACAATTTAGGCTTAGATCAACCCAGATCAACCAGGGCAAAGCTTTGTGGATCAGCACGAGATTGCAAGAACATTACCAGCACAAAGGCAAACCCTTCCTGCTACCCCATCCCTCTCTCTGCAAGGAAAATATTGCTTCTTTTTAATTCACACAGGCTGTTTGATCCAACAGTATCATTATCATTTAACAAATTAGCATCAGTAATCAAAGGTTGTTGTTTTTTTTTTTCTCTTGCAAATTCCCTCTAAAAATGTGCATATTTAATGTGTTTAGTAAGAGTTCAGATGAAAAAATAAAGCACAAGTCCTCAGTCTCCAATGCTATACAACTAAAAGCAGTTTAGCTCTTGGAGTGGGCTCAGTAACAGTACCATGAGTATGTAAATCTCTGTTTGATGGCTCAAAGTCATCCCAAATTATTTCCATCTAACACACACTGTCAGATTTGGTCAACCTAAACATCAAATTAAAACAGGCTTTAACTTCCCTAAAAGCTAGTGGTTACCAGTTCTAATCAGGAGCTTCCATGGTTTCTAGTGAATGGAATTTCCTGTTTAATGCAGAAATCAGAAATTCATGTTAACAAAAGACACACCCTTGAAAGAGAATGTATATTTGCTAAAAATGTCTCTCCTATTCTAAAAGGAATATGATGAAAAGGTATATGAGAACTATGAGATTTTCCCACAGAACTCAAAGCTGTAATTTTTTGTGCACCATCGAATTTCCAAAAGTTGTCATTGGAGGAAAATATTGTTTCAACAATTGGCATTTCATTTTCAACTGATTTAAGCAAGAGGTTTAAAAATATTGTGAACCTGCATATATGTTTTATATTCTCTCATGATTGTTCAGCAAGTAACAAGATCCTAAAAATGACATATCAGAATAATACAGTAACAGTGTTGGAATGAATGGCTCAGAGACTGTGACATACTGAATATGTTATGTATTTTGGATAAACATTGATACAAAAATATGCTCCTGCCAGTGCAGCAGCAATTTTTTGCTGTTTAAAAATATATATTGACTCATTATCTCGCACTCTGCCATTGTCACAATGTGCACCATTGCAATTTTATCACAAAATGTAAAAAAAAAAAAAATCATTAAATTACTGAATACTAAAAAAATACCCTATTTTCACCCCCGACTTATCCATAGCTGCCTAACCATGGGAGTTTCATCTTGCAAAAAGCTTATTTTAGCAAGATCTTTCCTCCCATCTGAAGCAATTTATTTTTCCAGTGAGAATTTGAGGGAAATGGTGTTGTGAGCAGTGTCTGTAATTCCCATGCACAGGAGCTGGTGAAGTCTGTGGTAAAATCCAGTTTACCTCAGGGCATTGTCTTGCAGAGCTGCTGCTGCATGGTTTGGGTTAGATATATCCTGAATTATGTGAAAATGCATTCATAACTTTTAGGTTTCTAGGTAAAAAGAGAACCTTTCAACTTTATTAAATCCTGCACATCCAGACTAACAAATCTTACAGGCATGGTGCTTTAGGGTTGATTGAAAATACCTCCAAGTCAACAGGAGTCATTTCATTGACTGTAAGTGGGTTTGTAACACCCACTGGGAAAAAAAAATGGACCTTGAATTTAATTTGTTCTTTTATTTTCTTTTATTTTCTTTTTATCATTAGATAATTTTAACTTACTATATTTGTATGCTGAAAAAACAGCAAAAGTATTTTTCTTTCCGTTTCCCTCTGTCCCATCATTGCATCCCAACTCTTTTGCTGGGATTCCATTCTTCAAGGTTTCTTTGGGATTTGTGCTGATGCATGACTGGTATATTTTTTTTTCTCCTTTATATTTCTTCTTTCCCTTTATAATTAATGTCCAATGATTTATGAGTGACTCAAGGAAAGTACATAACAGACATTTTATGGGAACTTCCCACTCTGGCTTTCCTGTTTTAGAAGGCTGAGAAGGGCACAGAAAGAATAATGGAGGCTGCAAACAGGTAACAGAAAATTGTGAACTGAAAAATGGGCACGTGCCTACGAAATTAATATCACACAGTCAAAGAATCACAGGATATCCTGAGCTGGAAGGGACCCCCAAGGACCCTTTTCTCTTAAACCATCTTTTCCTCAGCCCCTGGGTTTTATTTCAGGTGATGAGAGGAACAACAGACACAGTAGTTAATAAATTAGAGCAGTGCAAATTCTTGTGTTTTTCTCATCAGTGGGAAGGGTTTGTGCTCCAGGAGTGTGGGGTTTATTTTTTGTTCTTGTTCTCTCCCTGATCCCACTGAGCAGGGAAGGAGTGAGCAGCTGTGTGGTGTTCAGCTGAAACCACAACAGTCCCTTTTAGCACCCAACATGGGGCACAAAGGGTTGGGATGATGACAGATCTAATTAGAAAAAAATTTGTTAGAAACATTCATTCTATTATTTAAATAGTTCCTGGTCACAATGTTGATTTAGTTGATGTCAGACTTGCTGTGCTTACCCTCAGAGCTGTGTCAGTGCTACATAGCACCTTCCTTGCTGTACATGTTCCCTGCTGTGCTGTTTGTCACCTCTGGGGGCTGGATTAAGGTTATTCATTTCCTGTACTGTGTAACACTGGCTTATTAGATGAGAAAATTCCTGGTTGGGAGACTAATCTGGTGTTTGTACTCCGCATTACCATCATCTGTGCAGCTCAGGAACCATCTCCTGGAAGCTGTTCATAGCTACTCTCTTTACCTTTTCTCCTCTGTGGGGGAGTCAAGGGGGACATTTTCTTCCACTCCTTCCCTTCTCCTTCTCCTCCAGGCCAGTTACAACAGCTCTTGAGAATTCTGAGTGTTCCTGGGATGCTCAAACAGCACGTTCCTGTTGCTGTGTTCCCTGAATGTGTCCTCCTGAGCCTGATCCTTCAGGCAAAGATTTCGTGGCTAATCCATGTGAGACAAAAGGTCCAATTAGAGAGTAGGGAAGCCAAGCAGCTGGAACCACATTTTAGGGAATGGGGCAATGGGAAAGTGAATGGGAAAGGGGGAACAAGCCACAGCTTGGGATGGAAAATCTACCTCACCCCTGGAGTCATGGGGATGCTAGTGGCAAGGAAAAACTGTGACAAAAGGGGTTCTTCCAGGAAAATTGCTGCTCCAGTTCTCCAGACAGAGTAGAAGGGCTGATATTAGTAAGGGTCCCTTTTATATTCCCTTCCTCCCTTTTCTTTTAAACTGTCTTTCCACCTATGAGGGTAGGGAAATGAGATTATGTGACCCTGGGAGAAACTCAAGGGGATAAAAGCAGATAAAAGCAGACGTGGTGAGATGTGTCCCTGTGTGTGGCAAATTCCTTGGGAGCATTTTTCTCATGGAAAGCGGATGCTTAACTAAAAAGTAGACATAGAGAAAAGTTACTAAAAGGAATTTACTGCTGATGTAACAGGGGCATGCAAGGGCTGTGTCAAGTTCTCCCCCACAAAACAAACAAACAAACAAACAAAAAAAGGTGTTTTCAGGCACAGAAACAATCAAGGTTAAGTACTGTGCTTTTTTCTTGCTCTAATGTTAGTAGAGAAGTGTTATCATCTTACCCATAGTAACTATTATCAGATTTAAAACATTAAACCTACCTTTTAAATTCTAGCCACTGCTGAACCACACAAAAAAAAAATCCCCATTTTTGTTTACTGTTACTCAGCCAACACTGAGTGCATGTAAAATAAAATGCTGAACAGGATCTGATTGCTGAAAAATGAAAGCCTTCTAAATCACTCACAATGAACAGTACCTGCAAATAAGCATCTGAAAATATCCATCATGTGTCATCTTAAGGTACCTCAAATTAACTTTAATTTACAAAATGAAGACTTTACCTTTGAGCTCACACTGGTCCCTTTTCTCTGATCTCTCCCTGGTCCCAGCTGGGCAATGGCTGAGCTGCCACGTGGGGTTTGGCTCCTATTTTTATAGGAGCAATGCTTTGGGTTTCTTTAGGTTAAAACTTATAGAGCAAGATTGCACAGACCTTATTCAAAATGGTCAACTAAGAAAGGTGTTTAAAAATGCCAGGAAGTTTTTGAAGTTCAGCCTTTGAGCTCTATTCCTGATTTCATGCTACTTCTGCTAGAAAGGAACTTTAAGGTAGCTGGTTTACAGTACTTTTAGTTCTAAATTTCTTCCATTTGAGTACAAGTCTGCTTTTTTTCTTTTTTCCTTCAAAATCAGGATCTTTATGACATCCATACCAAAAAAACTTTAAATCAAATTTCTCTTACAGGAAAAAAAAGAAAAAAAAAGAAATAATAATATTTGCTTCCCTGGGGCACTGTTTAACTGTGACAGCACTTTACTTACTGTGTATGGACAATTGCATTTTCTAATGCAGGAGCAGGCAAATATTGATCTCTCACTGTAAATAAAATCCAATGAAATTTTCATCCAACAGAACATATATGAACAAAAATACTAGCACTGAAGAGAGTCTCTGACTTTATTAGACTCCTCTTAAGACAAAAAGAGATCAAATAATCCATGATGGCAGCAGTAGGAGACTGGCCAAAGCTTTATGTTTATAGGCCTCAAGACAGGATGTGGAAGCACCGAAGATCAGGTTTTGTCAGATTTGATCTAATCAAAAGGATGATTTTTGCTGAAAGTTTTGAACAAAAGCAGAAGAACAAAGAAGTAAAGATTTCGTTAGAGTCCCTTTTGTTTAAAAGGTGGTTCTGGCACAGGTGCTGCTGAGAATTTGGGCACTGACTGGTTGGAGTTTTTTCCTTTCTCCCAGGTGTTGAATTTACTGCAAGAAACAAAGATAAACCCCCACAAAATATCATACAAGCACCTGTTTAGGAGCCCTAAGAAGTGTAGAAATGAATAGAACCTTAGTTCTATTAGAGTGAGTAACTGGCAGATCAACAGACCTGATCCTGGAAGAGATGTATTTGTGTTCCTGCCAGTTCCCTGCATAAATTGGTTCGCTATTAAAAATTCACCCTTTTCAAGTCACATTCTTTACTTCTCCTGTTGTTTGTCAGCAAAGATGGTCTTGACAGGGCAATGATTTTTCACACTCTTGTTTGACATACTTATGCTGGTAAAACCTCCAAGCACAACTCAAGCCAGGAAAGCCCTGGGGAATATTCCCTGAGCAAAACAGAACCGAACAGAAAATTAATAACCCTTCGTTAGATGAATTCGACAGAGGACAAGAATTCAATATTTTTCAGTGCAACAGCTAAAGGAGTGATTCAATGCTTTTATACTATTCAAGGATCTTTAAACAGCCAATTCATTCATTGTTTAGCAGGAGCCAGTGCAAGTAAAACTTCACTGGAATTCCCTCACAGCCTAAACCTGTGGTTCCAGTTCAGACAAAGTGCCAATTGACTTAAAAGGCAAATCAGAAACACTCTTATCCCTATGTTTGGTATAGGAAGGAGCAATATTTTACAAGGTCTGTTAAAGCAGCTCCCAGTTCCTGGTGCAATATTTCTGGCCTCTGTTACTTCAGTGTGACGTTTCCATTGGCACCGTAACCCTTCACACAGCCATGGAAAACTGAAAAATGGCTCTGTGCAATCAAAATGACAGATACAGATCGACAGGATCAGCCTTCAGCAAGAGTCCATGATCATAAATCCCATGTTTCCATCGTTTCCTTGCAGAACTGATGGTGTCGTTTGGCTCAGTTTGTGACTGAATGCTGAACACGTGAGCAGCAGAAGAATTCCACAGCTCTGTAAACGATAATCCCTGGGGTTCTTTTAGATCCTGAAGATTTGTCCCAGTGGGAAGGTTTGCAGCTTTACAGAAGCTGGCTGGGCAGTAATTTACTACTTTATTTAGGCTGTCTATTGCAGTTTTATTGGGGTTTAGTTATTTATGATTTATTCCAGACATCTAGAAAAGAGCTGCTAGAAAAGGCTGCTGGACCAGAGCCACGTTGTGCAAACCAATGTGGGAGTTCTAAATCACCAATATACTGAGGTTTTTACACTGTGAAGGTTAAATAAGAAGCAGGAAGGGAATGCATATGGTAATATGAGAAGATTTTCCTTCGACAGGAAAAGGGTAAAAGTTAACAGATAAACCCAGGAATACTCCTCGATTTTCTCTCCCATCTCTTCCATAATCTTATTCATAATCCATGTCAATCAAATCCCTAAGCCCCCTCTGATGGAATTTCCTCTGTCCCTGCTGTGTGTTTTCTGTTGGAAGGAAGGAATCTGGAAGGATTCTGGTCATCTTTCCTAAGCCTCCAATTCTGCTCCTTTGCTGAACTCACTTATTCCATCTGACTCTTCTAATATCACGCATGGCATAAGGGAAAAATTCACAAGATACTCAAAAGATTTTACTTAAAGCAAAGCTGGTCATGACCTTCACTTTTTGTGTTTTCAGATTAAAAGCAACATTTCATTGAAGGGTAATTTTAATACGCCAAAGAAACACATTTAAAACACACATTTCCTGGAGCTGTTTTCAGCGAGAGTTACTCTCTTCCATGGCTTCTAAGCGAGATTGGAAAATGCAGAGGAAAATAGTTTCCATTTCTTAATGAGGAAATTATAACTTTAAGCAAAATTGACCAACTTAAAATGAAACTGTGGAATAAATCCTCTGCTTTTTTTTCCTCGTGGGTTAGACAAGAACTAATTCTGCTTTTCCCATCTGTTCCAATATTGGAATTTTTCAAGATATTAGACACTACAAAGAATACACATCTATGTGGACAATGGTTTTTCTTCTATTCATAAAAATCATAAGATCAAAAATGCTACAGAAATGTTAAAAATAAGAAAACAAAAAAAAATATCCCACTGTGAACTGGAAGGGCCCTTAAAAAACTTTTTTTAAATCTTGGCAGATTGAATTCCATCCCTCTCTGAAAAGCAGAGAAAAAAAAACAAACACTACTTAAACCTTGTTGGTGATTTGTATGAACAAGGAAAATGCAGAAATATTGTTGTTCAGAAATGTGTAGGCAGAAAAGTCATCATCCTGGTAGCTGGATTTGCTGAGGGCTCTAAAATCCTGCTAAGCTTATTTCTTCTGAAGAAAGGATATTAAAACCAAAAGCAGGATCAGTACCTAGGCAGGAGAAAATACTGGTCCTTGGCAGTGGTAGAAAGCAAAAATCACACCAGTGAAGTACTGGAAAGAAAAAATTTACAAGTAGGGAAAATTATCAAAGAGAGTCACAACAAATAAACATTTAACCAGAAACTGCAGGAACTAGAAAACATTTTTAACCGTGCTGGGTCTGAAAAATGTGCTTTGTCAAGATCTGTCCTTGAAAAGAGTTGTCTGATAAAGGTTAGAAACCAAAAATTCCTTAGGAATGGTACACTGATGCTTATCTCCCTTTTAGGAACAAGGACCAGAAATATTTGTGGTTCACAATCATGTTCCTTTCAGATCTGGGCTAAAGGTTGTTCTGTATGTTTTGGTTGACATCTGGCTGGACACGAGCCCAGGGGTGCCCAGGTGTGACCAGGTGTGCCCAGGTG
>NW_021940744.1:2603452-2613486 GCF_001715985.3 Manacus vitellinus | reverse complement strand
TTTTTTGCTTCTGTACCTTATTATCTCAAAATCAGGTGTATATATGTATATATGTTTTTTAAAAAACAATACTGAATGTTTAACAGTCTTTACTGAATATAAACAGTAACTTAAATTTCCAGGTGATTTGACAGATTAGATTTAATCTGACAGATTTAGAAGGTCCCGTGGTAGATAGATTTAGAATCTCACTGGTTCTTACCCACTGTCACGGTCCACAGAAGCACCTGACAATTACTATGGATTAAAATAATCAGTTTTCCCTGACCAGTACTGTGAATGGGCCAGTTCTCAACACATGAAGTGCTAGAATGAACCTGTAACAGTCATTATAGTCCTCCCCTCAGGGTAAGAAGAAGTTCCCACTTAAATACACACCAAAAAGGCGAAAGCTTAAGTTCCACAGACTAAAAATAATTGATGGCAAAAGCAGAAAATGATTCCCAAGTTACAATATTCAGGAACTGTGTTCCTGTTGTTGTACCAGGAGGAAGAGAGGCTTCCCCACAGTGTAAACCAGAGCAGAATCTCACTGGTGTGTTGTAACCTGCTGGTTTAACTGAGATCTCTGTGCCAGCAGCTTAAAACTGGCAATCTGACTGTCTCCTCCACCCCATCTTCTACAGACTGTTGGATAAATGGGTTAAAGAGGACGTTAAAAATCTCCTCCCTGTGACTGTGGAATGTCCCAGTAGCTCTCAGCTTTAGCCTACTGTTCTCAGGCCAATGATAGTGCCAGAGAATTAAGAATATTGTGGTATTAAAAATAACAGTCCCAGGACTACGGATCATTTTTATTTGCATTTCTTGCAGCCTTCTGGCATCTTATTATTCCCCTGAACACAAGGCCAGTAACCTTAATGAAATACCAGAAGATATATTCTATATACAATTCCAGCAATTCTAGTTTAATAAAAAAAATGCTTTAAACTTCTTACTGCAGAGCAGATTATGGGCTGTTTGCAAAGAATTCTGCTTGGGAGAGCAGCTGGTGCCTCAGTGAACCCTGTGGCCTTGGCTTTATGCACTGCCTATTATTTTGGGAAGCAGTTCTGAGATACAAACACAGAGCAGGCACTTTTTTGGAATTACTACCAGGATTGATAATCATTAACTGAGCCTCAACAATTATCCAAATATTTCACATGCATTGCTCAAAATATTCCCCCTCCCTCGTGTAAACATGTCCATGAAGTCACAAATAATCCCATTTGCTGGTTCCTGCCAACTCGGGGTGTGTGCAGCCCCAGATCCTCTGCCTGGGCTTCTGGAAGCCAGGAGGGGTGGGATGGGAGTGGAATGAAGGCAGATGCTGCAGGAAGAAGCTGGAGAGAACAGCTTTAAGATGCAGCAATCCTGCCTCCCTCAGTCTCCCATCAGGTCTCCAGTCCAGCTCTGGGCTCTTCCTCATGTTTTCCAAGTGATCAGAATGAACTGGAATTCATCCCAGCAGTGACTGTGTGGGACCAGCTGTGGGAACAGAGAGAAGTTCAGGCCCTAAATAAGCTGGAAGGTAACACATAGAGGAATGGCAAGGGAAGAACAGAGGAAGGTGGAATTATTTCCCTCTCAATCACGGCACAGTCCACTGGAGCTACTGTGCATATTGAACAGAGATGGAATTTATGCTGTTCTGCATTCCCTTATTTAGTCAGAGGTGTAATCAGGTGCAGCCCCCCCACGACCCACCAACACACCACAAAATGTTATCTCTACCTTTAAGGTGCCTGATGCAGCGGGAGAATTTCCACTGAGCCGCCCGTGAGTTATTGCAGCTTTGTGGCTGAACATTTCCAATAAGTGATCCTCTAACTTCATGGAAAAAAGATCTCATATTTCTTAAACGAGCTCTTCCTTCATGATGAGCGATTTCCCAAGCTCTGCTGCTGATGCCCTGCGAGTTCCAGCCAGCACAACAGTGACACAGCTTCATTCCATTGATGAAGTCTTTCAATAATCACCTTTGCCACTAGATTACTCTTCCACTCCTCCCCAGGATACTCCATTCTTTCATTATTTTCTGGATTAGGACCAGATTCTTTGCCAGCCAGGGTTTTCCAGGATCTCATCCATAATACTCTGAATTAACAGACTTGATACCAAATGAGGTCTTTGATACTCTCACTCTCCCCAGAGCGTTGGATACTCTTCTGTAACAAATTTGGAGAGGCATTTTATGATACATTGTCCTTCGTGAAGTGAAACCCTGCAAATTTTAACCCATATAGAGAAATTTCAATTGTATTTTCCATTTTATAACCTTTTGCATGAGAAATTCTTTTTCTTTTTTTGAAAGGGAAATGCACAGTTTAGGTTCTTGGCACTCTATTTAACAGAGAGCTCCTGCATTTTGAAAGGTCCTGGAGAAGAAAGGTGTCTTTTTATAAAACTTGCAACCACCATTTGAAAAAAAAATGAAAAACAACGATGGATTTTTTTTTTTTTGAATAATGGATTATGTCTGGGAAAGGCTAAGCAGCTGATTTGTTATTCAGAATGAGTGACCTACCGCACTTCTTCAAACTGAGCATGGAAAAAAATATAATTGGGCTTCCTAACAATGGTATTTAGCATCAATATACAGTTAGAGGCTTCATTATTGAAACTGTGCATAGAACTGACATGGTAACACTCTATTACCACACTACCATTCTACACAACATTTTGAAGTTCAACTGCAAAATAGCAGAAAAATTCAGTGTATAAAAAATCTATTAAGTCTGTACAACACTTGAATGAAGATGTGTTTACAAAGGCACTACTCAGAACATGGAATATTTTCTTTTATTCAAAATTCAGAGCCCAGAGCTGATGCATTTCTGCCCTTCCTCTGAGCCTCCAACTTTATAAACATCACAAGAGATTTTCCTCTTATGTCCTTGACTCTCCACTTTCATAACTCTGCCTTCCAAGTGCACCCCGGAATTTCAGTGTTTAAGGGAATATGTAACTGCTGGGTTTAGTATTTGGCCTCCTTCACAAAACACACAGCCTGTAACCTATCCTGCAATTTAAATGCAAATAATATTTAAACAAGGCTAATCTGGGGAGCTTTTGTGTGTGGAGTGATATATGGGAAGGAGCTGTTTGAGGTGCAACAGTTTACTGCTCTGGTTTCCTTTTCACATCAATCATCTCTTCAACAATTAAAATGGCTCATGGCTGCAGGGACTATGACAAACTAACTCCATCATTTAAATACCCCTGATAGTACCTTTGAGCACCAGAAGCCGATGGAAAATGATAAAATGTTAATTATAAGTTGTAAGCAAAATGAAGTGCCTCCATTCATCAGCGACCTGCTGGTTATAAACAGGACTGGTTTGTACAGCCAACATACACACAGAAAATATGCTTGGGCTTATTGAATGTTTTCCTGTGTAAATCAGCCATGGCCAGGTCTGCCTGTTGCCAGGGGAAACCCACTTTGACTCTCCTTTCCCACCTTATCACCAGGACATAACAGAGTGACTGTCCCTCCACCTGGGGAAGATATCAAAAAGTTAATCACCAAAGAGGGATTTTTCCTCCTCTCCTACACCAGGATCACAATGGATGTGTCATGATCAGCCATTGCTCTGAGAGGCACTCCAGGCTCTTGTCCAGTTCAAAGGGATTGCTGACACTCCTTTTTCCATCTTCCCAGGTGGCTCCTTAGCTTTGCAGTGTCAATTTAAATTGATGCTGACACAACCCAAAGAGGGTATTTTTTTTCCCCCTGTCCTGCAATCAGGGCAGTGATTCTGAATTGTGTCTAAAATGATTCTCCATTTTTCTTTGCCTTGGCTGTAAACCAGTTCTCATTATTTCAGAGTACACTGTGACCATGTTCTAAAAAATATCATGAGTCACTTGGTGTATTTTATTTGAACTGTAGAACTGTAACAGGAATTAGAGAGATAGAAACATATTGTTCTTAGAATTTGGACTTGGAATGGGATTTTTTTTAGGCAAAAAAGTAGGCTTGATTGTAAACATGTTTATACCTGTTTTATATAATATGAACTCATTTGCTACAGGATTATTTTTATATTGTATAGTTCCATGTGCAGTTACATAAACTGATACTAAACCTATATAACAAGGTGACCTTTTTTTAATCCCAAGCAACACCTGTGAACCAGTATTCTATAACTTTGCCTTAGTATTTCCTCTCTATTTTTAAACCTTTTCTCTACTATTTTCTTTTTTAATTAAGCTGGTCCTTACCTCACTGTACTTCCTTGTTAAAAAAAAAAAAAAAAGGCACCTTTCTGCTTATTGTCATGCCCATTTTCTTTTTTTTCCCCCTTTTTTCTTCCACAACTGCTTTCTCAGAGGCTAATCAATACCTGGAAAATAACCATTCACACTTCCAAGCTGCCATATCCAAGAGCTACCTGTGAAACTGGGGGCAAAATGATGAACCAATAGAGAGCAGCAGGAATTTTCAGGCTCATCCCCTGGACAACATGAAAAGGAAATGGGAGCTCGGAGCAAAATGGAGAGAAACCTTCCCTTTGCTTCAGTCTCAAACACAATTGTTCAAATAAAGAACAAAACAGGCAAAACCCATGTAGCAAATCTGGAAATGGAATGTAGATTGCTAATATTTTTTAGATCATCTATTCTTTTGGAAGTTCACTACTTTTATTCAGGAATATATTACAAACTAAAGCTAGATTTTCAGCTGAAGTGTTTTGTGGTGACTGTTTCCAGGCCTCTGAGTTGTTTGGCTGTTGGATTCTTAGGAGAGGAAGCCAGATTGGTATGGTGGGCTCTCATTCCTTTATTATTGCTCTTACATGTTAGCCTGACTTACAAACATGAGACCAGCAATTTGTTCAAAATATCTGCAACATGCACTGACATCTCAACTATTCACAAACCTGTTGTTCTAAAACATGAAGGGAAAAATAACTTCCACAAGTCCTCTTTCCCACTTTCAGCAGCAACTGAGAAAACAGGAGTTTACTGATGTGAACCCTAATGTAGGAAGTGTGTATAAAAATGCCAAGTTTTGCAAACAGAACAAATTCAGCCACAGAAAGATGTTGGGATCCATCCAGTGTCGTGGGAATTGTTCAGTGCCCAGCTAGTACAGCTTGCTTTTGAGTGTTACTGTGTTAGGTACAGCAAAGACAGACCAACCAGAAGTATTGTGGCAGTACAAAAGGCACTTCAGGTGTATCCTCAGAAATAAAATATTTATTACCCTCACACAGCATATTTATCAAACCAAATTCATTGTACACATAATTATTTTCTGCAAGTTTTATCTTTCCAATTTCATCTTCTGGTTTCAGTCTGTTACATAAAATGTATTTTTGGTCATCATCTGCTGGCATCTGCTATGTCCAGAATCTGAGAGCAGCTACTTCAAAAATATTCATTCCCTTTTGTTCTTGGCAATCTGAGCACAAGTGTCTGAACACATTTTGGATCTTGTTCAGCCTGAGCAATGAAATCTAATGCCTCAGGTTTTCCAGTGGGGCCACCTTGGTAAGGAATGGAAATGAACAATTAGGAAAAAGTAGTTGAGAAATGAGGCACCACTCCCTCAGCCTGTTCCCAACACTCTTGGGGGGGAAGGTGTTTTCCCCTGAGTAACCTTTTATGACAGTCACAATGTGTTGTTCCCACTGTTACTTGAAGTTAGTGATAAAGCAAACAAATTCAGAAAAACACGGAACCAAATCCACGGGCACATCAATTATTTACAGTTTAATGGGGGAAAATTCTCTTTAAGCTGAGAAGGATCTATGGCATAAGTATAAAAATCAATATGCTGGAGTCATAAGGGAGAGGGGCTGTTTGCAGTGCTGAATATTTATGAGCCCTCCAGAATGAATGAACTCTGCCAGCTGGAGGAATTTACAGATGGTGGAACAATCCAGGAGCAATCCTGGGATTTGTTCCTGTGATCACAATGTTTGAACATGAAAGGATGTGTCTGTTGTAACTCAATATACCTGGTCTAGTGGAAGGTGTCCCTGCCCATGGAAAGGGCTTTGAAGTGGATGATCTTTAAGGTCCCTTCCAAGCCAGGCCATTCTATAATTCTGTGGAATTTGACAAAAAACTGTAACTGCCTCCCTCTCAGGAATTTTCAGTAACACTGAGAATTTATCCCCACTTTTCTGGACAGAGCAAATGTTTCTCATAATCATCTGCATCTGGATGTTGAAATCAGGCTCAAAAAAAAACCAAGGAAGAAACAGACAAATCAGCAATTTCATTTTTATTTCTGTAATCTTTAAATAACCTTTAAAAAGATGGAGTTCTAATGGAAAATATCTCCCTGGCTCTAATCCTCTGTCCTTCTTCGTGTTCTACCCTCCCTGTGTTTTTCCCCCATTTAATTTGTACTCACAATGCTCCATTAGTGAAACCTCACAAGAGTTTGGGTGACCCCAAGCCCCCCATTCCACCCCAGAATTCCCATTTTCCTGCTGTTTTCCCCCAGTTCCCTGCCTCTTTTAGCAAGGTGCATCTGCCAGTGATCATCTGGGCCGGGATCCTGGTGGCCCCTGTCACTGCCCATGACTGTCACTCAATCCAGGTGACCCCAAATCCCTTCATCCACCCCAGAATTCCCATTTTTTCCCAAGAGAAAGGCGGAGTGTAGAAACAGGCAGGACGCACGTTTTGGGATCCAAATATAATTGGTAGGGTTTGTGATTGAAGGCTCCTCACCAATGGAGGAAACTAAAAAGGGCATTAATTCAGCGCTGATTCAACACCAAACTGTCTCACTGGCACAAAGAAATTCCTTTTAGCAGCTGTGAAACCCTTTTTTTGGCTTAACTGAATGAACCCCTACAGAAGTGTGAAAAAGCCTCAGAAACTTCTTGAGTTCTTCCAGCCACCTGCCCACTCTTGGAACCCAAAGTCCTACAGTTATGGCCTTTCCACGGGTTGCCACAGATCTCAGAAAAAAGCTCTTCCCTGGGTACATTCAGTGGGTTCCTGGAGTTGTTCCTGCTGGGTGTCCTCCCCCTGTCACAGAAGAGCTGAGTACTGAATAGGAAATCAGGTGTCTTTCAGACACATGTGCCAGCCTAGCTTACAACTTCTATTGCACTCATTCATTTTTATGAAACAAGTGTTTGAAATGACTCTCAGGTGCTTTTATAAGAGTAATCACAATCCAATTAAATGATTAATGTGATCATTTGACTAGAAAGTCAAAGTTTACCAGGTAAGGGGACATAGAATACTCTGTTGTAAAAGAGATTTCAGGTTTACAGAGGTGAACATTTATGTGCTGTCGTTGTTTGGAAACACACAGCTTCAAATCTGGACAAAAATAAGGTTAAAATATCTTTTGTGGAATGGTTAATTCCAGCCTGGATGAATGAAGACTTTTCAATAAATGGATGTGAAGAGAATCTTATCCAGTGCCATGATTCCTTCCTGAAAAGATTAGAGCTATTTCACAAATTACATTATTTGCCAGGCAGTAGAGAAAGTTAAAAACTTTGCTTTCTTCAGGTCCAAGCGCTTTTCCACCCAGTTCTTAGTAACATGATTTTCTCAGATGAAGACATCCTTTGCTGGTTAGATTTTACCAAGGAAGAAAACCAGGCAGAAATCACGTTACATAGAGAACACCAACAATTTTAGTAGAACTGTTTGGTTGGGGTTTTATATTTTGCTTGGGTTTTTCTTTGTATTTTGATGGTTGTTTGTTTGGGGTTTTGTATGTTGTTTGTGTTTTTTGGTTTGTGTTTGGGGTTTTTCCCCCCAGTTGTCTGGGGCAGTTCAGTTCAATGTCAAAATCAGGCATATCTCCACTTTTCCTGTTAAACCTTCCAGATCTTGGTTTCACAAAACACTGGCTTTGAGCAGCAACACCAGAGAATAATGACAAAGTACCTTCTTTGGGTTTATGCTTTAGGTTTTTGGGTTTAGCCACGAAAACTCCAGCACTTCATTAATGTTTTGACTTTAGGGTTTTAAAATCACATCTTTCAATATTCCTTGCAGAAAGTCTCTTTGAATTTTTTAGCATAAAATGGATGATTTGAAAGAATCCTGGAGAAGGTCTTGACAGTTACAAGAAGACATTTTTAAAAACTGAATTAACCTTTTGCCACTCTTGAATAGGACAGTTAAAAAAAGAAGAAAAAAGGTAGGTTTGGTAGTCAGGAAGCATAAAACTGTCCTTTTATAATTAAATTATATGCTATTAGATACAAAGAGAGAGAAAAACACATTTCCCATTTAGAAAACAGTTTATAAACTTGTAGACTGGTAGAGAACTCCACAGTGCCAGAAGAAGTTTTCTAGTTAAACCAACTATTTTGACCCTTGATTCCTTTTGTTCTGTCTACTCAGAAACCATTTTAAGCAGAAAGACAAGCTCTTATTTTTTCCCTCCTCAGCTTTTTTATTTTTTTTCTTCCATACACTGAAATTCTTCAGATAATTTAAAAAAGTTTCTCGGTCAAATTTTTGTCTGAGCTCTTCTCCCTCTGAATTTATTGGAAAATGCCTAAAGCTGAGCTGTGCAGCTCAACTTCTCAAGAGAAAAAGATCTACTAGCAAATGAAATTTAGTTTGACAAAGATTAAGAATACCACTTTGGAGCAACAATCAACTATAGTGGAGAAGGTGATTGTTTTGGGGGTTTTTTTATGAACTAGAGTTCTTTTGAATGTTCTGTATAATAAGCAATAAATTTCTTCTGCAATGAGTTTCTCAGTAAGTCTTCTAATCTTCAGATATGCACAGTCCTCCTTAGACTTCTCATAGGAATTATCACATGACTTAAAAATATGAGCAGAAAAAGAAAGGTTGAATTTACACTCAGCCTAAGAGAGAAAGGGAATTTTAAGCAAATCTATTGTTTGATTCCTTTTTCTTCCCTGGTTGATTTCTGCCCTTTTTCTTTCCTGCTAAAGGTCTGCTCCAGAGCCTGTTCCAGTCAATAACAATCTTTCCCCTGATTTCAGTGGATGGTTCAGTGTTGCTAATGCATTTACATTTTCTGAACTAAATTGGTTGCAGTCATGAAAACCCAACCCCTTCCCAATTCCTGGCTTTTACAGAGCAGCCAGCATTTGGGATTGAGAGGATAAAAGCTGCTGAGGAATCAATTGGCTGAACAAGTAGAACCTACAGAAAAAAAACATTAGGAAAGCTCCATGATCTCCTGCATTGCCATTAAACATCAATAAGGACAGGGAAGCAAAGCACAAGCAGTTTTCTCTGCATGGAAGAGGGTGGATAAAACCCAAAGGTAGGAGAGACCCAGTTTGAATCCCTTAACTCTAAAACCAAAGGAGGAAGGAAACTCCTCCACAATTTGGCCAACCCTCCTTTTTTCCCCTTCTTGCATAAGAAAACAAAATCTATAAACTAAAGAGTTTCAGAGTGTCTTTTATATATTCTAAATATTATCTCTATATTCCTATATCACTTTATGAATATCATTTTATGACTTTACACGTTACACATTCACCATCTTGTTGCTGCTCATTACTTTCAATTTAAGGCAAGAGGAGCTCTTCTCCATCCCTTAATTAGCAGTAATGAGGTAATGGCAAGAGCCATCTGCTCTGATTAAGGGAATCAGCTCCAAGAGCTGCTGGTTCTCCCCTCATGTTTGCTCAGTGGTCTCGGGTGCTGCACAGTAAGAGCCCATGGAGAGGGAGTTTCACCTCTCCTGGTTGAAAACATCTACCACACAAGCTCTCCTAGGACTGGTTTTGTGCTCTCACGCTTCCAGGTTGGGATTCAGATCAGAGGAACAGGGGAGCTGCTCAGCACCAAAATCACAGCTGCCCTACCTTGCCTTTTCACAGCTGCTTCAGAAGAAAAACTCCCAGTAACTTCTTAAAAATCTTTGAAAATTCCTGCATAAATCAGTCTGTAGATAGACCTCAGTCTAAAAAAATGCTTCTTTTCTACACCAGTCAGAAAAGATGAGACAAGGGAGTCTCAAAAATCTTTTTTTATATTTTTACCGTTCCTTTTCACCGCGGGCAGGTGAGAACAGACTAAACCTGTTCTGGTTTCTCACTTTGTTTTGAGTGCCTGTGAGGGTGGGG
>NW_021940744.1:2598211-2603442 GCF_001715985.3 Manacus vitellinus | reverse complement strand
AGCTGTGGCTGCCCCTGGATCCCTGGAAGTGTCCAAGGCCAGGTTGGAGCAACCTGGGCTAGTGGAAGGTGTCCCTGCCCATGGCAGGGGGTGGAACTGGATGGGCTTTAAGGTCCCTTCCAGCCCAAAACTTTGTGTGTTTTTATTCTAGGGTAAACTGGGATAACATTTAATTCCTTTATAAAGAATTTTGCTCTTTATAGAAGCTAATACTACTTGGGAGGAAAACTTTTAGTTTCCTTTATTTTCTGTGTAGGCCTTGCACTTCTTCAGTATCCAGAATGCTGGAAAGATGACTGGACCCCAGAAAATGAAGGCAATACATGAGTTAGACTTGGATGTGCTTATTTGGTTGAAAAATGTGAGAAAAAAACTTAATCATCTTCCTCAAAGAGAATAATTTCTCGATAATTCTTGATTCTTATTACACCAAGAGTAGGATGGTAACTACTAATTAATACATCTCCAGTTAGTTTGGAGCTTCCCAGTGTGCTGTAGTGACTTACACATCAGCACATATTAAGACTCTAAACCCATATTTGTATATTAAAAAAAATATTACAAGATCTCTAGAGAGTACAGAGAGGAATGCAATTTTTTTATTTTTTACTTCCAACAAAACATGTTCAACGGGAAAAATAAAAGATGACACTAAGAACTGATTGGCATTACATTATTCAAAGTGTATTTCTGCCTACATGGAAAAGGTGTTCTTCCCTCTGACCAGCTTTGTGGATCTTCTCTGGACTCGCTCTGGTGATTCTGTTTCTTCCTATAATTAACAGTCATGACACAAATGTTATTTACAGATTTGAAGGAAGAACACACACAAATGGATTTCATAAAAGCATATTTCCTTCCCTCATCACAGACAGCCTAAAAGGAGACGGAGATGCTTCCCATTTCCAGCTCCAAACCCACTGGTAATTTGGAAAAGCTTGTTCCAAAAAAAAAAAAAAAAAAGAGAAGTGTCTCTATCCTGACTCTAAGAACATGTAAAACTGTAATAAAATGTTAAATGTTGGTCCGAGTTCTACCGGTTTTTAATTTTATGGTTTCAAAACTGCTTTAATAATGATATTACCCATGTAAAATCAACCCCTGAAACAGAGTTAAATATAGAATGTGGCAATCTATACAGTTCATGTTGTGGTAATCTATACAGTTAATGGCATTAGCAAACCAGGGGAAGTTGATAGACTTAATATTGGCTTCTTGTCTGAGAAATACTTGTTATTGAGAAACTTCCAATGCAAATCAGTGTAACATCAGGCAAAGCAGATGCCAGGCTGAACTTTTAACAAGCTATACAGAAATTTTGATATATGGCAAACTCCATAATGAAACAAATGTTAGATGTTAATTCAGGTCACAAATAAAAGCTACTTGAAAAGATTTAATGCCAAAGTTGAATTCTAAGGTGCTCTTGGGATGATTAATGCCTGGAAGAATGTATGAGACTCTTCAGTGGTTTAGATGACCCTTAAAAATAACAGCAGTATATGGAGAGTAATTAAATTTCTCTGTCTCCTCCTCCTTGTCTGGTACAAACCAGTTCATCCTTCTGCTTTCCTCATGATGCTTTATCTCAGCTGAGGTCTCAAAAACCATCATTGCTGAGGAGTTTGCACTTGTCCTGGATGAGATTTGTCTACAGGAAGGTAGCTATAAAAAGCAGGGTCAGATGTTATGAATAACCCAGACCAGAAGGGTGCAATGAAAACGTCTGTTTTCATACCCATGCCAGCCAGCTTCTCTCCTATTGCTCTAAAACACAAGTGTACAAGGACAGAGTTATCCATTTAACTTATTAAACAGGATGTGTTTTGGACAGGATTCATAATTAGGAAGCCATTGGAAACTAAATCCTTCATTCAAGTTATTGGAAATGGACATTAAGCCACTGACACTTTGTCTTGTTGATAAATACTAATTCATTTTTTTAAAATAGTAAACATTGAACCTATTAAATGTACCAGAAGATGAAGATTGAATTATATCTCTCTGGCAGCAATGAAGTGACTGATTTTTGTATCCCTGTTGATCATTAAGCCAGTGGGGACATTTGTGATCAAGATTTGTGTAGGTTGGGGGGAGAATTTGACCCTGGAACGTTTACTGTGCTGAGACAAGAGGGAATATGTTTATCAGGAGGTGATATTTCATTAGACCTGGCAGCAACTCTGTCTCTACAGAACTTCTGCTTGCAAAGGATCCCATATCCCAGAGGTTACTTTTTTCAAACCAAACCAGTTGCTTTCAGTGTGACAGGAGAGCTCAGGAAGTGACACAACTACAGAACCTTTTAGAAAGAATAACAATTGGAAATACTAAATAAAAAGATTTCTTAAGGAAAATGCTTGTGGAAATGGGTCAGTATTCCAAGGTGGTCTTGATTTAAGGGAACACCAGTCCTCCAGTATGACATAGAATCACGGAATCATCAAGTTTGGAAAAGACCTCCAAGATCATGAAGTTCAACCTCCTTAGTGTCAAGAACTCCAATTTTCAACTCATTGCAGAAAGCAGCAAAGCAGGAGAGAGGTAGCAGATTTATTTTTCACCAAAATATTATATCTTCAAAAGAGGAAAAGAGTTCTCTAATGATTTATCTTTAGGAACATACCAATTGTTAAATAATTCCTAATACACTCTCTGAAATTCAGGCAGAAATAACACTCCCTTGTGAATGTGGGGGAAGCAAACCTGAAGTCAAATAAAACCCAGTGAGTAAGTAATAGCAATAAGTTCCTGATTACACATGGCTAAAAGGCAAAAGGTAAAAAAGTTTGAATTAATTAATTAAAATAAACAGCTTTAATATCCATTGGGTAGTATCCTGCTGACTTTACCCTGGTTTTCTCTTGGCAAACAACTTGAGCAATTAAGACTAAAGACAAGCATCACTTCTTCCTTTATTTGTCCTGTCAGTTTGGGCACTCTGTTGTTTGTACAAGATGAAAACTAAAATACTAGATGTTCAATAAAAAGCAGAATCAGGCATCAGGTCACAGGGTGGAATTGCTGCAGGCTTAAAATGGACTTGGCAGAATGTCAGTACCTGCCTTTAAAAATGGGATCCAAGTCTTCTCCTCCAACTGCAGCACAATCTACTGCACACCTAAATAAATCTGGCATCTCCATTTTGTGCCACAGAGTTCCCTGGGGACTTGTATTCAGGTTTTTTATGCATCTTAGCCTGATCTAAATTCGTTGGGCAATAGGACACAGGGAAGAGTTGTGCCCATCATCTATAGAACCATAGGATGGTTTGGGTGGGAAGGGACCTTAAAGATCACCCAGTTCTTACCCTGCTCACTGGAGTGGAATATCTGTGTGTATCCCTAAGAGCATCCAAGACCTGTCCAACCCAAAGTCACCACCCTGCAGACACATCCCCTGATGGTTTACACACTTCTCTGTACAAAGCTCCTGTCTGGCAGCCCTGAAGAGCTGGATCCTTTGAAACCCACGGACACCTTTCCCTTCAGAAAAACCATGTGCTCACCAAGCTGTCAGCTGGTCTGTGCAGAGAGAAAACCAGTCCCCTGTGCCACCAGCAGTGGGAGAAGGACAGGAGGGAAAAGGGAGCCCTATTGTGGCTTAGTGGGCACTGCAGCTGGGACAGAGGGCTCTTGGCTTCTGAGTCCAGCCCTCTGGGATGACCTTTAATCTGACTGCTCACCATTCCGAACTCTGGAATGCAATGGAAACCTCCCAGACTTGCAGGTGACCCCCAGAGGATTCATGAACACCCCTGGATCCCTGGAAGTGTCCAAGGTTGGACAGGGCTTGGAGCAACCTGGGCTAGTGGAAAGTGTCCCTAGCTGTGACAAGGGATGGGATTGGATGGGCTTTGAGGTCCCTTCCAACCCAAACCAGTCTGGGATTCTGGGATTCACAGTATTTGTTTTATCAGAGGGCTACATAAATCATAAAAGTGGTTCACATTTTGTAAGAGTTTAAATTTCCCAAGTGTTCACAAGAAAACTGACGTGTGGGTATGACAGTATTTTTGTCTGCAGTAATGGTGGCCCACAGGAGAAATAATGCTGGGAATACAACAACTGGGATGCTGCAAGCCCTTGAAACAAAAATCTACTCTTTAGAACAAAATGGAAATTTGAGCAGTGGATGATGCTTCTTTTCAAAGAGTTTGACAGAAATGATTTTACTGTGCATAAATGAGATTTATTTCAATCGGGAAGAGAAGGATTTCATAAGAACATACAGACATAGAAAGACACTGTTTTACAGTGTTCTTGGATTGACTGCACCATTAAACCCCAGTAATCTGCTGCAGTGAGGTGCTGTCAGGGTACTAAACACAAATGAATTCATTTCAAATAAAATGAAGCAGCTGCTACAATGATCATCAAGATTTACATTTTTCTCCCTAAACAAATAAAAAATAAGATAAACGCAGAGAAACTGAGAAAGAAACTGATGTAGATCACTCTGCCATGATTGGATATGTGAAAATTAGAGTAGAAAACAAGCATATTTGTGATGTTAACAAAGAAGAATTCGAAAATATTGCACAAATATTTTGCCAATAGCTGACTTCTCCAGAGGTCTGATCGTGTAGTTCCCATGATGTTTTGGACATGAGGTGTTCTCTGTGGTTTTTTTGTACTCCTCTCAGATATAGGAGACCAATTAGTTTATTTGACAGCTCTTTCTTTGGAATCCTGTAAATGTTATTTCTGCAGAAATGACAGAAAGAAGTCCTTGTTTGTTTTCATAACAATGACACTCGTGATGAGTTTATTCACAGACACTGTCAATATTCCTTCAAGCTTATCAGACGTGACTTTTTCAATACTAAGAAAAAGCTTCAAAAACGTGGAGATCCAAGATTAAAGCGTTATTTGGAGTTTGGGAGAACAAAGTGTTACAGGAGATGATTCACTTCCAGTTTCCAGAGACGTTTGATTTGTGCTGCCAGAATCCTCATTAGGAGGCTGACAGTGTGTCTCACCTCTCTGACAGACACAGTGCCAGGGAAGCAGGGAATATTCACAGAGTTTTGTGGCAGAGTCATAAATTTATAAATACCTTTATGGGATTGCTGCTTAAGATGCAGAAACTAAAGATACAGAATGTTATTACTTTACATACACTGAAAGGTGAAGCAACGCTGGTAGCGAGGCTTCTGAATCTTCACTGACATGCCAGGAAAGATTTGTTTTGGCAGACTAGATACCTCAATGTGTAAAGCTGAAATCTTG
>NW_021940744.1:2582005-2596871 GCF_001715985.3 Manacus vitellinus | reverse complement strand
ATATATAAAATAAATACTGCTGTGCAAGAGTGACACAGGTAAAGAGATTCACAATATAAAAAAACTTCAAGTTTTCCTCCTGTCTTAAGGTCCACTTGGTACTAAGCTACACCAGAAAGCAGATTATCAATGATATTGATTTGTCTGCCAACTTGATACAGTGCCCAGATAGCTTGGACCCAAATATAGATTGTTATCTTATCTCAAAAGTGTTATAAATATCAAAGTGAGTATTGGTTTTTCTCTTTATTACATAAATATGAATGAGCTACTGGCCTTTTTGAGCTATTCCCAGGAGTATTTATCTTTTAAAAAGCCAATAAAAAAACTCTGTTCATATGTAAAACACAAGCATTCTTTATACAGTAAAGAATTAAGCCACTAAGGCAATGTTGACCATATAATAATTTCCTTGTATCTTGATTTATTCCCATTTAAGTGTTCATAGAATCATAGAACAAAAAGAAAACAGATAATGCATATATTCACACAACATTTTTCTTGCATACTCATTTATTTAAAAACAAAACCAAATTTTAAAAAAATCAAGCCTTGTATGAATATCATTGGCCAGTAAAACTCACTCTCAGTTTAGCAAGAGAACTGCTCTCATTTCTAGCCCAAGACAAAATAGCAATAAATACATTAAAATAATAATATTTCCATCTTTGAAACGTTGAAAAAAAAATCCTGAATATTCTTTGGCAAATTCCTGAAGGGTTGAAGGAAGTTATCCCAGAGGGAGTTCTGGAATCAGTGCTTAAAACTTAGTTCCTGGGCAAGGTGTTGGGAGGTGTTCACAAGAAATATTTGTCAGATTTTTCACAGAGTTACAGAATCACAATTATGATCCTCAAAATCCTCTCTCTAAAAAGCAGGCGCTGCACTGGATTTCGTATAAAACTTGTAGCAACTCCTGCCCGGGTTGAAGCCTGAGAAAAAACACCTTTCTTGCTGTTTTCTAGAAATTAATCTTCACTATCAAACACAATGGCAGTAATCCTGTATGTATTTATACAAAAATGTGTTGAGTCAGGCTCGCTTCAACTATTTCCTTATTTATTTCTGCTCATAAATCCTCATTTGCCCTTGTGGATTGTAGGAGAATAAAGATGAAGTGAAAATGTACTTGTACTTTGTCCTCTGAGCCTTAAGAAACTTTCAGTGAGGGAAGTGAATAATTCTCAGATCTGCACATTATATTGAATTTAACTCCATTTATTCTGTGCATGGAAAGCCTCTGTTGCCGTTTCTCAAACTGGAGTGAAAATATTTAGCCATTAAAATTATTAGAAATGATACAATAAAATTATTGGGAAATCATTTAATAAATTATTGGAAATTTGTTAACACTTAAACAACAATTTATGTCTTTTATTGACTGTAAGGAACATGTTTTTTTCTCCAAACAGAGATGCTGTTCCATTCTGAAGGAAGTATTTGGTAAAGGTAATAAATTAGTAATTCAATAAATGTAGTAAATTTAGTAAATTCAGTTTGTGTGAAAAATGCTGCCAAATCTGGGCTCTCTTAACAATTCTGGCTCCTGTTGAAATATTCCTTTTAACTTGATTTCCAGTGTAAAGGAGACAGAAACTCCATTCTGTATCTGTCTTCTCTTGCTTGTCTTTATAAAGGTGGAGGATTGAGATGCTTAAATAGATTAATGAACTCAAATTGTTCTCATAGAAATAAAATCTCAGATTCTCACCAGAATTATTTTTTGAGATATAAATAAAAACAACAAAAAAAAAGAATTTGCAAAAGCTTTCTGGAATTGTGTTCAGAAACCACAGTTACACACACACAGGGGTCCTTGCTGTGTCATATCAAAGCCTTTGAGTTGGTCTCATTTGCTTCCAAGGCAATAAATCTGGTTTGGGATCTCAATAGGTTTGGGGGGAAAAAATAAAAAAAATCCAAAGAAAATAATCCAAAACTTAAAAAAAAAAAACAAACAACAAGCCAAGCCCCCTTTGCTGTCTGGATAATAACTCTGCAAAAACAGTTGCTGATAAAATATTAAATAATTCCCAAATAAAGATTCCTGGTCAAAGTTTGGAATATTCACCCCTNAAAAATAAAAAAATAAATTTATTCATCTTACTATTTTCTGGCTTTAAGACATTAAATAATGCTTTTCCCATGCAGTTAGGGCAGGTAAAGGAATCATCCTGCTTTCAGCTCAGTTCTTTTAATTTTGACCTGAGACCATTTACATTCTCACTTTTGTTTTTCTCTTTATTCTCTCTTTCTTTCTGAGCTATCTTGTGGTACATAGAACATAATTTTAAAGAGCTGCCATGTTTCTGATTTAAACAGGCACAGTATTAGTGAAAAATAATAAAAAACCTGTGAGAAATCTGATGAATTTTGTATTCTGTGCAAAGCAAGCTCCAGTTTTATCCTGTTTTACTATCAGATTCATGTCTAGACACACTTGGAAGGAAGCAGAACATTTCTCCTCAGCTGCAAAGAAAGCTTAAAAATACTTTTTTTTCTTTCTATAAAACTAAAAAAGTTGTCAGGCTAAATACATTTATATTCATGTGACTATATAAAGGTGGGACAGAGTGATGAATCCTCTCAGTACACATTATATTGCTTGCAGAAGAGAGAACAGAACTCAGAAGTTTAATGTTATATTTCAAGTGGAGTCTTTTGCTTTCCTTGCTTGTTTATGAGCTTTCTCCCAGCTCCCCTCTCCTCTGCACACAGCTCCCAGTGCAATTAATTAAAAGAATGCAAATTCCAGCAAGCCAAAAAACCACCAGTAACTTAAAAAAGGGAGCAGAATAAATTAATCTATTCCCCTGAATTTCTTTGGGATTTTTTTCCCTTCAAATTGTCAACGTTAGGGGCAGGTGACCAAGTGTTTAGTGAAATATTCAACAATAACATGTAGGAAAGTCTACAAACAAATGTCAACAGGTCAATGAAAGATAAATTCCAAGTTCTAAAGTAACTCTTTTATTTTTGAGAGGAGAACTATCTCTTTATTCTCCCCTTTGACATAGTGGATAATTAATTAGATGGCAATAATTAAGCAGAGCTGCAAAACAAGCAGTTTATAAATCCTAATACTGCATATTCCTTTTCTAAATTTTCTCTCTCTCCATGCTGTTATAAGGAATTTTGACTAATCCAACAGGAATAGGGAGGAGGATTTCACTTTTTTTTTGTGCTCACAACTACTTAGCAGATAGCAAAATAAATTTAAAATAAAACACCAAAGACAATTGCACACCTGACACAACAAACCACAGATTTTCTCAGAGCCACAATAAGACTGAATAGTAACAGTCTGTTCCACGTTACTTATTTTTCATAGGATACAACAAAAATTAATTTGTGGTTAATTTTGTTCAGCCATTTTTCTTTATTTCTTAAAATTCTGGTTTGCAGCTGCTAAGGTGCTTTACTGATAAGGGCTGGAAATCCCACCCTGGAGTTGCCAAGGCAGGATTGTCCTGTTCAAGGTGCACAGCGTGTGCTCCCAGCAGGGTGGTTTATTCCCTGAGCAGGATCTTAATTACTGTCTTTATGCTGATGATATTCAGATATAAAAGGTATATCAAACAGTTCACGATGACTTAGATAAACCTGCCTCTAATCTGGAAAGATACTTATTAGCTGTTAAGTGTTGAGTGTGTGCTAAATTCGGTGCTTAAGACAGAGTGGATTTTATTTGGCCCCCTGCCTGCCAAACAGCAGGGCTCATTTTTTTGGCAAGAGAAGGTTCCCTCCTCACTGAATAATTCTGGTGTTCTGTTCGACCCAGAGACTTGTTCTGAGGGCCACAATGTGAAGTCTTCATATTTCCACCTCAGGGATCCAGCAAGGTTGAGGACGCTGCTGCTTCAGCAGATCGGCGGCTCTTGATCGATGACCTCCCCCGGCAGGGCTGGAACACCATCAGTCACTGTTTGCAGGCCCTTCCGAGCTCTTTGTTGCACACACTCAGCTCCCAGAGAATATCTGAGAATATTTTGGCTGCCTGTCAAAGTGATTCCTAGATGCTGGCCCGTGTTCAGGAATTATGGCACTCAGAAAGCAGACGTGGTTGATGCCGCCTAAAAACCTGTAGCAGATTCTTTACAGAACACTGGATGATTTTTGGGTGAGTGAATTTGTGTGAATTTCCCATTTTCCCTGTGAATTCTCCAGAACTCCCTATTCTTTCCCAGAATATGGCTTTAGCTGTCCTGAGGAGCTGCTTCATTAACAGTTTATTTAATTCCTTCGGACGCCTTTCCCCTGCGCTGACAGGAATTGCTAAACCACTCCAGCTATTGCTTGGAAAATCATTTATTTAATTTGACTGATACACATAAGTGTTTTATCTGAATTTCCTTGAGCTTTTGTGGAACCCCACGGTTTTAGGAAATAAGCAATGGAGTTCAAGAATAATCAGCTGATATTTGGACTTGAAATTCAGCAGAGATAAAGACGGATCGTGGTCCTCAGTATCATTATTGATCACATAATGACAATGGAGATAAATTATACAGTGTTACACTTAACAACAAGCAAACTTTACTGCTCAAATTGCTTTTCAATTTTCTATTTATTTTCTAGTAAGTTGAATCAATAGACTCCTGCCATTACTCCCATTGGGCCTATTTGTGGTAATTTTTCCTAAAAACGTGTCCTGCAGTCAGCACTGATCACTCTTGGATGTGTGATAGAAAGTAACTTTGCAGTGTTTTCATAGAATGTATTAATTTATTTTCAAATTATCCTAGAATGGTTTGGTTTGGAAGGGACTTTAAAGCTCATCTCATTCTACCCCTGCCATGGGCAGGAACACCTTCCACTAGCCCAGTTGCTCCAAGCCCTGTCCAACCTGGCCTTGGACACTTGATTGTGACAAAGGGTGTCCCTGTGCTTCTGATGCTCTGGGGATCAGGCACTCCCACTCCTGCCCACACTCCCTGTGCCCACCAAATTCCAGGGATGTGCCCAAACCTTGCTGACTTTGCTCATGGACTGCACATTGTCACCGTGCTCTGGTGGGCAAAAGGGAACTCAAATCAGGAGCTGTGTTACTTCAGCTATTGAATACAAATAGTTGCTTTGTCCAGTGTAAGACCAGAATTATCTGTAACCCAGCTCATTAGTTATACACTTCTAAGTGTTATTCATCCAAATCTGCCAACATCTTCACCTCTATGCTGATGTTACCCTCATCCCTCCAGTGTCCTGGGACCTGAGGCTGAAACTTCAGGCACCCCCCAGAAGCAGAAAGGAGCAGAGAAGCATCCCAGGTTGTTAGCCTCATATCCCTATAGCTTTGGCAAGAGGAATGTGATGTTCATGCTGGTGTGAGTGCCTTCTGCCTCAGTCCTGGGCCCTCTGGGTTGCTCTGTTATCCTCTGAGCTCTGTCTCTTCCTTTACATTAATGCCAAGCTGAAATGTGAGAGATTTCAGGAATCTGGGAGCTGTGCAGTGGCTCAGTCTGAGTTGACATCAAGGATTGATGTCCATTGGAGTGACTCCCTGTGTCTGCCAGACCATTTCTCCAGCCCACAGTCACAGTGTTTACACTTCTATTGTTAGAAAGTCACCATCATGTCATCACTAAACAATTGCTGCAATAAACAAAGTCAATTAAGTTCAAGGCAAGCCCAGGAAAAAATTGAAATCCTGCATAATGCTCCTTGAGAGTGTCTCCAGTGTGTGGTCAGGTCGCAATGTCCTTCCCTGATCATTCTCTGCTCTGACACACAATCCTTGTTCTTAAAACTGAGACATCAATGGCCAGTGACTGAATTATGACACATTAGTCCCTTATATAGGGAACTAAGGAAGTAATAGGTGGCACAAGACTGTTAGTCACAGATGTGGGGATCAAACACTATTATATTAAAGTTAAAAGAATTTTCCAACATCTTCTCCCACTGCTGCACAGGCTCCTTTTTTAAAAAAAAACAGACTATAACTTGTTCAGTAACACCAGCCCAATGCTTTGAGAACTTTGCTGCAAATAAACTGGGATGTACCTAAGGACCAAAACTGTCCTAATTGATTATTCAAAAAGGGTGATGGACTGCAGGCTGGAGGAAATTAACTACTAAATAATCTTTACATTTTTAAATCTTTTTTAGTGCTGCTTTAGCAGTGCTCTGGCTTCTGTAGCCTTTCTCAGTGCCATGTGACTCTCTCAAAGCAAAAGCCTTTAGGGCCAGGTCTGTCTAACCCAGTGTTTGTTCCACCCTGGTTCATCAAGGCCTTCTTTAGCTCTTCCTTTTTCAGTGTTTGTGGTTCTGCAGTGTCCCACTTTGCCTCAGTCAGTTTTCCATAGGAAAACCAAACCTTTCCTTGGGACAGTCCTTTCTGTACTGCAGACACTTTAGCCCCAAGAGGAGCATTTCTGGTACATATATAAACATAAACATATAAAAAATATATATGTGTGTGTGTATAGATAAAAATTTCTTAGTCTGGATTTCATAAGAACGAACCCTATTGACCTCCAGATTTTATTGCTGTTTGGAATAATTCATGGATTGGTAAACTGCCCCAACTTCTGCCCCAGATGTGCCATCCTAAACCCCTCAAGCCCATTGTCTCTCTTCTTTCCTTAATTAACCTCCATTAGGTTGTCCTTCTGAAGTTTCTTCCTTCAGGAATGATGGAAACCATTGGAATTTTCACCGAGTGCTTTTCAGGAGAACTGAAGCAGGTGGGCAGAGCTGGTGCCAGGTTCAGTCATTCCCACCAGGATTGTAGGTGGCACAAGGTGTAGGGGGGTTTTGGGGATGTCTTGTACTTTCCAGAATCTTTCTGAATATGGACAGAGCAAACCAAATTGTCTCACTGAAAAATCAACTCTCACAGAGTTTTTTACCCTCTCGACACCTTCTGTTACTGTTCTGATAATTAAATTTTTTGCCATTCAAGTGATAATTTCTGAAGCTGGGGCCACGTTCATGCATATTCAAACGGGAGTGTTTTTGCTCCCCTCCTGATTGCCACCTCTCAATAAATGAGAGATCTCTCAGTAATGTTGCCATTTTGGGCTCACAGCACCTTTCCTTGATGGCAAAAGTCTTCTGTTTGCTTCAGTGCAAACGAGAATGCAATTTGTGTATTTGTGACAGTGCAGAATACAAATTTGAACAGACAATCATGGAAAAATAAGGCTGAATTTTGTGTTGTGGCAGCCCATATTTATGGCTTGCTAACACAGAGAGTCTTCTACTTGTTTACATGATAATTCAGGCTTGGACATTTTAGGGAACAATTGCTGTCATTATCAAGAGGCAAATGATTAACACAAAAGCCATCAGTACTGACTGCAGAGCATTAATCTGAGCAAACAATTTTAAAGTCACTTACTTATTGTTTTTATAATTTTACTTATTTGAATAAATAATACTTACAAAAAAATAAATTATTTACTTCTTTAAATAAACTGCAACGTCAGGAAAGAACTTTCTGTAGATTTTGCCTAATTACATGAATAATTCCAATTTGTCACACGGTCAGTGTGGATGTCAGGTTTGGTTGTTTGGAACTTTTAGGAGAGTAATTCTTAACACGCAGAAGCAAAATAACACACACAGGGGAAATAGGAAAATTGGATACATTTGAAAAAATGCTTTTCTCAAGGTTTCACAGATAACTTGAGCATTATTAATGATAAACCCTTTATGTTTAAATGATAAACTGCATGACATAATGGTAAGTTATCTGTATTGCCAGTTTTTTGGCAATATGTCTAAGAAAAGTGGCAGATGAGAACCTCTAAGTTCTGATATATATGTATATATGTATATATATGTATTAATATTAATTACTCAAGAAGGATACTGTTTTTGCTCAAGTCTTTAATTTCAATTTCACACAGATTTTGGCAGGATACCAAAGTTATTTGAATTCAACTGAAGACTTACATTGACTATGACAGATAATCATTTAAAATGCAAAAGATTCATGGATTCATCCCAAATGGCCCAAAGTACCCACAATCCTTAGTGTTTTAATGACATTTAACAGTGTCATTCTTGTGTTTTTTTTTTCCCTTCTTCCAGAATGCAAGACTTTGATATCAACCCAACGATTCTGGACAAATTTTCCTCAAGTCCAGAGGTGTGCAATGCAAGAACAGGTTCAAAGCTTTCACCAGCACCACAAGGCACATCAAAGGCTCTTCTGGAAATTTGCTTGGTTGGTTGAAATCCAATCCCAACACACCTGGGAAAGAGCTCTTCAAAATGACCAAACCACACAGATTTGTCAGTGCAATATAAAAGGATATAGCAGGTACTCATTTGGTTGAATTCTAAGCTTCAATTATTTCATTAAGATTGAACCTGATATTTTTTCCCCCTGTTTTCCTTGCATTTGTAATCTTTCCTCTTCCCACCCAATTTCTGTATATATTTTGGTTCACAATGTGGGTAACCCAAGCATGTTGCTTTCATCTCAATTTTCAGACCAGACCTTATCAGTTACTTAGTGCATCTGTTCAGTTATAGGGAAATGGGGGAGAAGGAGAGGGGAACGGGAGTTTGGATTGGAGACCTGGACTTAATTTGTGTTGCAAGCAGGGGAATGACAAGTGGTTTTGTGAACACCTCTTAAGGAGAGCTACTTATTTCTCTGCCCTTTGCTTGCACCAGAATCTGCAGATTTGCCTTTCTGGTTTCAGACATATTCAAACTGGATCAAAAATAAATAGGAAACAAAGTGGGAAAATTAGGAATATACTGATAAACAGATGCTGTGTTGGGTGGTTTTCCCCTGTCTTTTAAAATCAGCTTGCAGTTAGACTTAATAAACAGCATATGCTTGTTGATATAATAGTAGAAGCAGGCCAGATTTCTATCTGGCATCGTTATTGATTAACTTGCGGAAAGCTGGAGGCTGTTCAGCTCTAATGATTTGATTCAATGCTACTTGTAGATATGTATATTAAGAAAGCTGGAAAAAAATACAATTTTACTACCGCAAAAAAAAAAAGAAAAGTGAATACTGTTCCTTAATATTGTAAATATGTCAAGATCCTGCTTTTATTAAAAGCTCAGCCCAGGATAAATTTCTCTCAGCCGTGTGTGTTACTAGGAAGCCTCAGAGAACTGAAGAAAGCAAAAGGGAGGGAGAGGAACAATATATCTGCCAATCTTCAATCAACTGCTTTGCTGCTGATCACAGGAAAAAGGATTGAAATAGTGGAATGCATGGCATAAAAAAGTAATGAGCAGTTTCATCCTAAATGTCAATGCCGTGGTTTTGTGTAGCACAACTCTTACCCAGGGTAATGTATGTGAGGAAAACCACCCAACACAGCATCTGTTTATCACTATATTCCTATTTTTCCCCACTTTGTTTCCTATTTATTTTTGATCCAGTTTGAATATGTCTGAAACCAGAAAGGCAAATCCGCAGATTCTGGTGCAAGCAAAGGGCAGAGAAATAAGTAATTCTCCTTAAGAGGTGTCACAAATCCACGTTGTCATTCCCCTGCTTGCAACACAAAATAAGTCCAGGTCTCCAATCTAAACTCATGTTCCCCTCTCCTTCTCCCCCATTTCCCTATAACTGAACAGATGCACTAAGTAACTGATAAGGTCTGGTCTGAAAATTGAGATGAAAGCAATATGCTTGGGTTACCCACATTGTGAACCAAAATATGTACAGAAATTGGGTGGAAAGAGGAAAGATTACAAATGCAAGGAAAACAGGGGGAAAAAATATCAGGTTTAATCTTAATGAAATAATTGCAGCTTAGAATTCAACCAGATGAGTACCTGCTATATCCTTTTGTATTGCACTGACAAATCTGTGTGGTTTGGTCATTTTGAAGAACTCTTTCCCAGGTGTGTTGGGATTGGATTTCAACCAACCAAGCAGATTTCCAGAAGAGCCTTTGATGTGCCTTGTGGTGCTGGTGAAAGCTTTGAACCTGTTCTTGCACTGCACACCTCTGGACTTGAGGAAAATTTGTCCAGAATCGTTGGGTTGATATCAAAGTCTTGCATTCTGGAAGAAGGGGAAAAAAAACCAAGAATGCCACTGTTAAATGTCATTAAAGCACTGTTCCTGGAGTAGGATCTCTGTGTAAAAGTCTCACCATTTGCAAATGATGTGGAAAAAGTGTCTCACATGAAGGTGATCCCAAGGCCTGGAGAACCAGACGTGCAAAATCCCCAAAGAATGGGCCATAAATTTCGAGAAACCAAAGCTGTGTCATTGTGTTTACAGGGTACCACCTCATGTTCTATAAATATCAATCGTAAAATAGGAGTGTACAAACCACTTCTGATCAGAAGATTATGGGAAGTTTAGAAGAAAAAGAGACAAACATTCCTTGGGTTGGTATTGAGAGTCTCTGCCAGAGATTAACTACTAAAAGGAATAAACAAGGAGCCAACTCATGGAAGTGAAAGTTTCCCATCTCTCCAGACTGACAGAACACTTGTCTTAAAAAAGGACATTTTCCTTCACTCTGCCGGGTTTCCTCAGTGCCACCATCATGGGAGTGTCACAAATGACATTAAATTTGATGACTGTACAGTTAAAAGCTCAACAAAATGTAAAGCCCTGGTTCCCTGGGAAATGTCAGGTACAGATGTGATTCTCCTCAGAGAAAAAAAGCTTCAATACAAGAGCCTTGAGGCTTTTGTTTTATTGGGTAATCAAAATGCTACTTTTACTTATAGGTAATAAAAAGTGACAATGAAAACAAGTCTATCAATTTCAAGAATAAACTAGTTTTTTTTTTCAAATTACTGCAACTCTTGAGTACATTTTCTCTTTTATAAAACTAAACTGTCAAAAGAGCTATTTTTTCCAGATGTATGTGATGTTCTACAGTGTGGACTTTCAGCTGTTTTTAGCCTTTTCTGGATATCAGTAATAACACTTTTGGTTTAGGTCTGTCTATGAGTTCAAATATTATTTAATTAATTAATTATGTTTATATATTAAGTATTCTGAGTATTTGTCAGACTTTTAGACTGAAATTCTTACTATATAAAATTCTATTTTTTCCAGAATTTTCATAAAAATTAAAACATGTCTGCAGAAATTAAGGTAATTTAATTAGGAAATTAAATTATCACTGTAGATAAATGTAATGTCTCACAGAATTTAAATATCCATTTGCTTAATTACATTTGTCTAATTACTTCATTAGAGTGTTTGAGTCGTTATTTGGGTTGGTTTGTTGTGTTTTTTTTTTCCAGAAAACAACTTTTTATTTGCCTGTGTTATTTCCAATGTTCTATCCATAACATCTTGGAACCATTTGAGAATAATTTATTATTTCCTATGTTATTCTTCTCTGCTAAACTTCCCACTTTCCTGCTGAAATGTTGCTTCCAAAGCATTTCCCCTATTTAAAGCCACACTGTGCTTTTATTATCATGTAGGTATTAATTATAGAGCCATTAAATCTGACAGAGTTCATTATTATCCAATGACATCGTTATAGTTGTTCAAAAATGCCATCAAAGTTCTAATGTCACTCTTGGAAATTAATGCACAGAACTAAAGAATTCCACCTTGTTTTCACACAAAATCCATGCTGGACCTGTATTAAAATACACAGTGTATATACTGTAAAAATAAGACATCTGTAATTTGTTTTTCTTTTTATCAGTCTGATAGATGGAATTGTCCTCGTGGAAAAAAAAAAAAAGAGAGAAAATAAGACAGAACAAAAACGAAGTAAAATGAAAAAAGAACTATACAAGTTGAGAGTTTGCACTTACAAAACAGATTTCAACAAAAAATTCTAATTAAGGAAGGATTATTTGCAGATTAATTAGAGAATTCATTTTTGGCTTCCATTAGCATCTGCAGGCATGCAAATGATTTGCAGATAAACTACATAAGAGAAAGGCAAACCTCGCCTCCTAGAAATACTTGTCAGACAAAATATTGGCATGATTCAGATTCGCTGCCAAGACCTGGATATCCTAATCTGGGGATGTATTTGGTTGCAATATCTTTATCAAAGCCAACATTTCATATAATAACATCAGTTGAAACCCAGTTTTATACATCCCAGAGTTTACCAAGCTGCAGCACAGCCATGAATTTTTAAATTCCTAGTTCCTTTTTGTAAGGATTCATCCTTTCCCATGATTTAAAATTATTTATTAGAAGAATTACGTATAAATCATTTTATGGACCCAATTCTTGTGTGAATAAAGATTGCAAAGGCAGAAGTACCACACAGGGCAGGATGTGGCTTAAGGTGTTTGTCATAACACATGAGAGGAAAAGCAGTTTGGCTTTGGGAAGGTGGGATAATATGGGAATAAATGCATAATGTTGTTTGCAAATGACCACGCTTGGTGTGGTGTCACCTTAAATAAGGGGAGAACAGAGTGCTGTGAGGCCACTGGAAAGCCAGGCTGGGGAGGGAGAGTGCATTAAACCCACCTTCAGTGTTTGTGATGAGTGGGTTATCAAACAGCCCCTGGCAGGCTAGAGCAGCTCCCAGACAGAGCATCCATTCTGGGAGCTGTGCTCACCTCTGAGGGGAGGGAAAGGGCACGCTGGAGACACAAACAAACAAACAAACAAATAAAGTCAAAGGCTTTTCACAAGAGGACAAAGCCAAATAATAATAAAAAAGGTTGACACTGGACTCAGCAAGAAGAGGGCAAGGGGTTTGAGGAGCCAGCGTGTCTGTACATGCTGAGATGACTTTCAGCCCTCTCAGGCTGGGACACTTAATTCTTTTTCTATTTGTTATTCTATTGGCAACCAAACTCCTCCACTGTGCATTTGTCAGTGTTGAATTGCATTTGCCTCATGTCAGAAAACCATCTATAAAGGCTTTCTGCTATTTTTTGTTGTCACTGTTTGGCACAGCTCTGAACATTGAAGTATTGAGTGTGCAGGGAATATGGGAACAAGGGCTCTGGATATTTTAGAGCTTCATCCAAGGGAGGAATGTTGCCTTTGAACTCATTAAGGAGTGATTTATGTGGGGGATTTCTGCGAACTTGGCAGGTTGGAACTTTTTTGCTTTCTTGAAAAATTTTCTCCTTTCCAATATTTCTGAAAAAAACCCGAAAGGACTCCCTATAAAGTGGAGATCCTTAATTTTCTAAAAGCTCCTTTTTTGCCTCAAAAGATTCTATCTTTGCAGAGTATCACTTTTCATTATTATCATATGATTGAGGTTTAGTAGAAAATACTTTTAGGTCTGCATCTGAAAACCAATGACTGTCAGGTCACCAGACACCTTCTGCTGTGAACATTTGTAACAGGTCCAATAACGAGCTGGTCCCTTATAAAGAAGAGTCAAAAGGCAGTGAATAAAATCCTACCCTCACTGCTGTCGAGCAGAATTTGGTTACTGTCTTCAGCAGGCTCAAATTTTACACTCAGTTAGGTTTATTGAATAAGAAAAAAGAGTGCATTTTTTTCATTACTGAACGACAAGAGGTTTGTTTATTGTGTCTAGAGCTAAGCTTGTGTTTCAGCCCATGCTTAGGAATGATCAAAACTGTCTGAGAAAATAAAAATAGCAATAAAATGCTACACCCCACAGCCATTAAATCTGCCCAAAATTCAGGAAGAAAAAGTGAATCAGCTCACATGAAGTTGTTCCCATCAGCCTCTTGCCTGGAGTGGAGCTGATTCCAGTTCCTCCATGTGCCAGTGTAGGGCTGATGTCAAAGAGCCTGAGAGAGCCTTTGACACCAAGTTATGTGGTCCTGGACACACCCTCTGTTTTCAGCTGAAACTTGATGTTCAGCAACTGCAGAGAGTCAAGCAAACTCCTGTTTTCTCTTTAAGAAATACAAGAAAAGTGTCAGTGGCTGTTTTATACATTACTCACTGCAAATTCCAGCTCCCTCTTTACCAGGCTCATAGTGATTAGTTCAGAAGTGGATTCTTCTCGTGCCAAACAGGTGAACTCAATCACTGATGGGATTGGGATGCAGCCATCAAACAGAAACCCCACACTCCTCAAAGGGTTGCATTACAGCAGAGAAAAAAACCAGTTTTAAGATTAAACTGCCTCCTTTAATCTTCACTAAACATCCCCTGCTCTTCAGGTGCTCTGAGAATATCTAAGCAGACAGTTTAATAAATTAGATCTAACAAATCTTTTTTATGACCACGAGTTGGAGACACTCTATCAGAAGGTTCCCAGACAGCTTTTCTTTCCCTGCAGTTCCCATACTTTGCTGTTGTCTTTAAGAATTAAGAATTTTTTTCCCCTATCTGAATGCACAGAGAAAAGAAATATTGATTTTAATAACTATATTACTTGGAATCACGCCCACATCCAATTCACTAAACTCAGATTTCCTACCAAGTCTGAGCAGACAGTAACAATGGGACTCTGTTCCCAGGAGTGAAAGCCAGACTTAGTGTTTATTGAAATTATTGCAAATATTTGTTCTTGCAGTCAGTAGATAAATTTATGTTGATTATATACATACACAGAATGTGTGTATGAATCAGAGCATCTAAGAGTGCTTTAAGGATCATGTTGTACCAAAACCAGGACCTGTCCATGGGCAGGGACACCTTCCACTAGCCCAGGTTGCTCCAACCTGGCCTTGGACACTTCCAGGGATCCAGGAGCTTCTCTAGGCAACCTGGGCCAGGGCCTCACCATTCTCACCATAATAAAGGTATTCCCTGTACAAATCTAAATTTACCTTCTTTTTGGGTGTCTCATCACTACAGGCCCCAGAGCTGGATCCAGATATGCAGAATATATAAAAATACATGGAAAACTCATACACCAGAGGATGGATTTGTGGCCTAGATCAGTAGGTACACGTATTAAATGGAATAAAAAGAGACATAATGTGTTTTCTTCGTGATGATGCCATTTGAAGCAAACCTTCTGCACTTGCTTCTGGGACAAAATGTGGTAATTAA
>NW_021940744.1:2578550-2580152 GCF_001715985.3 Manacus vitellinus | reverse complement strand
CTTCCCAATATCCCACCTAACCCTGCCCTGTGGCAGTTTGAAGCCATTCCCCTTTTCCTGTCCCTCCATCCCTTGTCCATAGTCCCATTATGGGAGTCAAAATACTGAAAAGTAAAAGTGTGTGTATGATGCACACACAGAAACACGCACACACACACATGGGAGTGTAAATGGTCAGGAAAAGGGGCCATTTTTCACAACACAACACAGATTACTTTTGAGAGATATATTTAGAATCTACCATTCTAAAACCAGATCATTCTTTAATTGCCTGTTTAGCATATTACTGAAATTGTAATCCCTGGAACCCTGTTCAAAGAGCTCTTCAGCCTCCCTGACTCCTCTGCCTACGACAAACCAAGGTTATCCTTCCCACTGGCTGTCAGACAGTTGCCCACTTCCAGACTTCAGTTGTTTAGTCTGTCCAATATGAGTCAACAACAAACTTGGTGTTTTAAACACAGTTGCATACATGTTATGGTAGCATTCAGCAGATGTTGGGTCCTTGGAAAATGAAGATGTTACCAGTGGAGCTCCTACCGGTGCAGACGTAAGTCAAGAAAAAATATAAATAAATATTTTAATTAATTATTTAAGTTTTAAATTTCTCTTTTAGTATGGTGGGTGAGAATGCTTAGTTTTAAAGTGTTGTAAACAAATTGCAATATGTATTAGCACTCAGCTTGGAAGACTTTATCACAGTGAAGTCAAAATTTGATATCAGTTTCAAAGCAGCCATTGCCAGAAACACAAGACAATTAAAAAAACCTCCCCTTCTAAAACCCTGGTCTGACAGGAAACCTCCTGCTCAGCCTTTAACCATGGGAACATAAAGGATGATGTTGTCTGCTCCAGCAATACCTCTGGGAATGAGCAGAGCACTTGCAGACGTGCAGAATAGGCAGTGACTGATGAGGGTTTGTGCTCAGAGTGTGCTAATGAACAGCAATCCAGTAGTGTAAACATGTAATTTCTCACTCATTACCTGTACATTAACATTGATTTCATACCTTGTCAACATCCAGGGGAAGCTGACTCAGAGCTGGAGAAAAATCTCCTTTGGATGATGATTCCCGAGTAGGAAAAAGAACCTGAACCTTCCAAGAGCACAAAAGGGCACGTTGTGTTCACTGCCCAAGAGCAGTTCTCTGAGGGTTCTGGGTGGGACAGCTTGACCTGTGTCTGCTTCTGCATGAGGGTTGAACCTTGTTCTCTGTGGCTGAACCTCCCTCAACCTCTGCAAATGCCAATTCCTTCCGAGTCTCTGTGCAGTAAAAGTGACAGAGTTAGAAAATACTGTGCAAAGCCAGTAGATACTGAAAGTGAGATACATATTTACCCTAAACCCCTTTTTATTGCTGGGAAATAATCCCAGCAGCAAGGAAAGTGAGTAACAGATGGGATTACAAATCCTGAAGTTCAGCTGCTGACAGTGGATGCTCATAATAAACACTCTAAGGACAACATGAACAACGAAGATCTTACTGTCTGTTGTACAGGTTAAAAATAGCATCAGTAGCCCCAAGTCTCCAGATTTCTTTCTTTCTGATGCCATCTACAGAACTACAGGATCACAGACTGGTTTGGGTCAGAAAGGACCTT